>NC_134817.1:4170000-4177500 GCF_046742065.1 Oratosquilla oratoria | reverse complement strand
ATGTGATCATTGATATTTTTTTATATATACTGCAGCAAATAGGAACACAGAGGAAAATAATAACAACTATCAGGAAAAGACAGTTACACTTTGTAGGACATATAATTAGAAAACAACAATTAGAACATCCGTGCCTAACAGGAAAAATAGAAGGAAAGAGGGCAAGAGGAAGACCACACAGAAAATATGCAGACGGATTAAGGACGTCTGTAGGAGAAGAAATAACAATTGCCATCTTGTTAAGAAGACCCATGTGCAGACAGGAATGTAGCTCCATGGTGGCCAACGTCCAAGTCGATACCCCGACACCCCGGGTACGATACGGTACGATACGGTACGGCACGGTATATAAATAAATAGATCCGTCATGGTTTCTAATATCGATTTAAAAGATAAATGTAAATCCGTTTGCCCCAAGAATATCTCCCCAACTAGGAAATGTATTCTAAGATTCCAGACGGGCAGGAATGAATATCCTAATAACTCTGGAAGGTGGGTCTCGCTTCCCCTGAGGATGTAGGTCTCTCCTCCCTTGGGGGATTTAGGTCTCGACTCCCCATGAGGTTTAAGTCTCTCTTCCCCTGGGGATTCAAGTTTCCCCTCCACTGGGGATGGAGGTCTTTCCTCGCATGGGGATTTAGGTCTCTCCTCCCCTGTGGATTTTGGGGCTCACCTCCCCTGTGAACTTTGGGGTTCTCCTTCACCTGGGGATTTAGGCCTCACCTCCTTCCCTGGGGATTTTAGGTCTCCCCTTCCCTAGGCATTTTAGGTCTCTCCTCCCTTGAGGATTTTAGGTGTCCCTTCCCCTGGGAATTTTAGGTCTCCTGGGGATTTAGGTGTCTCCTCCCCCGGGGATTTAAGGTCTCTCCTTCCCTGGGGATTAAGGGCTCCCCTTCCCTGGGGATTTTAGGTCTCTCCTCCCCTGGGGATTTTAGGTCTCTCCTCCCCTGGGGATTAAGGGCTCCCCTTCCCTGGGGATTTAGGTCTCTCCTCCCCTGGGGATTTTAGGTCTCTCCTCCCCTGGGGATTAAGGGCTCCCCTTCCCTGGGGATTTAGGTCTCTCCTTCCATGGGAATTTTAGGTCTCTCTTTCCCTGGGGATTTTATGTCTCTCCTCCCCTGGGGATTTAAGCCTTTGCTCTCATATGGATTTCTCTTCCCCCCTGGGCTTTCCTCCCCTGGAGGTGTGGGTTCCCCCATGAGAAGAACCATTACTTTAGAAGAAAGAGCTCAACATTTGCATACGAGTGCCTTCTTGTATACCCTGGCTATTGTATGCAGTCACACAAACCATAGGGAATACATTATAAGAAACTAAGAATAAAGGAGACTGCAAGAGACCATAAGGCCTACACTAGGCAGTTCCATGTCCATTACCCTTGTCTGTTTATTAAAACAACCGATAGTTTCAGTGCTCACTACATGGTTACTAAGTCTATTCCATTCGTTGACCACTTTATTAGTAAACCAGTTCTTGCATATTTCCTCTTAAATCTAAATTAAATTATGTGTATATTTTTTTTCAACTGTAGCTGATTTTCCCGTGCTATGAGGGTAAACCATCTTCTGCCCCTCTCCTTTCCTTCTACTCCCTTTCTTTCCCCTTCCCATCCCTTCCCTTCCCACCCTTCCCTTATCCTCCTTTTCACTCCTTTCCCTTCCTGACTGCCAGTAGAAGGCAAGTTAAAAATGATTGATGCGGTATTTTCTTGAACTTTGGTCTCTCTCTCTCACTCTCTCTCTCTCTCTCTCTCTCTCTCTCTCTCTCTCTCTCTCTCTCTCACACACTCTCTCCCTTTCTATCTATCTATCTATCTATCTATCTCTCCCTCTCTGTCTTACTCGCACTCTTGAGTTATGTGGAACGATGGGATCTTCTTCGAGTCTTACGTGGAACGGTCCCTTTCGGACGCGCACCGACAGAAAGCGGCTCCCTGGCTCCCGTGTCGTTACGTCGGCCGGGGCCGAGAAGGTTCCTCGAGTTTACCTGGAATGGCCCCTTTTGTATGTGCGCCATCGGGAAGCCTCGTTTTTCAACACTGATTATGACCGCTGAATTTCAGAGCCACTCGCCGCTTCAGGGGTTGGGGAGCAGGGAAGGACTTTTGCAAAAATATGATATTTACTCATATGAATATATGCAATTTATTCATTCATATATATATATATATATATATATATATATGTATATATATATATGATATAGATATAATATAGATTCGCTTATTCAATTCTTCCGACTGTGGTGCCAGTTGTGTTATATATTTATTTATATATATATATTTATATATATATATATATATATATATATATATATATATATATATCATATATATCACAACTGGCACCACAACCGGAAGAGTTGAATAAGCGAATCTATATGTTTCGATTGATCATTCAACTCTTTCCTCCGACTTTGGTGTCAGTTGTGATTTGTAAATGTGTTACTACATTTTTCACCTGTGGTATATATATATATATATATATATATATAAACGGCTTGTTGTCTCTTAGAAGGGAGGGAGCCCAAAACAAAGGCATAAAATCGACTTCAACCCATTCCATCCCCATTTTCCTCATTCATCAATATAATTTTCTTAGCTCTTCCAACTGCATCTACCTTTCCCTCCCTGTCCTCCTTCACATTTAGCAACTCCCTAAAAAAATCTACCGATCTTCCTCGTACTCCCGTCTCTTCCATTATCATGTCTCCATCTGCACCTTATACCTTTTCTTCTCAACTTGATTTGCTTCCTTTTTCTCCCTTGATTTGCTTCCAAAATCTCTTTTTATTACTTTAAATTTGTGTCATACTTTTACCTCATTTAATATCTGCTCTTCTCATTGCCTCCTTTATCAAACACTTTACTTCTCTTTTCTTTTCTTTGTGCCTCTCATATGATTCTCTCGTCCAATTTTGTAACCAATCTGTGAATGCTCGCTTCGTTTCTTCTACAACCTTCTTTGCTTCATCATCCCACCACTCACTGCCTTTACTTCTATTTCCTCTCGTCCTTCTTATTCCACACACCATCTTTTCACACCTTGTGACTCTCTCCTTGAACCATCCCCATTCCTCCTCCACTCCTAGCTCTACTCTATCCTTCACTCCCTCCTACTCCTCGCTCAGCTTCTTCTTGTACTCCATATTTTTCTCATTTAAGCAATTTACTCCATACCTTCTGCCCGTTTCCTTTTTCTCCATCTACCCTCCACTCTCAACTTCTTCCAAAAAATGATCTGATATTCCCCCACCCTCTCCTCTTAGAACATGTACATCCAAAACTCTTCCTACTCTTCTTGTTTCCACTATATAGTCCATTAAATCCCTGTTTACCACTCTCCACCCACTACCCTCTCCCATGTGTACTTATGCTTGACTTTCTTCCTATCATCAACTCTAGACACAACTCCACCATCATCTCTGCACTACGATTTTTTCCTGGAACTCCACATTTCCCAACCACACCGCCTATTAGTTCATCTCCTACCCAAGCAGTAAGATCTCTCAATATTAATACATCAACATTTCTCCCTAAACCCTCTATGCACTCATTTAAATCCATCCAAAAAGCCTCCCTTTCCTCTACACTCTTCTCACTACCAGGCCCATATGCATTTACAAAAACCCACATCTCTCTTCCTAGTTTCACCTTCATCCACATTAACCTTGAAGAAATCTCCTTCCACTCCACCACCCATTTAACTATCTCTTCACTTACTAGTATAGCCACCTCTTCTCTCCCTCGTCCTCTCTTTACTCTTGACATCCTCCCAACTACACAACGAAACTCAAATTTACCCCTCCCTTTCAACTTAGTTTCACTCTGTGTCAACGCATCCATCTTTGTCCTCACAAGCATACTGCCTATTTCATTCCTTTTACTCTTATCTGTACCACATTCAGGAACATATATATATATATATATATATATATATATATATATATATATATATATATATATATATATTTACACAAAGACCTCAACCGCCCATATGTGGAAGTAGGTCAAAATATACTTCTTATACTTCTACATGTGAGAAAAATATGTGTCTTTGATGGTACGTAGGGAGACTAGGTAGCGGTATTCTTGCCCTCCCCCAGAAAAATACGATCGTATAAAAGGTGAATATAAAGAACATTATGCAGAATTAATATTTTAATTTAATTCGATGTTATCTGCAAAACTCTCTTCTCTAAGTTGTCGCCAAAGTTAAGGAAATTGCCTCAGTTCTCTTGGCTTCCCCCCTTTCTCCCCCTTTCTCCCCCTTTCCCCCACCTTTCACCCCCTTTCTCCCCCTTTCTCCCCCCCCCCTCGGGGTCACGGGGAGAGCTACAATGGCGACATAAATTTTTGGGTGATTTGTAGATCCGCGCCGTAATCCTGCCCAGTAAGCACTGAGATAATTTTTAATGCATTTTTGCATTTCCTCTTAAATTCTCATTCCGAGGTGACCCTGGCTTCCTCTTGTATTCAGTTAGGTGTTTTTGGAGTATTGAGGTCTTATTGTTTGTGCATATTTGGGTTAATATGCGTGTTAAAATACAGGGTTTTTTGTACGTGTGTGTATATATATATATATATACATATATATACATATATAAATATATATATATGTATATATATATATATATATATGTGTGTGTGTGTGTGTGTGTGTGTGTGTGTGTCTTGTGTGTATATGTACGTATATTAATAATATACTTACGCTGTTGTTTTACATCAACTTCTATCAGAAGTATGTGTGCATGTGTTTGTGTGTGTGCATTTGTTTCTATGTAAATATGTAGGATGTATACTTTTTGTACATGAATATGTTTAGGTACGCTCGTGTTTTACATTAATTTCTGTGTGTGTGTGTGTGTGTGTGTGTGTGGGTGGGTGTTAGTTATGCATGTATTTTACATCCATTTCCATACAGTTACAAAAAAAGATCAAAAGACTGAGTGTGCCAATGTACATGTATGACATTAAGTACATGAGTAATGCGTTTCGGTACACTGATGTCTTGCTTCCATTCCCGTGCGATTAAAAACGACTCGGATCATTTCCGTATCATAATTTTGACGAGTTGCTCAAATTTCACACCATCTCGCGTGTACTCTTGGGACCAGACGGGTATTCATCACAACGCTTATGACAGCGCGACTGTGAATGCGTGTGCCTGTTGACGTAGATTGAAGTCCATCTTCCCAGTTAAAGAAGACTATTTATGTCATTGCCATGTGCTGAGGTGTCTGTCCGAAGGTGAACGAAATTGAAAGATAAACAAAGAGAGAGAAAAAATTTCCATATGAACGAAAGAATTTGGAACGAAGCGAGAAGACGTACATTTGCCTCCACTGATAACGGGGACGGTGGATAGCGTGCTTAGTGAGATGTGGCACCAGTGTATTTACGATCGAAATAAACACTACACTAGTATCTATGTGTCTAAAGTTTACGCACAGCATACATACACACTGTATGTAATATATATATATATATATATATATATATATATATATATATATATATATATATATATATATATATATCCTGTCGTTTTAGAATTTATTTCTACTGAGACCAGACTGTTTCATTTAAGTGACCGGAATTTCCAGAAATTATTGGAATAATCATTAATTTATCTGGAGGTCTTTACAAGGATAAATGAGTTATCCTGAGTTCTTTATAATAGTAATATAAAAATAATCCTGGGTAAGCTTTGTAGTATCTCGTAAGCTAAGTCATCAGAAGGCCTCAGACGCTAGGTATGCAAAATGGCAACCTTGCCCCGATGTGCTAGGGAAGCATTTGGTGAAGGAAGACCCTTTTTGGATGTTGGTAGTCCATAGAAGAAATAATGATTTTTTTCTTTTTCTTTTTTCCTTTTCCTTTTTTTATTCTTTTTTCCTTTTTCCCACTAAATTCACACCGAAGTATCTTAGCCTTGATACGACCCTTCCTCTCAGGAGAAGATAAAACAGACTTAATTTTCGATTTCAATTGCCAATTCCAAGTGGGAACGTCTAAGTTGGGTTGTCATTGGATAATTCGGAAAGCGAATTTTCCCAGTCGCCCCGCAATGGTCTTTTCGCAATTACAAGGCGAACTGTCTGAGTTCGGTTATTCTTCGCCGAAGAGTGGCCGAAGAGGTCTCGAGTTCGCTCGGGCGCTAGGAAAGTTGGGAAGAAGAGAGAGAGAGAGAGGGAGAGGTTTGGTGGGGGGAGGGACGATGAGAAGGAGGGAAAGAGAGAGAGAGAGAGAGGAATGAGTAATGTGTTAGGTGGAAGAGGGACGATGAGAAGGAGAAACAGAGAGAGAAGAGGGAGGGGCTAGAGGGGAAGGATGATGAGAGGAAGAAAGGGAGGATGCGTTAGGTAGGGAAATGACAATGAGAGGGAGGGGGAGAGAGATAGAGAAGAAGAGGAAGGGCAATGGGAGAGGTAGAGAGAGAGAGAGAAAGAGGATGTGGGGAGGGAGAGAGGAGAGAGAGTGGGGGTTGGGAGTTGAATGGGGAGGGACGATGAGAGGAGGGAGAGAGAGAGAGAGGGGGTTAGGTGGGGGTAAGGAAAATGAGAGGGAAGTAGAGGAAGAGGGTGAAGGGGAGTGGTTGGGGGGGGAAGGGACGAAGAAAGAGAGGAAGATAGAAGAAAATTGAATACTGTTTGTAGTTGTTCATGAAAAAAAATAATCAGGTGGATACCAGTTAAGCGTGTCCGCAAAGGGTTAATATTTAACTTATGACGATTAACTCCTTCCGGACCAGGTAGTCCTTAACTTGGCTGCCTTCGGGTTATTTCATTCACCAGGTTAGGGTTAATTACGAGTCGAAGCGTCTTGAGTTGGGTCTCGACTTTGGTTGTTCTTCGGCGAAGAATGAGCGAAGCGGTCTCGAGTTCGCTCGAAGTTGAGGACCGATGGAGTCGATTTCGTAGAGTGAAGGGTGACGGATGGAGGAGGAGGAGGTTGAGGTCGAGGAATATGCCTTACGGTCGATGTAGGACAGGTAGGTCGACTCATCTCGACAGTTAGGTCGACTTACAAGTCGACAGGTAGGTCGACCGACAACCCGATAGGTAGTTCGACTGACCTACCCGAGAGGTCGTAAAATGGCAGTCAGTCGGAGCAGATCTGAGCAGGTCGACGGACTTCTGATGAGGTGGTAGGACGACCTAAGGAGGTAGGCGGTCGAAGTAGGTCAAGCAAGTCAGGTGATGATTGACACCCAACAAAGGAAATTACAAAATCAAAATAGAATCACAGAACCAAGCCAGGTTGGGGTGGGAAGGGAAGCTACGAAGGGAAAAAAAAAAAAAAAAAAAAAAAAAAAGATATATATATATATATATATATATATATATATATATATATATATATATATATATATATATATATTAAATTGAACGATGAATAAATAGAAAATGAACTAGGAGAAAATAAAATAAAATTAAAATACTGGAGAACAGCTCGATGACCTTCCTGAAGGAGAGGAGCCCGAAGAAGCCTTCGACTCC
>NC_134817.1:4160000-4165000 GCF_046742065.1 Oratosquilla oratoria | reverse complement strand
CCGCTCCCTCCTCATGTCATCCTATACTTACTTTTAGCTTCCTTTTTTTTTTTTTTTCTTTTTTTTTTTTTGTCCTCGTCTCATTATCTATTTTTCCTTTTCCAGAGTCCTCCTCCTCCTCTTCCTCCTCCTCCTCCTGCACATTATTTTTCTGCTTCTCATCCCCTTTCTCGTCTTCTTCATCCTTTTCCTCTTCCTCCTCCTCTTCCGTCTCCACGTCCTGTTGATGGTCCTCCTTACCTTTATCTTCTTCCTACTCCTAACCCTGCTAATCCTTATCCTGACACTTCTGACACCCCTCCTCCTCCTCTTTCCCTCCTCCTCTTCCTCTCCTCCTTTTCCTCTTCTTCCTCCTCCTTTTCACCTTTTCCTCCTTCTTTAATGATATTTCTTCACCTCTCCTCTCCACTTCGTCACCGTCCAGGTCCTTTGGGATATTTCTTCTCTCTTCGAGTTTTCATCTCCTCCTCGGCCAAGTCGTCCTCTAGTGCTTCGGAGGACGACTTCCTCCGGTAACGGCGTCGGGTCCTTCCGGTTGACGCAGCTCGGGGCCCTCGTAACTGTTACACTCACGGGGTCCCGTTCTGGTCGATCCTCTCAAGACTCTCCCTCGCAGGAACCATGGTTTTCTTCTACTTCTTCTTCTTCTTCTTCTTCTTCTTCTTCTTCTATTTCTTCTTCTCCTCCTCCTCCAGCGTTTGTGTCTATGTGTGTTCGTGCGTGTCTGAATGCATGTATTTTTCTGGTATACAGTATGTGCTTTTACCTGTGTGTGTGAGTGTATGTGTATACATACACACACACAAACGTGACCGATAGACACTCGTGAGGCCCCGTTTGCATCTATCGGCAAAAGAGCGTGTGTACAGTATATGTTTGTGGATTCGCTCCCTCTCTCACTCCTTCCTTCCCTCTCTCCCTCCCTCTCACCTCCCTCTCTCCCTCATTCCTTCACTCTCTCCCTCCCTCTCTCCCTCATTCCTTCCCTCTCTTCCTCCTACCTCCGTCCCTAACCCTCCCTTCCTCCCTTCCTGTCTCCCTCCCTAACCCTCCCTTCCTCCCTCGCTTCCTTCCTTCCTCCCTCCCTCCCTCCATCCCTCCCTCCAACCCTCCCTTCCTCCCTCTCTCCCACTCTCCCTCTCTTCCTTCCTTCATCTCTCCCTCCCTCCCAAACCTCCCTCCCTCCCCCCCTTCCCTTCCTCTGTGTGTATATATTCTTGGGTGTTTACTTACATGCATTGAACTGTATATTTTTTCATTTGCTCCTTGCGTGTGTGTATGTGTAATAGTGTGTCCATTTGTGTATGTGTGTGTGCGTGTGTGTGTGTATGTGTGTGTCTGTCTGTCTGTTTGTCTGTCTGTCTGTATTTTTTGCGTGTATATGATAGTCCTTCAATTAGAGCATCGCATTCCTTCTTATTACCATCGGTTATGCTGAGGTTCCTGCCTGTACCTCATGCTGAAGCCCCATTCTTTGCGTGTACCTCATGCTGAAGCCCCTTCCTCTGCCTGTATCTCATTCTGAAGCCTCTTTGTCTGCCTGTACCTCATGCTGAAGCCCCATTTTCTGCCTGTACCTCATGCTGAAGCCCCCTTTCTCTCCCTGTATCTCATGCTAAAGCCCCCATTATCTGCATGTACCTCATGCTGAAGCCCCTTCCTCTGCTTGTACCTCATGCTGAAGCCCCATTCTTTGCCTGTACCTCATGCTGAAGCCCCATTCTTTGCCTGTACCTCATGCTGAAGCCTCTTTCTCTACCCGTACCCACATGCTGAAGCCCCATTCTTTGCCTGTACCTCATGCTGAAGCCCCCTTTCTCTCCCTGTACCTCATGCTGAAGCCCTTTTCTCTGCCTGTACCTCGTGCTGAAGCCCCGCTGCGAAGCCCGGGGTTAACTACGGTTGATACGTAATGATCCTTTCACCCCACGTCCATGCCTTGTGGCGGTTAGGTTTATGTTTTGCAGACCTCTTCTTTCCTCATGTCCCATTCCCACGTCTTCATCTACATGAGATCAACGGAGCTTCTCCTAGTGCTTTCTCAGTGTGTGTGTGTGTGTGTGTGTGTGTGTGTGTGTGTGTGTGTGTGTGATTCACCATGGCCTTGGATAACGTGTTGGACTCGTGATCGACAGCTATTTCCCTCCCGTAAGAGAGCTCAGAGCTCATAAATGACCAAACTATGGGTAATGCTGTGACCTTACACGCACGCACACACACACCCAACTCCCCGCCCACGAGAGTTGGAGTAACGACTCGCAGCGCAGTGATACAGAAATTATTTCAGTCCTGGGGGAGATTCGAACACGGACCGCCGTAGTAGCTGACGGGAACTATTCCAACCGCGCCATCGAATGTGTGTGTGTTTGTGCGTGCTTGTATCCATGTGTGTGTGTGCGTGCATGCGTGTGTGGGCGTGTATGTGTGTGTGTGTGTGTGTGTGTGTGTGTGTGTGCGCGCGCGCATGTATTTGTTTTTCGGTAGTCATGATTTCTTGTTGTATACACGTGGAGAATATAAGGTTTTGTTAACTGTGTCTGACTGCATTGTTTCTGACCCAGACAGTGGGCGGGGGTCAGGGATGGCCCTTTATTCACAAGTATCGAAGAAAAAATGGGGAACAAATGTGAGTTGCATGGGTGACGGGTGGGTGACTTGACTAGTCATACTAGAACTTATGTATGTACATATGTATGTATGCATGTATGTATTTTCGCATGTACGTATGTACATATGTATGCATGTATGTATATATGTACGTACGTATGTACATATATATATGTATATATATATATATATATATATGTATATATATATATATACGTATATATATATATGTATATATATATATGTATATATACGTAAATACGTATGTAGGTATGTTCGTATGTATATTTATATGTATATATGTACGAATGTGTGAAAATACGTATGTATATGTGTATGTATGTATGTATATGCGTATGTAAGGTGTATATGCATGTATGGATGTAAATATGTATAGATGTAAGTATGTATGTATGTATATATGTGTGTGTGTATTAGGTGGCCTATACACTACAAGGTAATAAGTATGATAATGGATTGTTCAGTCTTGTGTGTAATAAGTTCGAAATTATCACTCTATATTCATCATTTCATGATTTGTGTCGAGTATCGGGTCTGTTCCGGTCACACGAGGACCCGTGGTCGAGTCCCAACAGCCCCCAGGGACGTCTGATGTGCCCCTGAAGTCCTAACATAGAGGGCAAAGGTGGTGGGTGACACAGTGATAGTGGGTTAATCTTGAAGGAGAGAGAAGTTTTGGAGGAGGAAGGCGAGGAGGAAGAGGAGGGGAGGGGAGGAGGAAGAAGAGGGATAGGAAATGAGGAAGACGTGGGGGAGGAGGAAGAAGAGGAAAACAATCTTGATTAATTGAGTAATTAATTTATTTAATGGCTTATTTATTTATTTGTTTATTTATGTTTATTTGTTTATTCATTTATTTCGTTCAATTAGCTATTCATTTATTCATGTCTATTTAACAACCATCCTTTCCCCTCCTCCTCCTCCTCCTCCTCCTCCTCCTCCTCCTCCTCCTCCTCCTCCTCCTCCTCCTCTTCCTCCTTTTCCTTCTCCTCTTCCTTCTTTCAAACGTATTCCCTTCTTCCTTTCCGTACTCACCTCCAGCCCCTCTCTTCCTCCTCTTCCTCCTGCAACATCTTCTCCTCCTCCTTCTCTTTGGCTTCTCATTCTCCTTTTCCTTCTCCTCCTCCTTATCCAGCTCCTTCCCCTTTTCTCCTTCTCTTCCTCCTCCAGTGTCTTTTCCTTCTTAACCTCTCCTCCTCATTCTCCTTTCCTTCCTCTTCCTCCTCCTCCACCTCCCCTCTCATACTCCTCCCCCTTCTCCTCCTCCCCTTCACCTTTCCTCACCCTTCTCCTCCTCCTCGCCTTTCCTCGCCCTTCCCCTCCTCCAACTCCCCCTCTTATACTCCTCCTCCTCACCCTTCCTCACCCTCACCCTTCCTCCCCTTCTCTTCCTCCTCCCCTCCTCCCCCTTTCTCCTTTTCTTCACCCTCCTCCCCCTTCTCTTCCTCCTCCCTCCTCCCCCCTTCTTATCCTCGTCACCTCTCTTCCTCCCCTGCCCCCCCTTCTCATCCTCGTCACCTCTCTTCCTCCTCTGTCCTCTCTTCCTTTCTTCCTCCTCTTCTTCCTTTCCTCCACCTCCTCTTTCTCTCCTCCTCCTCCTCTGTTGTGACCCTCCTCTCACGTCTCTTCCCTGCGGTGTCGTCTTTCCATCATCTCCGCATTCTTTAATTCTTCTTCCTTTCTTCCTCCCCCCCTCCTCCCCTCCCCCTCCTCCCCTCCCCCTTCCTCCATGCTGGTGTCTTGCTGAGCTGGGCCTCCAGCCACTCCCCCTCCCTCTCCCCCTCCCCTTCCCAACCCCCCTCCCCTCCCCCCTTCCTTCCTTACCCCCCTCCCCTCCACACCCTTCCTAGGTTTTTACCTAAGCTGTTTTCATATTTTATTTATTTTCGTATCTCTCTCTCTCTCTCTCTCTCTCTCTCTCTCTCTCTCTGTCTCTCTACTCATTGTCCTCTTTCTTTACTATCATTTTTTTCGATTTTACAGCTTTGATATATTTTTCGGTGTCGATATTTATCTTTTTTCATTTTGTCATTCATTCATTCTTGTCTTTTATTCATATATTTATTTGTAACTATTTCTACTTTTTTTTCGTTTAGTAAAGCTCTCCATTTTTGCATATATTTTTGTTCAAACTCTGTATTCGTGTCTCAATTTAATTTTTCTTCTTTTCCATTGTTTATCATTCTTATTAATCGTCTCTTATTTATTATCTTTTTTTACCTCATTCTCTTTTTCTTAAGTTCCTATTTCCTCTCTTTTCCACTTCCCCCCCTTTCGCTCTCTTCGTACGTCTTTTCTCTTTCTTTTTCTTCTTTCCTCTCATCCCTGTTATCAAGTTCCCGACTCCTTTCTCCTCTCTTCTGCTTCTTCTC
>NC_134817.1:4147500-4152500 GCF_046742065.1 Oratosquilla oratoria | reverse complement strand
ACCTAATAACCATTGTGGTCGTAACAGAAAAAAATAATAATCATTTGACGTTAGCCACGAGATAAAAAAAAAATCCAAAAAGTCAAAATTTCGATTATACCGGGATGAGCACTCGCCATTGCTTGAAAATTCGAGCAAAGAGAAAGAATGAGAGGTGAAAAAAAAGAGATAGAGAGAGAGAGATAGAGAGAGAGAGAGAGAGAGAGAGGGTGAAGAAGAAGGAAAGGAATTGATGGACATTAGAGAAAAAAAGAAAGGGAGAAAAGAAAAAAAGGAAATGAAATAAATTATTATGAAAATGTTTGTATAAATTGAGTGATATCCTGAAACAGTGTCTGACAAAAAACTACTCACAAAAATATTCAAGTGTACTCACAGAATGAGTACATTGTTGTGACACCCTGTATTTGTATTATATAACATATGCACATCTACAGTATATACATATACAACGCACATACAGGATGTCCAAAAATGTAGTCACTCTTTATGAGTACATTTGATCCACTAAGTTAGTGGCTGCCAGATGATTTTATTCAGTGAAGAAGTGAAAAAAAAGAAGAGGAAATAGTGTTACATAATTTGGTGACCCATGAACAAAGAGGACGTGAGTTAGTGTATGTTTTCTTCAGTATATATGGAAACGACAAGAAAATTCGCGTTTCTTGTTTTATGTGTGTGTGTGTGTGTGTGTGTGTGTGTGTGTGCACATGCTAGTCTCCAATTTTCTACATGTGTGTGTACGTGCGCGTGTGCACATGCTTGTGCGTGTACGTCGCATCGCGTGTGTGTACCTTCGACCATGCATTTTTAATAAAAGTGTAAGCGCGTGTTTATAGCTCATATTCGCCATTGTATGCTGGTCTAATTTATACCTTTCCATGCATCACAAACGACGAGGATATATTTGTTGTGTTCAGCAAATTTTTTGGCACGGGGCCCTCGGGCCCTCTGCGTCTTGTGCTGTGGTGTCCCCCCTCCCCCCCATAACGGGGGGGGGGAGCCTGTCTGTTGTGAAAGGGCCCCCCTAGCAACCGGTTTCCACTATCACGGGGCCTCTTGCTTAAACTGACTTGTTCATTTGTTTCTCTTTTTTCTTCTTATATTATCCTTTGTCTTCCTCTTCTTCTTCTTCTTTTGTATCTTCATTGTCTTCGTTTTCTTCCCCATCTCCATCTTCTTGTTCATTAATTTTCTATTTATACCCCTTTTTTTACATCCTCGTCGTTGACCTTCTCGACTTTTTTTTGTATTGGGAACCTTATAGGGGAAGCCTCCCATACTGAGACCACTGTCCGGATTCTTTCAGAAGTCCTCAGGAGCTTGCTGGTCTTGCATTCGTTTAGTTGTGTGTTCGAATCCCGCACTCCTCTCCAGTTCCCAGCAGTGACTGTTGATGACCTGACCCCAATTAGCCCCTATAGCACATAATAGGTCAAATGTGACGACTTAGCCCACACGTGCTCAGCGCCTCCTGGCGTAGGCTCCTCGCCACCTTCTTCACCGGGAGGAGTCTCCAGTGTCCGAGGCCCGGAACAGAACGCGAGACCACCTGCTCATAGCAGGTGTACCCACCTGCTGCTCCGACCTGTTTACCACCTGCTCAACATCTGCTGAGTCACATGACCATCTGCTGCTTCCTCGTCTCGGTCGAGCTAACTCGGTTGACTCAGACTGTCTCAGTTAAAAGGGGATTAGTTAACTTTGTCCTTGAGTTTTACATTCTTAGACTAAGTAGAATTGTGTCGCATGAATAAGAGACAATAGATAATTCTCAGATCACAAGGTTTTGAGAACCTTACTCGGCTTTCTGTTTCATTCTTTCTGTCGTCAGGCGATTTTATTCAGCTGAAGACATACCCCCTTAGACTCAAGAGTGACGGCTAATTAGACCCTTGCCATATGTTGCCTTTGATAGAAGGGTAGATTGTTGACATGTTTTCGTGTGTTGATGTATTGACGTAAGAGGTAATTTGAACGTTGATAATATAGGTTGCAGCTGTAGTGTTACCATGTTTTTTTATGCTTGCGAAGGAGTGGGGTGTGTGTGTGTATGCGTGTGTGTGTGTTTGGGGGAGTTCTTCAGGCTGATTTAAATCGCCTGGCGGCAGCCAGAGGCTTAATCCTTCGCTGCTGATGGAGTTTCCTTCAGCTGAATAAAGTCCCCGGGTGTTACAACGAAAACTTCATCTTTATACCAATGGTCATTTCTCGCCTCAAAGGACGACTGAATTCGTTAATTAGAACGGAAGTGTGAAGGATGTGAAGGTAAGCAAAAGGGAAGAACAGTTACGTACAAATCCACGTTAAGTATTGTGAAAGAAAAGTGGCAACAGCGTTTATGTATATCATACACGCCGACTCGACCACACATGCCTTCTCTTCCCATCCACCCACGCGTCTGCGCTGTTGCCACATTTTCAGTTTCTCATTGCTAATTGTGGAATGGTATTTAAAAGTACAAATAGCTTCACTTATTGGATTGGCTGTAAAAAGCGTATTGCATTATATCGAATAGTTTACGGATAGGTCTGGTCGTATATGATGCATTATGTCGAAAATCTATGATGCAAAGCTTCAGACAGCTCCTTGGACGATGTTAGCTACTGTATTACTTATAACTGAAGGCAACTGTACCAAATTAGAAACCAAGCCACCTCGGCTTCCGGTGCTCGAAAACTAGAATAGAAAGATAAATAAGTATATAAAAAATCAATAAATGAAAAAAATAGATAAAAAGAAAGATAATGCGGATAAGTAACAACGAGTTTAGGTTCCGGACCTGTGGGTGGTGAGAAGGTTTAACACCGGAGAGAGGAACTGTGCGGAGAAAGCCAGAAGAACGACACGAGACCCTCGACACTCGGAAACGGGTTAATGGGTGCGCTCAGTCGAACGGGACACGTCGCTCACTCACTCATCGCGTGTCTATCACTGCTCTCGATCTCAGGCCCTCCTCCTTCTCCTCCACCTCCTCCGCCTCCTCCTCCTCCTCCTCCTCCCTCCTCCTCCTCCTTCTCCTCCACCTCCTCCGCCTCCTCCTCCTCCTCCTCCTCCCTCCTCTTCCGCCTCCGCCTCCTCCTACTGCAACTACAACTACTTCTACCTCGTCCTTTCACTTCTTCTTCTACTGCTCTTCGTCCGTCTTCTTCTCTACTTTCTCCCACTGCTCCTCGGCCTTCCACTTTTTTTCTTCGTCCTCCTATTCCTCCTCTCCCATTCTTCTCCTATTACTCCTTCCTCTCCTTTTACTCCTTCTTCTCCTCCACCTCCCCCTCTTCCTACCTCGTCTTCCCTCTTCTCCTTCTACTGCTCTTCCTTGTCCGTCCTCTCCTCCTCATCCTCTCCTTCTCCTCGTTCTTCTTCTCCTCTTTCTCTTCCTCCACCTTCTTCTTCACTCCTTCCTTCCCCTCCTACTGTAGGGGGCTCTGTTTCCCCTTCTGGAACCCCTCTCTCTTCCTTTCAACTCCCCTCCCTCTCTCATTCCCTCCCGCTCCCCCTTTCATCCCATCCTCCCACTCTCTCTTTCCTTCCTCTCCCTCTCTCCCCCCTTGCCCCCCTCCCACTCTCTCTTTCCTTCCTCTCTCTCTCCCCCCTTCCCCCCCTCTCTCTCTCTCTCTCTCTCTCTCTCTCTCTCTCTCTCTCACACACACACACACACACACACACACACACACACACACACACACACACACACACACACACATCTCTCACCTCTCTCTTTCTCTCTCTCTCTCCCTCTCTCTCTCTCTTCCTCTCTCTCTCTTTCTCTCTCTCTCTCTCTTTCTGCCTGTCTGTCTGTTTCTTTATCTCTCCCCCTCCCTCCCCCTCTCTCTTTCTCTCTCTGAATCACTCAGTCCCAGACACACAAACACGAATCTCTTATTTTTGTGACTTTACATGTCCGTGGACACAAGGCGGCAAAAAAAAAGAGACCTATTGACATGCAGTGACCACCCACAACACTCCCCCCGACGCCACTCTCTCCCTCTCACCCCCCACCCTCCGACCCAGACAGCCCGGTCTGTCACTGTATCACACTTGCACTGATACACGCGAACACGCTGTCACCAGACCTTCTATCCAAACACGTGCAAATACTGCTTTTGTGAATCTGATTTTTTTTTGTGAATGTAAATATTGTTGTTTGTATATACGTACATGTATACACATATAGAGGGTTACATATGTGCATACAGAGCACATACATACATACATACGTATATCGAGGCGAGTATGTAGAGCACATAGATGCAAAACCCATGCATACATAAAAATTGTATATAGATGCATAATGTACACATACATTATACACGCGTTTATAAATACATATGGTGTGTGTGTGTGTGTGTTTGTGTTCAATTGCGCGCTTTCCCAATCAGCAACAAACTAGTTCTTGCCGTTCCATAGTCTCAAATGTGGAAGAGGAATGGGGACGAGGATGGGAGGGAGTGGGAGGAGGGTGGAGGGGGGATATAATACTCTTGGTGACTATGCGTTTTGAAAAAAAGAAAAAAAAAGTGACGACACTGCTTCACTCTTTTCCTTTTTCTTTGGTCGAACTTCTCAAGCCGAAATCCATTTTTCTTAAAGAATAGCTACAGAACTCTCCCCCCCCCCCTTTTTTTTTTTTTTTTTTTTTTTTTTTTTTTTAATGACTTGCTGGGTCAGACAAAATGGAGTGTCTGTCAGTGCATGTGAGTGAGATCTAGTCTCTCCCTTTCGTCACTAAACATATCTAGTGGGATCCACCTTCTCACACTAAGATCTCGGACACCTTCTCTCCAGGCTGCTAACACCGTATAGGAGACATTTGCACCATTTACACCGCCGTATGGAGTAGATATCTCGCACCGCGTCCATATGGTCTATACCACTACCACCCTAACAAAACAAATCACCATTTCTCAATAAACGTCTAGTCTCCTTCTACCTTTCACAGCGTTTTATTACTTCTCTCTTATATTGTTATTAATGATCATTTTGCTTTCATCTCTCCT
>NC_134817.1:4137500-4142500 GCF_046742065.1 Oratosquilla oratoria | reverse complement strand
TCATCAAAACAGTCTTGTGTGATGTTAAGCAATGCAAAAAATATATAAAGTACGCCAGCATGGTGGATATTGTAGCACTCATCATGTGTATGTGTGTGTGTGTGTATATGTGGAATAAAACCACTTGGAAAATAAAATGAAAAGTGACCGAACGTTTTCGTCTATTCATGACATTTTCAAGACCTTGAAAATGTCTTGAATAGACAAAAACGTTCGGTCACTTTTCATTTTATTTTCCAAGTGGTTTTAGTACACAGTTTGTGAATCACGTGTTTTTGTGATTTATTCGCATAACGTGTGTATATGTATATATATATATATATATGTATGTATATATATATATATATGTATGTATATATATAACTTAAACTCACTCTCGGGGAAAAATAAGCTGAGATACAGAGTAATCCGTATGTTTCGACCACGGACTGTGGTCCTCTTCACCAGATACATAATAGAAAACAAGAAGATATATACAGAGGAAAATTACAACAAAAGGAAACTAGGGAAGCTTCAAGTCACATGCCCTTGATGGGGTCGGACAATTTGTTCCTTAGAGATAAATTTGTTCACCCCCAAGTTGGTGGTAGAATCTGGTGACCATTGATCTTTTGATGTGTTAAAATTTGGAAAATGTTTGATGAATGGATATTCAAAAAATTTTCTTTTGAAATTACAATGTGAATTTTACACTATTGCTCCATTCTTCCAATCTATTCGGTGATCTAACAGACTCGAATAGAGGAATACAGTTGAGCATTCTTGGTCGTATTTTACAGAATTTTTATGCTCATTTATCCTTGTGGGTAGGTCACGTCCCAGTACACTAGGTCACAATCAAGACATGGTAATTTATATACTCTGGGGTTGTTGTTCTCAGGAGTTCTGTGATGGACATTTACCACTTTTCTGAAATTACTATTTAGAGTAACTAAATGTGGTTTTAATTTGTTTGTTAGGTAATAATTTTGAAGCTGCATGGATGGAATCATCATATGGATGTTTAATACTTGATTTGTCCCGGACAAATTTAACACTGGAATTTAATGTTCTATAATAACTGGCTTTGGTAATACTGAGGGCTTTTGTCAAAAACCAGTCGGGGTGACCTACATTTAGTAATTGAGCACGTACTAATTAGAATATAAAAGGCACCTCGGCGTTGAATCAAGTACCCAAAATAGAAGAAGAAGGAGAAGAAGAAGAAGAAAATAGAAATAAGTAAATGAATGAATAATAATAAAAAAAAAAAGTAGGAAGGAGGGAGTGAAGATGGCCCGGAGTGGAGTCGAAGGCTCTAAATAGAAGATCCGCTTCAGTAATGCGGTCGGGGCTTTCAGCCGGAAAGAAATATGATTGATTACTGCCTTAACTGGTCTGCGCCGGGGAGCGCCATTTATACCCCAAGATAATCGCCGCGTCGGCTATTCGTGTTGTTGTCTAACCAAGCCATGAGCTCGCGAAGACTTCCCAGAGACTCTCCCCCTCCCCCCACCACCACTAGAGACTTCCTCCCCACCCACCGTAGCCCTCCAGGAGAACCTTCCCCCCCCCCACTACCATCATCGAAGACCCCCTCCCCTGACTTCGAAGACACTTCGGAGACTTCCAAAGACCAATCGAAAATTCTCCCCCGAAGACCGCTTCCCTCCCCTGCAGATAGCCCCACCCCCGAAGACCTCCACGAACATCTTTATAAGACCGTCCAAGGACCAATCACCCTCCCGAAGACGACCCCCCCCTTTTCAAGAACTCCCCTCTCCAAAGGCCCCTTGAAAAATCTCCGAAGATATCCCGAAGACCACCGCCCACCTTCGGGAAATTCTTTCAAAGATCTTCCGAAGATTTCCTCGAAGACTCCCACCGAAGAATCCTAGCGAAAAATCCTACCGAAGACTGCCACTAAAGACTTCCACAGAAGAATCCCACCGAAGACTCCAACCGAAGAATCTCACCGAAGATTCTCGCCGAAGACTCCCACCGAAGATTCTCACCGAAGACTCTCACCGAAAAATCCCACTGAAGACCACCCAACCACCTTCTGAAGAGCATCCGAAAATCCCTCCAAAGACCTTCAGAAGGCTCCCACCGAAGACTCCCACTGAAAACTCCCCTCAAGGCCTCCCATCCTCACTCCGAAGACCCCTGCAAGAACTCCCACCGAAGACCTTCTGGCCCGAACGTATCCCAAAAGGCCAACAGCTCGTCTGTTCACATAAACTTCCAAGGGCAGTCTCCGATTACTTAACTTCCTCAGACTTAACCTCGGGATTATTTTTGCAGTAAAAACCCGTCGACACGTGATTCAGATGCTCCAGAGTTAAATGGATCGTTTAGGTGCGTCCCTCCTCGTCAGAGGTAAATTGGTTGTTTGGCCTACGAGCTAAGAGAGGTCTCCCTCTGTCTACCTGTCTCTCACCTCGTCTCTCATCCTGTCTGCCCTGTCTGTCATCCTGTATCATCCGTCTATTTTCCCGTCTCTCAGTCTTCCTCCGGTCTTCCCGTTTTCGGGTGTTTGTATTCGTGTATCATTGTATTCTTCTGTGAAATGCCTCCACATCTGTTGTTCCGCCCCACTGTTTTAACCTAATTTTCCTTCATCTCTCACTTTCCCTTTCTCAGTCCCCTTCTCTTTCCCCGTCCCCTTCCTCGTCTTCTTTCCCCTCTCCCTCTCCCTCTCCGTTCCCATCCTCTTTCTCGCCCCCCCCCCGTCTCCCTTCTTTTCCCCTCCCTCTTTCTTCACCTTCCCCTTTTCCTGCCCCTTCCCCCTTCTCTTTCCTTCCGTTACTCTCTCCCTGTCTCTTGCATTCTTTCCTTCCCTCCTCCTCTCCATTCTCCTTGACTCCTTCTTTCCTTCTCTTCATTCCCTCCCTCCCTCCCTCCCTCCCTCCCTCATTTTCCTCTCATTATTTCCCCACAACACTCTATACCTTTACCGCGCATTCTCTCCTTCCTTCCTTCCCTCCTTCACTCCTTCCTTCCAATGCTCTCTTCCTATTTCTCGCATTCTCTCCTTCCTTCCCTCCAATCCTTTCTTCGTATTTTCGCATTCTCTCCATCCTTCATTTCCTCCTATCTCTCGCATTCTCTCCCTCCTTCTCTCCTTCCTTGTCTCTCGCATTCTCTCCATCCTTCCTTCCTTCTTTCCCTCCCTCTCTCAAATCCTCTCTCCCTTTCTCTCGCTTTTCTTCCTCTCTTCCCTCCCTCTATCCTCTTTTTCCCTCCCTCCCTCCCTCCCTCCTTCCTTCCCTCCCCCTCCCTCTCTCCAATACTCTCTCCCTATCTCTCGCATTCTCTCCATCCTTCCTTCCCTCCCTCCTTCCCTCCCTCCCTCCCTCCCTCCCTCCCTCAGATCCTCTCTCCCTTTATCTCTCGCTTTCTTCCCTCCCTCCATCCTTCCCTCTTTCTTCCTCCCTCCCTCCTTCCCCCTCCCTCCCTCCCTCAAATCCTCTCTCCCTATCTCTCGCATTCTTCCCTCCCTCCATCCTTCCCTCTTTCTTCCTCCCTCCCCTCCCTCCCTCCTTCCCTCCCTCCCTCCCTCCCTCCCTCCCTCCCTCCCTCTCTCCCTCATTCTCCGCCTTGCCCTTATTCCCTGCCGCCCTGTGGCAAACACAGGATAGAGAAAGGCAACAAACAGCGCCTGGCAAACGGGGTACGTGAAGCCAAACTATTTTCCAAGGCTTTTGCCAAACCTTTGCACAAGACTCAATTGCTTCGCTTGCAAATACAGAGTGAGCCCCCGTCACGAAGTTCAGTGCTGCTTGCAGCGCATTTGGCCCAGAGAGAGAGAGAGAGAGAGAGAGAGAGAGAGAGAGAGAGAGGCGTGGGAAGAGCTAAAAGAGAGGAGATGGAGCAGGGGAGGTATCAGACAGAAGAGAGGCCGACATACAAAGAGTATAAAGATAAACAACTGCAAGAGAGAGAGAGAGAGAGAGAGGGGCGAGAGAAGAGCTAAAAGAGAGGAAATGGAGCAGGAGAGGTATCAGACAGAGGAGAGGCCGACATACAAAGAGTATAAAGATAAACAAGTGCGAGAGAGAGAGAGAGAGAGAGAGAGGGGGGGGAAGAGGTAAAAGGGAGGAGATAGAGCAGGGGAGGTATCAGACAGAAGAAAAAGAGAGATCGACATACAGAGAGTATAAAGATAAAGAGTTGCAGGAAAGAGAAACAGAGATGAAGGGGGAGATTTGACCTTATTACTCATATGCATAAGGTCGATTTTTTTTTCTCAAATTCCTTTTGTATGGTTTCTTCTGATTTAATCCCTTAATCGCATCAGTGTCCCTTCAGCTTAAAGAAATCGTGAGTAAAGAGGTCCTGTCCACCTTATTAGGGGGGTAGCCGAGCACATACACGAATAAACCCTTTTCGTTCACCCTTTCCTTACCTTGGGTATGGGTGCAGCCAGAGGTATTGAGTATGCACAGTTAAGGAGAATTGGTTCTCTCTCTCTCTCTCTCTCTCTCTCTCTCTCTCTCTCTCTCTCTCTCTCTCTCTTCATTAACAGATGATCTTATTTTATTCTCACACTTACGCAATACAGGAAGCCCAACGTTTTTTCCTAGAGAATTCTACGGGGGTAACTCGGTGATCGTTGCCGGTTACTGCGGGGCTGCGGTTTTCAAATCATTGAAATTTAAGACAATAATTATTATTGTTATTGTTGTTAATATTTTCACAGGTAGTGATCGTAATCGACTTGAAGTTTGCAAGGTTTCGGATATATATATATATATATATATATATATATATATATATATATATTTTTTTTTTTTTTTTTTTTTTTTGGGGGGGGGGATGGAGGTCTCTGGGAGTACGTGGCAGAGACCACAGACAACACATAGCCGCACTCGGCCCTCTCCCTCAACTTTGGCAGAGAATTTCAAAATGATAAAGAGGAATGAGCGTTAATGGGTCATTTGGGGGGAAATGCTGGAATTCTGTGCTCACAAGCGGAGTAGAATTCGTTTCGGGCATTGGCAGAATGCTGTACATATAAG
>NC_134817.1:4117500-4132500 GCF_046742065.1 Oratosquilla oratoria | reverse complement strand
TATATATATATATATATATATATATATATAAATGTAATGGAACTGTTTCTTCCATATCTTTGTTTATCAGTAATACTCCTCTTTACACGCATACACATGAATCTCTCTCTCTCTCTCTCTCTCTCTCTCTCTCTCTCTCTCTCTCTCTCTCTCTCTCTCTCTCTCTCTCTCTCTCAAACACAAACACACACACACACACACACACACACACACACACACACACACACACACACACACACACACACACACACACATACAATAGAAAAACTCTCCTGTTCCTCCATTCTCTTTTTATTTCTCTCTCTGCCCTTCTCTTTCTCCTCAGCACCATTTTTAGGTCACATTTCCATACGCTCTTCCTCCTGAGTGGGGGGGGGGTTTGTTCCTCGCGTTCTCCTCCTCCTCCTCCTCTTCCATCTCCTCCTCCTCCTCCTCCTCCTTCTCCTCCTTCTCCTCCTTCTCCCTCTCTTCCTCCTTCTCCCTCTCTTCCTCCTCGTCCTCCTCCTCCCTCTCTTCCTCCTCTTCCCCCTCCTCCTCCTTTCGTCGTCTCCTTCGTCGGGTCACTCCCGAAGGGCACCGCCTTATCAGTCGTTCGTTGTTGCCCTCGTCGCTCTAGCCCCTCCGTCGCCTTCCTCCTTACCGCCTTCCCTCCTTTCTTGTGGCCCTCCTTACTTCCTTTGCTTCCTCAATTTCTGCCTATCTTAATTCCCATATTCTTTTTATTTTTCATGAGTTTTCTCGTCTCTTATCTTCTCTCTTCCCCTTTTTTCCTTCCCTTCTGTATTATCTCCTCTTCTTCCCTCTATTCCTCCCTTTCTCTAACTTCTTTTTTCTCTCACTTCTTGCTTTTCTCCCTTCCTCCCTTTTCTCCATGTCTTTCACCTTCCCTCTCCCCTTCCGTCCTTTCCTCTCTCATTCCCTCCTTTCCTCCCTCCCTTCCTGCCTCAATCGTAACTCCCTTTTGCCGGTAGGTAGGTAGGTAGGTCGGAACATAGGTAGTTACATCGGCAGGTCAGTATTTGGGAAGGTAGGTAGGTCGTCAGGTCGGCAGGCCGGTAGGTAGCTCGGAACATAGGTAGGTCCATCGGTAGGTCAGTAGTTGGGAAGATGGGCAGGTCGTTAGGTCGGTAGGTAGGTCGGTACCTTTCCTTGAGTGAATCTTTTCATAAAGTCCGCCTCGACCTTGCCTTTGGTATGGTCAACAGAGCAATTCTTCCTTTGATCTTGGTCGACTGTAATCATGAAAAAAGAAAAAAAAAAATCTTCAAGATTTTCTTAACTAAAAGTCCCCGCCCCACCATTTTTATTTTTTCTTCTTCTTCGCCTTTTTCTTTTTCCTCTTCTTCTTCTTCTTCTTTTAGGACCTCCAAAGAGTGCGTTTGAAGAGGTCTCAATATTTTCTTAGCTGAAATTCTTCCCCCCCCTCCTTTTTTTTTGAGAATCTCCAAAGAATGCGTTTGAAGAGGTTTCAATATTTTCTGAGCTGAAATTCTCCTCCCCTCCTTTTTTTTGAGAACCTCTAAAGAATGCGTTTGAAGAGGCCTCAGTATTTTCTGAACTGAAATTCTCTCCCCCTCCTTTTTTTTTGAGAACCTCCAAAGAATGTGTTTGAAGAAGTCTCAATATTTTCTTAGCTGAAATTCTCCCCCCTCCTTTTTTTGAGGTACTACAAAGAATGAGTTTGAAGCCTCTTGAAGGCTCTTAGTAAGCCTCAAAAGGGACTCAAATAGACAGTTTGTTGACTTTGGTAAACTACTTAACATTGAGAGCGCAGACTCTGCGGTTGTTTACATTTGGCAGCTCTTATCTGATGGTTAAATAGACAATTGTTCTTTTAAGCGGTTGTTAGTAGATCAAATAGATACTGAGCTTGCCCAGTTTCATAAACTATTTGTTATCGCGACGTTAAGAAAAAGATTTTTTTTTTTTTTTTTTTTTTTTTTTTACTTATTGTAATCACCGATTAAGCGTTTATTCTTAAGATCCCTGGCTCCTGCTTCTCCCTCTTCTCTTCTTCTCTTCTTCCTCATCATCTTCCTTATCCTGTTGCTCCTCTTCCTTCCTCATCCAATTCATCATCTCTTCCTCCTCTTTCTTTTCATCCAACTCCTCTTCCCATTTCTTCTTCTCATCTTCACTTTCCTTATCCTGCTGCTCCTCCTCCTTTTCTCTTCCTCCTCCTCCTCCTTTCCCCTCCTCCTCTTCCTCCTTTTCCACTTCTCCTCCTCCTCCCTATGCTCTTCTTCATCCTTTTCCTCTTCCTCTTCCTCTTCCTCTTTCTCTTCCTCCTCACTGCACCCCCTTCTCTTCCCCTCTTCCACCTCTTCCTCCTCCTTTTACTCCTACTCTCCCCCCTCCCTCCACCTTCTCGTCTTCCATCTCCTCCTCCTCTCTCTTCCTCTTCCTCCTCTCTCATCCAATACATCTTGCCCCCTTATTTCCATCCTCCTTGCTTTTTCCTCCTCTTCCTCATTTTCATCACTCAACCTCAAGGTCAAGCGTCTCCTTGCGTGTGAAGGGCGCAGCAGTCACCGTATGTGACCACAGTCGTCAACCCTCATTGAGTCAGGTGACAAACTCTCCACAGCCCAACCCGTCGTCTGGAAAGGGCGAAATCGATCCGTCACACTTAAACTGCAAAAATATCATGTCGTTGTCTCTTACCAAGGCTTCGCTTTAATTACCGTCACCCAAACTCCTCCTTTTCCTCCTTCTCCTCCTCCTCCTCCTCCTCCTCCTCCTCCTCCTTCTTCTCTTTCTTCCTCTTCTCTCCCTCCTTCCCCTCCTCCTTCCCCTCCTCCTTCTCTTCTCCTCTTTCTCCTCCTCTTCCTGCTCCTTCTCCTGCATCGCTTCTTTCTCCTCCTCTTTCTACCCCTCCTCCTCTTCCTACTTCTACCCCTCCTCCTCCTCCTCCTCCTCCATTTCTTTAAAAGAATCTTTGCTCTCTCTCTCTCTCTCTCTCTCTCTCTCTCTCTCTCTCTCTCTCTCTCTCTCTCTCTCTCTCTCTCTCTCTCTCTCTCTCTCTCTCTCCCTCCCTCTACCCAGACTTCCTCTCCGTCTACCTCAGGGTCCTTTGTCTCTGCCTAGCGGTCCATGCACCACTGGCGCGGAGAGGAAATTGGTTCTCCCTCCCTCCCTACCTCCCTCCCTGAGGAACTTTTGATTGCCATCGTTGAGATCGAGGATATCTTCTGCAGGAAGTCCCATCTCTTCCCATGGTTCCTCATGTTCTTCCTCTTCCTCTTCTACTTCTTCAACTTCTACTTTTCCTCTTCTTTTTCCTCTTCTGGTTCGTCTTCTGTTCCATCTTCCTCTTCTCTTTATATATATATATATATATATATAATATACATTACATACATAGTATACATTACATATATACATATATATGTGTATATATATATATATATATATATATATATACATACATAATACACATTACATATATACATATATATATATGTGTGTATATGAATATATATATATGCATATATATATATATATATATATATATATATATATATATCTATATATATATCTATATATATACATATATATATATACATATATATATTCAACTTGACTGGATATACATTTGATAAAATGTTCGGATACATTCCACTATCACCTCCACCACCACCGCCTCCTCGACTACCACCTCCGCGTTGGTGTGTATGTATCACTTGCCTTTATCGCATCTCCTGTTTATCTAACCTTATCGTGGACAGTGACGCCTTGTTGGCGTTTTTTTTTTTTCTTACTGTTCTTCCTCTTCCTCTTCCTCTTTTCCTTCTATTTCTTGTTCTTGTTCTTTATCTTGTTTTTTGTTGTTGTTGTTCTTCTGTTATCTTCTTCCTCTTCCTCTTCTTATTTTTCTTTTTCCTCCTTCCCTCATTGTCTTCCTTTTTCTCTTCCTCCTCGTTTTCTTTTTCCTCTTCTTCTGCCTCTTCTTGTTCTTCCTCTTCTTCTTCTTCCTCTTCTTCTGCATCTTCTTCTTCTGCATCTCCATCTGCATCTTCTTCTTCTTCTGCATCTTCTTATTCTTCTTCCATCTGCTCCTCCTCCTCTTCCTCCTCCTTCCCTCATTGTCTTCCTTTTCCTCTTCCTCGTTCCGCTCTTTATCCTCTTCTGTTAATTCTCTTCTAATTCTGCTTCCTACACCTACTCCTCCTCCTCCTCCTCCTCCTCCTCCTCCTTCCATCTAGTCCTTGTATTTCCTCTCCTTGATGTCATCTTCCTTCGTACACCTCATCGGTCGCAGGCATTATCTTTGAACCTGAATTACCGTCGTGGGACTGACCATCGTTATCGTTATCAGTCTCATCGTAGTCACCAGCATGAGCATCTTCGTTCGTTATCATTACGATTTTTTTTTTTTTTTTTTTTTTTTTTTTTTTTTTGTCTCCGGTATCAACTGCTCTTGTTTGAACTCTTGTCTTGTAGCAAAGACCAGATGCTTTCATTCACCCAAAGAGAGTTGGTGGGACGGGTGGGGTAATGTGAGGGGAGCGAACACGCCTACAACGGGTATCATAAGTCTTTACTATAATTCAAGATATTTAGTTACATATCACTACACGGTATGTATATATATATATATATATATATATATATATATATATATATATATATATATGTATATATATATAGTACACACAAACCCACATACACACACACACATACACACATATATATATATATGTATATATATATATATATATATATATATATATATATATGTATATACATATATATGTGTATATATATATACATACATATGCATATACATATATATATATACATATGTATATGTATTATGTATGTATATGTATATATGTATATGTATACGCATATATGTAGATATATGTATATGTATGTGTATATATGTATATATATGTATATGCATGTGTATATATATACATAATACATATATATATATATAATATATATGGATATGTATATATGTATATATATATATATATACACACGTCGTCGTTACCCATCTCGTCCTCTTCGACGTGGTATTGTTTCAAGAGTAAACGCGTCATCATCATTTTCATCATCATCATCATCATCATCATCATCATCATCATCATCTCTAATCGTCGTCATCGTCGCCTTCGTCATGTCTGTCAGGATCGTCATCATCCCGTCACGTGGGTCATCATGTATTGCTTGAAGGGATGAGGGGGGGCGGGGGGAGGTACCTCTTTGGTTCTCTGTGGATTAATTCGAACGATTAGCGTTGCGGCAGAGAGCTCCTCCTCCTCCTCTTCCTCCTCTCCTCTTCCTCCTTCTTCTCCTCCTCCTCCTCCTCCCCCTAGACCGCCGACCTCTCACTCCTCAGGGATCTTAAGAATGAAGCTTTTATGTGATATTTATCGGGGTTGTGGGAAGTGGGGGGAAGGGGGATAATCTCCCCCCTGAAGGGTGGGGGGAAGGGATGAAGCCCCCTGATAGGTCTTGGATTAGTCTCTTTTGCTCGCCTTCGGCCACGTTCTTAGGTATTTTGGTTTTATTGATGTCTTCTTTTTGAGCCCTCTCATTTCGTATATCTTTATCTATTTTCTCTTTATATATATATATATATATATATATATATATATATATATATATACAGTATATATATATATATATATGTATATATATATGTATATATATATATATATGTATATATATATATATACATATATATGTATATACAATTATATATATATATATATATATATATATATATATATATATAATTTCTGATCTCACCCGTATATTTTTTATGAACCTTTATATATATTGTTCCAGTTACCTCTGTATTTGGTTCCTTTATTTGTATATCTTTATCTATGTTATTTGTGTATTTAATTAATTCCGAGAGAGGGAGGGAGTGGGGGAGTGGTAGGGGGTTGGTTGCCGAGTTAAATCGCAAATAGAAAATGTGTTAGATGGTGTCATTCCCCAACGGGGTTAATCTAATCTAGATTAGTCTGTGCCTGGACGTCAGCGTTGTTTGCTTAAGTTTGGTATCATTAGCTCACGCTCTGTTTGCCTTCTGTCAGTCAGCGGTGCTTGCTTCGGTAGTCTGCAGTATTCCTATCAAGTAATAAGATTTTTTTTTATCGTATATTCTTATTCTTATTCTTCTTCGTCTTCTTTGTCTTCTTCTTCTTCCTCTTCTTCTTCTGCATTTTCTTCTTTTTCTTCTTCTTCATCATCATCTTATTCTACTTCTTCTTCTTCTTCCTCTTCCTCTTCTTCTTCTTCTTCTTCTTTCTCTTCTTCTTCTTCTCCTCCTTCTTCTTCTTCTTCTTCCTCTTTTTCTTTTTCTTTTTCTTCTTTGTCTTTTTCTTCTTCTTCTTATACTTCTTCCTCTTCTTCCTCATTCCTCTTCTTGTTCTTCTTCTTCGTCTTTTTTCTTCTTCTTCTGCTTCTTCTTCTTCTTCTTTTTCTTCTTCTTCTTCTTCTTCTTTTTCTTCTTCATCTCTTCAGATGTCGCCACCCAAGTAAAGTCCATAAAGACAACTCGTACCAAATGCTTCTCATCTGTGTAGTTCTTCACTTTTGTATTTCACTGCAGCAACCAGTGGTGATAACCATCCCCCAGGAACTAACCCCCTTCCCCCCTTACCCCTTTCCCCCCTCCCCCCAATTAACTATTTGAACACTTCTCCTGAGGGTGTCTGTGTTATCCGGTAATTTGATTTGCAGGTCCCCGGTTCCACAATTGCGTTTGCTCCTTCACCTGGTACTGTGCCACCATCTGCAAAGACATCCTCTCTCCCCCCTCCCCTCCCCCTCTCCCCCTCTTCCCAACCACCCCTCCTCCCCCTCTCCCCAACCACCACCATCACCCACCCACTCCTCCCCCTTTCTTCGATTCCTAGGGTTGTGCCCTCAGCCACCATCTGCAGATATTCAACCAAAATACCCAAGTAAGACACACTCCTCTCCCACCCCCTTTCTCTCCCCCTCCCTCTCCCCCCTCCCCTTTCTCCGAATCCTTTGACCCAATCACTACTGAATTATATAGCCTGACGCTAATTGACATAGAAGGAAAAAGTGCCGTTCGGTACTCAGATATGGACCAAAAGGTCTCCTGTCGGCATGCTACGCCTTTGTAATCCTTTGTGATTTCGCAGTGTGACGTACTTCGTGGGGGACTTTCTTGTTTACCCCGAGGATTCCCTTCACCTCAGGGTGGTCCTCGATTGTCCACCAGCTGAATGGAATCGTTTGGTGACAGAATCAAAATTATGATTTAAAGATCGTAATTGATTCAACAAACGAAATGTTGTATATTTAATGAAATTTTCATTCTCGCGTGGGGTCCACTCTGACCAATCAGAATTAGTCTTACACAGTCTTCTAAAGTTTAGAAGACTGAGTTGATGTAAATAAATGTATGCAAACAATATAGATAAATAATTATGTAAATAAATGCTACGCATCACATAGCCTTACTCATCATACTTCTCCAGACCTGAGACTTATCTGTGGTTGCCTCCTGCCGCTCTCTGAGCGTCTTTTACGTATGTTAGAATCTTGAATAATAAGTTCGATTTGTGTAAACAATAAATGCTGTGGCTCCTGGGCATTCCCATGGTCCTCTTCTTAAGCCCTTTAGGCTCTCATGGGGTCAAGTAACAGTCGGTGATGGGAATCGAAGAGAATTGCGGGACTCGAACTCCTGACTTGGAGGATGCGAGGCAAGCGCGATTCCAATGGCGCCACCACCGGAGGCCGGTGCGTTGGCACCGAGTGCCAACAGGAGAATCGGCTCTGAAATGGAGGAATAAGGTGCCAACCATTGGGGTCGAGTTTGTTCACCATTGGGATAGGATGTTACACCAGTAGGATTCTGCATGGGAAGTGGTGGGAGGGGGGGGGGGAGTCTCACATTCTCTCTCTCTCTCTCTCTCTCTCTCTCTCTCTCTCTCTCTCTCTCTCTCTCTCTCTCTCTCTCTCTCTCTCTCTCTCTCTCTCTCTCTCTCCCTCTCCCTCCCTCTCTCTCCCTCTCCCTCCCTCCCTCTCTCTCCCTCCCTCCCTCTCTCTCTTTCTCTCTCTCTCTCCAACGCTCTCTCAGTCTCTCTATCCGTATGTAGCCTAGGTCACACTTTTAATTGGGATAAACAACGATGCAATTGTCAACAAAATTTGAAACAAAATCGACAATTTTTTCTGTATTGCGACAGGAGATTATATATATATATTTTTATTTTTTATTTTTTACTAATTGATTGAGGTATTTCTCTCCCCCCCCTCTCTCTCTCTCTCTCTCTTTGAGTTATTTTGAGTCTGTCATGGCTCTTTTAGACTGTGGTTTACCAGCGTTTCTATCCTCATGGAAAACCTCACGCTCTCACTCACTGGAGGGCGCTCTTGTTCCCTACAATTACAAGAATGGCTATTTTCACCGGGTCGGCCATGTTTTCATTAGTTCTCTATTGGTCATTAGAGTGGTTTGGTATTTTTTTTCCCATTCCTACTTTCTCCTTCACTCCCTCCCACCCTCCCTTCCTCCTCGCTCCCTACCTCCCACTCTCCCTCCTCACTCCCTACCTCCCACTCTCCCTCCTCCCTCCCTCCCTCCTTCACTCCCTTCCAATCTCCCTCCCTACCTCCCACTCTCCCTCACTCCTTCGCTCCGTTCCCCCTCTCCCTCCTCGCTCCCTACCTCCCGCTCTCCCTCCCTCCCGCTCTCCCTCCCTACCCCTCTCCCACTCTCCCTTCCCCCCTCCCTCTCTCCCTCTCTCTCTCTCTCTCTCTCTCCCGACATGTAATATGCGTGGGCGAGGCATGTTTCCGAGGAAGAGGACAGCGCGGACACCTGGATACATAATGTAGTTTTATGTGGGTCCATAAGGCGGAGCAATACATCATTGGCCCGCGGATGGTTGATGGCCTCCGAATCAGGCAATAAATTTTTCTCTTTGGCCAAATCGATAATTGGCCAAGTGCGACGCTGGGCCGTGACGGGGTGGTAACGCAGGTTGGATCGGGAGGCAGGTAGAAACAACAACGCCAATTATTATTATTATTCATTTTTTTAAGGTTGTGACAAGTGGGTGAAGGAAGGCAATTTTCTTATTCATTTGTTTATCTATCTATTCATTTTTTGTGCGGTGATGAAGAAGCCTTTACTTTACTCACCCTCACACACACACGCTCGCACAAACACGCACACACACACACACACACACACACACACACACACACACACACACACACACATATGTATATATATATATATAGTGTGTGTGTGTGTGTGTGTGTATGTGTGTGTGTGTGTGTGTGTGTGTGTGTGTGTGTGTGTGTGTGTGTGTGTGTAATGAATCGAAAGGTATTTATATCTTTTTTATTTGCGGAGCTTATAGGCACACATAAAACTTCCATTCTATGTAAATTAATTGAACAAGAAATAATGTATAAAGACATCCTTATCTCGTTTGCCTTAAATGAGATGATAGATGAAATGATAAACTCTAGATTACAAACTTAGAATGTTCCTTCAACTGAATAGAATAGTTTGGCTGAATAAAATAATTGTTCAAAGTGCGTTGTTATAGTGTTCTCTTTAAAGAGGAAATTATATTGAATATGTTCTCTGGGGAATTGTGTTGATACCTTGGCTGGGTGCTTTTTGTTGGCATGTATTGTTCAGATCTTTTGTCCAATTCGGGTTTCTCATCGTGACCGGAATCGCTTGGGGTCATCCAGAGTGTCTTTACGGGTGGGATTAAGGGGGAAGGGGAAGTCAGTTGCGGTAAATCTACTTTGTAACTGATAATGATAATGAAAATAACATAATAATAATGATAATGAAAATAACAGTAATAATAATAATAATGATAATTATAATAATATTAATAATAAAGTTGATTATTATAATAATTGTAATAGTAATAATAATAATAGATAAGAATGATAAAATATAAAAAAAGCTCCTCAGCTGATATTAATCGTATTTTTATGAACCTATAAAAAGGAAACCTAAGGCACATTCTTTGTAGATTTCTTGCAATTTTTTGTTATGCATATATATATATATATATATATTATATATATATATATATACTGTATATATATATATATTATATATATCATATATATATGTATATATATATATTCTCTCTCTCTGTCTCTCTCTCTCTCTCTCTTTCTCTCTCTCTTTCTCTCTTTCTTTCTCTCTTTCTCTCTCTCTCTCTCTCTCTCCTTTTGGCCAACACAAATTTGGTAGGACTTTTGAACACCGCTGTGTGTACCCACATTAATACACAGTACGTTGTATACGGTTCTTGCATGCACACAAGTCTCGCCAAACTCTCCTCCTTCGCTTGCATGCACGCGGGGACGTTTTGTCATTATTGGTACAGTCTTGATAACAGAAACTTGTAGACACTTAAAAGCAACGCCGACATTTTGCCCCGCCTGTCTAGACACCCCCTCACCTCACCCCCCCCCATCACCCACTATTCCTCCCCCCACCTACACTCCCCCCGTTCCGCCCCCCTCTTCCACCTGTCTGCAGTTCCTTACCCCCCTCCCTTCTCCCCCCTTCCCCTCTCCCCCTCCCATCTCACCCTTCCCCTCTCCCCTCTCACCCCTCCCCCTTCCCCTCTCACCCCTCCCCCTTCCCCTCTCACCCCTCCCCCTCCCCCTCTCTCCTCCTTCCCTTCTCCCCTCCATCTCCTCCCTCCCCCTCCCTCTCCCCCCCTCTCCCCCTCCCCTCTCTCCCCTCCCCTCTCTCCCCTCCCCTCTCCCCCTCCCCTCCTCCCTCCCCTTCTCCCCTCTCCCCTATCCCCTTCTCTGTCCCCCTCCCCTCTCCCCCCTCCCTCTAGTCCCTTCACCGCTGTCACCATACAAATCATCAATATATTATCGTTGTAACTGTCGTCACCATCCCACCTACATTCTTCATCACTATCAATATCATGAAAAGTTAATATCTTATACTAATGTTGTCGTCACCATTACCATTACACTATCATTTCCAACACTATTCCTTACTATCATTTTGACTATCTTCACCATTATCACCATAAAGTATCACCATCTCCATTATCATCACTCTGGCCCGAAGCATGAAGAGAAAGTGTGATGGGTATCCGCTGATGACCCGTTTTCTGTGGATGAATAATAGAAAATGGGATGCTTAGGGAACTTGAGTATGAGTGACAGGGACATATGTAAATGCAATATGTTCTAGCGTACACCCGGCCTTTCCTTTACACACACACATACACACACGCACACACACACACACACACGCACGCACACACACACACACACACACACACACACACACACACACACACACAGAATCGGTATTATATGAACTTTGAACTCTCACGAGTCCAACACGTGATCCAAGACCGTGGTGAATCTCTCTCTCTCACACACACACAGTGGCAGAGTTCCCAGCCGCCACTACGGCGGTCTGGGTTCGAATCCCGCCCAGGGCTGAAATAATTTCAGTATCGCTGCGCCCCGGGTTGTTACTCCAACTCTCTTGGGCGGGGAGTTGGAGGGGGTGCATGTAAGGTCAAAGCATTACCCATAGATCGGTCATATGTGAGCTCAGAGCTCTCTCCAGGGAGGGAAATAGCTGTCGATCACGAGTCCAATACATGATCCAAGACCATGGTGACCATGGTGGTGAATCTCACACACACACACACACACACACACACACACACACACGTGTTTTTCTTCTTTGCCGCTCTCGTTATAGATAAAAGCTTCATCCATTGTATTTTATTTATTCTATTCATTCATATATTTATTTTTTATTTGTTTATTCATTATGACTTCTTGAGGGATCCTCACATTTGCAATATTTTACTAACGATAACAAATATATTACCTACGGCAGAAGCCGTCACCTGTGCCTAGCGTGTTTAGAGTGAAGAGGACGGGGATAGATGCGGGTTTAGGTTAGGTTAGGATCTGTGGATTTATACATGTTAGGATAGGTTATGTGGATTTGCGTGTGTTAGGTAATGTTGGATTTGTGTTAGGAAATGTGGATTTATGTGTGTTAAGCTAGATAATATACGTTTATGTGTGTTAGGTTAGATGTGGATTTATGTGTGTTGGGTTAGGATATGTGGATTTATATATGATACGTTATGTGGATACATGTGTGTTAGGTTATAGGATTTTATGTGTGTTGGGTTATGTGAGTACATGTGTGTTAGGTTATGTGAATTTATGTGTGTTAGGTTAAGTGGATTTATGTGTATTAGGTTATGTAGGTCTTACGGTATGTGGGTTAGGATATGTGGATTTATGTGGATGAGGTTAAGTCATGTGGATCAGTCTTGCGTGTCTAACGCCTGGATTGCAATATCCTAAGTGTTGGCCTTGCACGCGCGCGTTCGCGTGGTCGTGCTTACAATCTCGTGAGCAAGTTGCCGACACGGTCCTTGTACTATATACTGCTTATTCGCGTGCCGCAAGTAGGCGGGGCCGGCCATGTTGTTGTTGTTGTAGACGTGTTATAACCAATGGGAGGTCCCCAACTTGACCACGTGCAAAGTGTTGTTTCGCTCTCTCTTTTTTCTCTCTCTCTCTATCTGTCTATCTCTGTCTCTCGCTCTCTCTCGCTCTCTTTCTCGGTCCCTGTCACTCTGTCTCTGTCTCTCTCTCTCTCTCTCTCTCTCTCTCTCTCTCTCTCTCTCTCTCTCTCTCTCTCTCTCTCTCTCTCTCTCTCTCTCCCTGTCTCTCTCTGTCTCTCCTTTTCTCTCTCTCTCTCTCTCCCTGTCCCTCTCTCTCTCTCTCTCTCTCTCTCCCCTCTCTCCTCTCTCTCCGCTCTATCTCTCTCTCTCCCTGTCCCTCTCTCTCTCTCTATCTATCTCCCTGTCTTTTTTGTGGTCGGGGTCCGGGGTGTGGGTGTAGTATGTGTTTACTTTTTGTATTTGTCTTCGTATTCCAATTGGCTTTGAGAGGATAAGCGGTTGTTCCTCATACAATCCTGGGTTGTTTGTTGCGGTAGTTGCTCCTATTGTTGTTTTGTTTGGTAGCCACTTCCATCTTTAGTGTTTTATTGATTTTGTCCTGGATGTCCGCAAACTGTTTTTATTCAGGAAAGAAATAAGTCTGCACTTAGAGTCTTTCATTCGTCAAATAAGTCTGTCAGTACAGAGTTTACATTGGCTGAATAAAATAATGTAGTAATTAGGTAGAAAAGAATATCTAAAGAATGTCGTGTAGCTGAAGTGGTTTATAATTAGTTATGAGCGTGTTTATCGACATATCAAGTTTGTTTGCATGTTTTCACGTGTAAGTATTCTTGTATATTCTTTTTTTTTTGTAAGAACGTGTTTATTGCCATAGCATGTGTACGTGCTTTTTTTTTTATCATTTGTGTCGTTTTATATGTTCGACACCTGTTTTTTTAACATGGTCATTGGCGTAGCAGGTGTTCATTCTTAGTTTTTGCATGTATATGTGTCTTATTGTGTTATTAATATCTGTTTTTTCCCCGAAGGCATGTCTAACAGCATAACATTTTGTTGATTTGGGGGAATTTTTGCATGTGTAAATATCTTAGTGTCTTTTTGTGTTTGTGTATATATATATATACATACAAATATATATATATATATATATACATACATATATATATATATATATATATATATATATATATATATATATACATATATATATATATATATATATATATATTGAATGGCATGTGTTTCCTCACATAGTTGTGTTTGTTTTTTGGGGGAAGGGGGCGCACCTGTTGTGTGAGCATTTGCAATTCCATTGTAGTATGGCATGTCGCAGATGTCTGCACTTGTTTTGTTTTTGTTTGTTTTTTGTTTGATTTAATTTTATTCTTTAACACATTTTTATAACCTTTTTCTTTACGTTTTTCTTTTTCTTCTGTCACAGATATTATTGCATTTCGACCGAACCGTGTGTATACATTTACATTCATAGTTCTTTATATATTTAGCACATGCTGTCCCTTGTCGTGCATGCGTGCGCAATTGCATGTAGATTTGTGTGTTGCTAGCGTGTTCCTCTTGCTTGCTTGCATGTGCACATGTGTTAGTATTTGTGTATTCTTGTTGTAGGTCTTGCCGTGTGTGTGTGTGTGTGTGTGTGTGTGTGTGTGTGTGTGTGTGTGTGTGTGTGACTGCTTTCGCTGCGTGGGGTAGAACTTTGCTTGTTGTAGTGGTGTTTGCATGCATGCTTGTTTGTAGCAGTTTGGGCAATTGCAAACTGGTCTTATTAGAATGTATATTGCTTTATAGTACACTATAAGCATGTGGAGTATCGGTGCTGTAGTAGTTGTAGTAGTGTAAAGCTGGTCAAAGTTTTTATATGCATATATTTGTGTATATTCTCTTTCTGTGTACGTACGTACAAGTATATGTAAATATGAAGAAGGACACTGGGTAAATATATATATATATATATATATATATATATATTACATTCTCAGATATTTACTTACTGTAAGTTGGCGTTACTTTACTGTGTTGTGTGTTACATTATGTAACGTTGATTAAATCGTTACATCTCTTTTATGATGTGACGCGCAATGTCGCATTGCATTCCAGATGTCACTTGATGTCAAAAGCTTTTATGTAATTTATTTATTAATCCATTTATTTATCCATTTATCTATTTCATGTATTTATTTGATTCATTTGTTTATTTATTTTTTAATATTTATGATTGGTGAGCAATTCAAAAAGGGTAACCCATGTTTTGATTAAAATCGTCTGATTTGATAAAAATTGTCTGGCGACAGGAAGCTTAGAATATGTAAATGATTAGACCCACTACACTTAACGTGTTCATTTAAAATAAACGCAAATTGTCTTTATTATGGCTAAGGTCAGACAATTTTATTTAGATTAAGAAAAGTGAACGACACTCTTGAAACATTGTTGACAGCTTCACTGTTTGAGTAACACAAACAGATAGAACATAAGAATGAAGGAGACTGCAAGAGACCATAAGGCCTACACTAGGCAGTTCCATGTC
>NC_134817.1:4102500-4110000 GCF_046742065.1 Oratosquilla oratoria | reverse complement strand
ATGAAGAGGAAGAATACGAGAGTCTAGTCTTAGCTAGAATGAAATAACGAAAGACACAGAATACGTTTCAAAGTACTTTACTGGTCTTGTATAGTTATTCTCTTTGTCGGCAGCCGATTTTATTCACCTGAGGAAAAACCGGACTCCTAAGGAAGCCTTTGGACTTGTTCGAAAGCCCTTATACAGCCGGTCGAGAGACCTTAACAAGCCGGCAAACCTTGGCCGGTCATTACCTCATCATGATATTTTTTTTTTTTTTTTTTTTTGACAAAGGCGTTTTATATCCTGGAATGGCCCCCAACACGATCGCTTCATTCTGGAATCATTCGAAATATTATTTTCTAATTTCAGCGTTGTGACATTGTGTCCACTCGGAATAGCCCTTTCCGCCATTAATACCCCGATTTGCTTTCACTCCTTCTCCCCCCTCTACCCCATCCCCCTTCTCCCCTCCTCTCCCTCTCTCCCCATCCTCCCATCTCTCTCCCGTACCCCCCTCCCCCTTCTCTCCCTCTCCCCTATCCCACCTTCCTCTTCCTTCCCTCTCTCCCCTCCTCTTCCTTTCTCCCCCTTCTCCCCCTTCCCCACCTTCTTCCCCTTCCCCATCTCTCCCTCCTCCCCCTTCCTCTTCTCCCCTCCTCTTCCTTTCTCCCCCTTCTCCATCTCCCCACATTCCTCCCCTTCCCCATTTCTCCCTCTCCCTTCCTTCTCTCCCCTTCTTCCGTCTCCCCCTTTCTCCCCCTCTCCCACCTTCCTCACCTTCCCCCCTCCCCTTCTCCCGTCTCCTCCCTTTCTCCTACTCTCCCACCTTCCTCACTTTCCCCCTCTCCACCTCTCCCTCACTCTCCCCGATGGGAACCGAGTCCCTCGGAGATGAATGAAATCGCTTGGACGAATTCACGACGAAAGGAAAGAGCACCGTCAGGGAGGGATGGCATGAAGGTATGAGTAACACTGAGGGACAAGGTTGCGATAAATAACTCACCAGTGTGTGTGTATTCATATATATATATATATATATATATATATATATATATATATATATATATATATATATATTTATATATATGTGTGTGTGGGTGTGTGTGTGTAGGAGAAATCACAAACTCGTGATTCTAAGTAAGTTAAGAACCAGAAAGGAAAATTATAAACTGTGGCCCGAGTGCTCTCGTCTATACACACATCTTCAGTTTATTTTCTCATGTGGTTTTCCCATATATATATATATATATATATATATATATATATATATATATATGTATATATATATATATATGTAGAGACATTGGGACAAATTATGGGAAAGGTGGAGGGGGAAACACGGGTCTTTATCTGATTATCGAGTTTATTCCTGACCGGTTTCGCTTACAATAGCTTCTTCAGAAGAAGCTATTGTAAGCGAAACCGGTCAGGAATAAACTCGATAATCAGATAAAGACCCGTGTTTCCCCCTCCACCTTTCCCATATATGTATATATATATATATGACACACAGGAACCCACAGTCGGAGAAAATAAACTTTGAATAAAGAAGAATCCTATATTTCGGCTATCAACTGTAGCCCTCTTCAGGAAAGTACATAGAGTAGAGTACAGAGTGGACTTATAAGCTACAGAGAGGAAGAGATGTGGACAGATGACCTCACTCAGGCGCAGGGCAAACTGGGGTGGCGGAGGAGGGAGGGGGGTGAGGAGGGGAGAGGTTGTAATGTCCGTACCAGCTTGTTAACTGCCGCGCGTGAGATAATGTCAGGTGTCCACTGCCTTTTAGAAATATTAATATTAGGGCATTCCTCAATTAATGCTGATTCAACTATTTTCCTCCTGAAACCGCAGTGGGACTTGAACACTAATCTGGCCTAACCCCAATCGAAAGAATGATTCTTATTTTTGACATGAAGAAATACAGCCGAGTTTTCTTGCCCATACCTAATTGACCTTTTATGTTCTGCCAATCTAGTGTTCAAGTCTCTCCCGGTTTGACCCAAGTAAAACAAATCACAATCTTTGCAGGGCAAACAATAAACACCAGGTGACTCAACTTCCTTCGGTTTTTGTTGAACGTTCACAATTTGCTTACGCACGGTGTTAGGATAGTGATAGGCAATAGTGAGACGTTCATGTGTGTCATTTACAAATGTGCTACTACATTTCTGTTTAGAAATATATATATATATATATATATATATATATATATATATATACATATATATATATATATATACATACATATATACGTGTGTGTGTGTGTGTGTGTGTGTGTGTGTGTGCGTGCGTGCGTGTGTGTGTATGTATATATGACAGAAGGTGGACAGATGAGATTGAAAAAATTGCAGGAGTGAGATGGCAGAGGTTGACGCGGTCGTGTATATATGTATATACTTATATATGTATGTATAACAAATTCATTTTACCGGAATGAATTTTGGTCCCGGATGATGTGAACATAGGGTCAGGTTGTTAGTGCCCGGATGTGCGCTGTCCGTGGCGGAGTATCTGGTGATGTAGTTTGTAGTTGTAGTTTCAAGCGCGATAGTCCACTATAGCTGAGCTTCCAGATGTCGAAGGGCGAAGTGTCAAAGGTTCCAGTTCGCAATATAATTCGATGTATTATTGTATTATTGCCTGTTGTATTACGGTGTATGTTGTATGGGTCTCTGTATCACGGTGTGGTCGTTGGATTTATTTTGTTATGTTTATGGTGAGGATATCTTGTCTTTGCTGTTAGTGACTTGAGGTAAGGTTACGCCCATTTTATGTGTGTGTGTGTGTGTGCGTGTGCGTGTATGCGTGTTTAACTGATTGTAGTGTACAGGAAAGGGGGCAACTCCTACTCTTCAATGTGTGTGTGTGTGTGTGTGTGTGTGTGTGTGTGTTTGTGATTCACCTTCACCTTTGTCTTTGGATCACGTGTTGGACTCGTGATCGACAGCTATTCCCCCCCCCCCCGAAGAGAGCTCAGAGCTCATATGACCGATCTATGGGTAATGCTTTGACCTTACCCGAACACACACACCCAGCTCCCCACCCACAAGAGTTGGAGTAACGACTCGAAGCGCAGCGATACTGAAATTATTTTCAGCCCTGGGCAGGATTCGAACCCGGACCACCGTAGTGACAGTCTGGGACTCTACCAACCGCGCCACCGAGTGTGTGTGTATGTGTATTCACCTCGGATCTGCTGCAGTCTCTGTCGAGACAGCCAGACACCACCCTACGGCAGTGAGCTCAGAGCTCCTTATTAGCCGATCTCTGGGTAGGTCTGAGACCACTGTGTGTGTGTGTGTGTGTGTGTGTGTGTGTGTGTGTGTGTGTGTGTGTGTGTGTGTATGTGTGTGTGTATGTGTGTGTGTGTGTGTGTGTGTGTGTGTATGTGTATGTGTGTGTTTACCTAATTGTATTATACAAAAAAGTAGCAACACTGTTTAGGTTCTGTCTCTTATTATCCAGTGTGTGTGTGTGTGTTTACCTAATTGTATTATACAAAAAAGTAGCAACACCTTAGGTCATGTCTCTTATTTTCCAGTGTGTGTGTGTGTGTGTGTGTGTGTGTGTGTGTGTGTGTGTGTGTGTGTGTGTTTGTATGTGCTTTTACCTGATTGTAATATACAAGAAAGTAGCAACGCTCTTTGGGTCCTGTCGCTTATTCTACAGTGTGTGCTTGTGTGTGTGTATGTGTGTGTGTGTGTGTGTGTGTGTGTGTGTGTGTTTACCTAACTGTAATACAAGTATACAATAAAGGAGTAACTCTCTTGGTGTCGTGCCCCTTATTCCCCAGTGCGTGTGTGTGTGTGTGTGTGTGTGTGTGTGTGTGTGTGTGTGTGCGCGCGTGTGTGTACGTGTGTGCGTGTTTGTGCGTTTTCTTTTCTTATTTGCTTACACACGACTGCACAAGCACATGTGGTTGGCCACTTATCACAGGTGATTGCAAGCTTCTAAATCACTCCCGTGTGCATGGCTGAAGCACATTGAGGGAAGCACCGTCTCGGCTTTTTGCTGCAATTTGACCTCTGGAGTCCTGCAAGTTCTCATTGGTCTTCTTCACCAGCTGGCAATTATGAGATCGAAGGTAACCACCTGGACATTTGTCACCAGCTGGCAGAGCTGGGTCCTGACCAAAGATATCAAAACTTGCTCTCTGTCTCTCTCTCTCTCTCTCTCTCTCTCTCTCTCTCTCTCTCTCTCTCTCTCTCTCTCTCTCTCTCTCTCTCTCTCTCTCTCTGTATGTTTGTTCTGGCTGTCGCCAGGTGATTTTTATTATGCTGAGGGAAAGGCTTTGGTAGTCTCGATTTCACATTTTCTGGAGTTTACATTGTCTGGCTTTCACAATAGCCACGTTACACAATGTCCGGATTTCACAATGCCCGTGTTACCAAAATGTCTTGATTTCTTCACAAATTACGTATTTCACAAATGTCCGGTTTTCACAAATTCCGGGTTTTACAAATGTCCTGATTTCACAAATTCCGGGATTTACAATGTTCTGATTTCATAATGTCTCTTCATAGATGTTTCAAAAATACTTGATTTTTCGTTGACAAACCACAAGCGTCTTTATTCAGCTAATGGGATTACCCTGATCAGACGCCTTCAAAGTCCAAGAGCCCCCTCTTCTTCCCCTCCCTCTCCTCCCCCTCCCTCTCCTCCCCCTCCTCCTCCCCCTCCCTCTTCTTCCCCTCCCTCTCCTCCCCCTCCCTCTCCTCCCCCTCCTCCTCCTCCCTCTCCTCCCCTTCTCCTCCTCCCCCTTCTCCCCCTTCCCCTCCTCCCCCCTCACTCTCCCCTCCCCCTCTCCCTTCCCTCTCCTCCCCACTCCCCCTTCTCCCTTCCCTCGCTACCTCCCACCTCCCCCTCTTCTTCCTCCTCCCTCCCCCTCTCCTTCCTCCTCCCTCCCCCTCTCCTTCCTCCTCCCTCCCCCTCTCCTTCCTCCTCCCTCCCCCTCTCCTTCCTCCTCCCTCCCCCTCTCTTCCCCACTCCCCCTCTTCCTCCCTCTCCCCTCCCTCCCCTCCTCCTTCCCACTCCCCCTCTTCCTCCTTCATCCCCTTCCTCCCCACTCCCCCTCTTCCTCCTTCGTCCCCCTCCTCCCCACTCGCCCTCCTCCCTCTTCCCCTCCCTCCCCTTCTCCACTCCTTCTCCCCACTCCCATTCTTCCTCCCCCCTCTTCCTCCTTCGTCCCCCTCCCCTCTTCCTCCCTCGCCCTCCTCATCTTCCCCCTTCCCCCCGCCGATCAAATAAGATCCCCTAGCGATAGACAGAATCGACCTCACCGTCGATTAAGGAGGCCTTCGGGTCAAGGGCCATGTATGACGTCAGAGGTTGTGTGAAAGGGCGCGTGTGACGTCACAGGTCTTTGATCACGTGTGACAGAATGAATTGCTCGTTTCGTATCCATAATTAGAAACACATTTCTCAATTGGGTGGGTGAGGAGGGGGAGGGGGAGGAGGTAAGGGGGTTCTGGGGGAGGAGGAAGAGGGTTGTGGAGGATGGGGGAGAGGGAGAGGGTTGTGGGGAGAGGTGCAGGAGGTTGTGGGGAGAAGGAGGGGGAAGGGGAGGGGGTAAGGGGGGAGAGGGGGGTAGTTTGCTCGGAGCTATGGTGTGCTCGAGATGTTTGTTTATGTTGACATGATGAAAGGTTCCTTGGAAGCCCTATGGTCGCCCTCGCCTTGGCGAGAGGTTGGCTGGAGGGCAAGGGAAGTGGAGAGCATTTCTCTCTCTCTCTCTCTCTCTCTTTCTCTCTCTCTCCCTCTCTATCTCTCTTTCTCTCCCTCTCTCTCTCCCTCTCTCTATCTCTCTCTCTCTCTCTCTCTCTCTCTCTCTCTCTCTCTCTCTCTCTCTCTCTCTTTCTCTCTTGACTTCCATAATGCCCTATTTCTCATGGAAAACAGACAAATGCATTACGTCAAAGACTCCATAGAATCCGGAAGACCGTAGGGCACCGGCTGAGCGTTGCAGGCAACAGCAACGGCGCCAAACAAAGCGCAAAAGCTCCTTAACAATCTCTCTTCTTTAAAATACCGCTGAGTCGCTCCTGAATCGTGTTCATTTATACGCACAGGTTCAACACTGTGTTCTTCTTTTGAAACCGTCGTGGAGCACAGCATGTAGCCTGGGTTCCTGTTATGTCAATAGAATCGACTGGTGGGAGGAGGTGGGATTCCGGTTGCTGAATAAAATCGTCAAGCGACAACTAGAATATAATTTATTGTTATTATTATTATTGTTGTTATTATTATGGGTTTCGATTATGTCAATAAAATAGCCTGGTGGGAGAGAGAAGTGCGGTTCCGTTTGATGAATAAAATCGTCAGGTGACAGCTAGAATATAATTTATTACTATCATTATTGTGTACACATTGTGACGAATGTGGATAGGAGGTAAAGGGAACACGGGCTGAGGGAAATACTTTTATTCCTGTAAGGAATAAAAGTATTTCCCTCAGCCCGTGTTCCCTATACCTCCTATCCCCATTATCATTATTACTATTATTTTCATTTATTTATTCTATTATTAGATATGTATATATATATATATGTATATATATATATATATATATGTATATATACATATATATATGATTTTTTTTTTTTTTTTTTTTTTTTTTTTTTTTTTTAATAGAAACAAAGCCCATCTCTGCGGATGGGAACGGTGCTCAGCCAAGTTATGATGAACGCGGCGGCGGCTTCTCTTCTCCCTCCCCTTTCTCGGCGCCTGAAATGTATCACATTTGATTCCTATTATTACCCTCTTGTTTACTTAATTACATCCAAATGCTCGGCTTTGACCACACCGCAATATATGCAAATGACTTTATCATATATTTCCTCCCTTGCAAGAATAAACACCTTGAATAAGGTACGGTACAGTCGCCGCCACTTATAACTACCACGGTGAAATGCTGTGAAGCTGTGAGAGGCGTAGAGAGCTTGGTCGTAGGTTTAAAATGTCATAAAGTTAAGATATCGTAGATTTTGTTTATGTCGCCAACACCCGTGTCTCTATGCTGCCCTGAAAGGCTGGCTTTCGGTCTGAGGTCAGGAGTTCTGTCAGCTAGTTTCGATTGAATTTCCCTCATATAAGGAGAGCTGACAACCGGTAACTGATCACATCTTACCGTTCTAAGCTGGTGATAAGAAAACAATCCCTCAATATATATATATATATGTATATATATATATATATATATATATATATATATATATATATATATATATATATATATGTATAGACCGAATATCCCACTATCTGAAAAAAGAAAGTTGTTAGAAGAGACTTATATTGCGATCACTAACTGTGATCCTCTTCAGCGTGGATCACAGCTCAAGAGGATCACAGTTAGTGATCGCAATATACGTATCTTCAAATAAATTTCTTTTCTCCAATAGTGTTAGGACATTCACTCGCTTGACATGTATATATATATATATATATATATATATATATATATATATATATGTATATATATATCTATATACAGTCCAGTCCAGCCTAGTTAAGGACCAAA
>NC_134817.1:4095000-4100000 GCF_046742065.1 Oratosquilla oratoria | reverse complement strand
AGGTTCGGTGTATAGAGGGAAGTGTGAGATTTCGCGCCGGGTTGTGTGTCTGTGTGTGAGTGCACGGACATGTATGCACGGTCTGGGTTATGTTCGTTTCTCTGTCACAAACACAAACGCACACACTTACATACGCACATACACACGCACATACACACACTCACGCACACACTCACATACGCACATACACTCACGCACACACACTCACGCACACACACTCACGCACACACACACACACACACACACACACACACACACACACACACACACACACACACACACACACACACAACTCGTGGCGCAGTGGTTAGGGTTCCCGACTGCCACTACAGCGGTCCGGGTTCGAATCCTACCCAGGGCTGAAATAATATCAGTATCAATACGCTAAGAGTTGTTACTCCAACTCGTGGTGTGTGCGTGTGAGGTCACAGCATTACCTATAGATCGGTCTTATATGAGCTCTGAGCTCTCTTCCGGGAGGGAAATAACTGTCGATCCCGAGTCCAACACGTGATCCAAAGACCATGGTGAATCACACCCGAGCAGCCTTAGAGAGTTTCTTGCCTGGCCACGATTTGGACAGTCTCCCCGTGGAATATGTCACAATAGAGAAAAAAAAGGAACCATTAGTACGCGATGCACAGTTGTGGCTCCGAAGTATTGATGGATGTATTGATTATGATTTATGTTCTGTTGATAACGGAGGAAATGGGGGGCACTCGTATTGACCCAACTGGGGTCAAAGGCCAGGCGGAATGGGGGGCTGGCCTGTGCAAAACAGGGGGACATGTACACACGCACACGCACACACGCACACACACTGGTTGAATAAGGGACGTGACCTCACGAGCGTTGTTCCTTTGCTGCATATTCAATTTATATATATATATATATATATATATATATATATATATATTAATCTTTTTCAACCACATTAATTTTTCACTTTAATTCCATGTCATCACGATCGAGACTGACAAGGAGCTCGACGGAGACATATGCGGAAACTGATACGTAGTGAAGCCAAGGATTCGAACCCAACTCAGATGTAACAAGTGAAGTGACTTTAACCACTGCGCTATCAAGAGAGATCGTGGTTTAAGTCACTGTTCACTTGTTACGTCTGAGCTGGTTTCGAGTTCTTGGCTTCATTACGTATCAATTTCCGCATATGTCTCCTTCGAGCTCCTTGTCAGTCTCGATCGTGATGACATGGAATCAAAGTGAAAAATTAATGTGGTTGAAAAAGATTGATATCTGCACTGGGCACCATTCAGTGTGTGGGTATATATATGCATATATATATATATATATATATATATATATATATATATATACAGATATATATATATATATATGTGTGTGTGTGTGTGTGTGTGTTTCTTGATAACTCTCTTTGTTGTGCCTTGCTGCTCTTCGTATTCGTACGTTCATGTCCCCAATTCTGGAGAACGCTGTGAAACATCCTACTCATGGCACGTCCTCATTATTACCACGTTTGGTAATGATCAGAACCATTACAACATGCACGGTCTCCCCTGTTGATGAAACATCTAACTCTCTCTATGATATTTCCGGTCTAAGCTGAGATATCCACGTTGTAGAACACCAGTTTTTCATTCTGCAAATATTTTATTTCTTTTCTTTTATTTCATTTTTTTTTTCGACCCGAAATTCTGTTTTGCCGGACACTCTTACATCAATAGGAATTGTCGAATCCTCGTCTCTTCTGGATCTGAGCTAACACCGTTTCAGAAAATTTTTATATCCTCTTCCATACTTGTCTCTTCCTCAGTGACGAGAGTGTTGCTGTCTTGAAAAAAAAAAAAAATGAAAATTTTTCTCGAAGACCTCTGTCTTGGACGACTCCGGTGCTATTCTTACGCGCGCGCACACACACACACACACACACACACACACACACACACACACACACACACACACACACACACACACACACACACACACGCATACATACGTACATACACACATACACACACACACACACACACACACACACACACACACACACACACACACACACACACACACACACACACACATTGGACGAAACAATAGTGTGTGCAAACATCATACAAGAACTTAAGAACAAACTAGATGTTGCGAGATAAAAAGACGGGGTCATCACGAGCATAGCTTCCTTTCCCTTATAATAAAACTAAGTAAATACACACACACACACACACACACACACACACACACACACACACACACACACACACACACACACACACACACACACATACCTTTTTATGTCTACATGTATGACCATGTATTTTTCATTAATAAGCCTTTTCTCTTACGAAATATAGATTATATTTTCAAAATATATGAAGATAATGTAACAGTTCTTAATTTTAAGATAATTATTAGAATTAATGAGTAATTTTAAAGGGAAGGAAAATAAATGTAGCAGGCAAATAAGCGAAGGATAACGAAGAAGGAGGAAGAAGAAGGGCAAGACGAAGAGAAGAAGGAGTAGGAAGAAGATGGAGAAGAGGAAGAGGAGGGAGAAGAAGGGGAAGAGGAAGAGAAGAAGGAGAAGGAAAAGGAAGAGAAGAAGGAGGAGGAAGAAGAAGGGGAAGAGGAAAATAAGATGGGGAAGAAGAAGAGGAGGAAGAAGAAGGGGAAGAGGAAGAGGAGGGAGGAGAAGGGGAAGAGGAAGAGAAGAAGGAAGAGGAAGGGGGAGAGGAAGAGGAGGAAGATAGGACGAAGGAAGACCAGAGGAATTTCGGGGGAATGGACCCCTCTTGCTGTGTGCGGAAGGGCGAGAATGTCCTGAAACCACATAGGATTATCGTCCTTATCGACAGGGTCATCCTTGCTAGTCCTTTGATTATGTGGTGGGGTGGTTGTGGGCTTCGTGTGGGGTGCCTGCTGGCGTGGTGGTGATGATGGTGAAGAGGAATAGTGATGATTGCGGTGTCTGTTGCATTAGTTCTGTGAATAGTAGAATACTTTATATTTTGCGATGGAAACACTTATGTCTGTTATTAATATTTATTTATTTTTATTTTTACATGGTAGAGGCACCTTTTTATGTGTATATATATATATATATATATATATATATATATATATATATATATATATATATATATATATATATATATCCATTAGTGCCGTTACGCGATGACTCAAGCGGGATTCGAACCACCTACCTCTGGCTTCTCGCCTCCAGACGCTTAGGCCAGCCTCACTCGACCAACATAAGAAACTTCATGTTTCTACCGCCAGGTGGTCCCATTCAGCTCAAGGATTGCCTTTATAGGGCTGATACTTCAGTTCTCACTTCGACTGTATTGTACGAGTATACTGAGTGCACACACACACACACACACACACACACACACACACACACACACACACACACACACACACACACACACACATCTTGTGGCGCAGTGGTTAGAGTTCTCGCCTGTCCCCACGGCGGTCTAGGTTCGAACCCCGCCCAGGGCTGAAATAATTTCAGTATCGCTGCCCTGCCGGTTGTTACTCCAACTATCGTGGGCGGGGAGTTGGGTGTGCGTATGCGTGTAAGGTCACAGTATTACCCATAGATCAGTCATACGAGCTCTGAGCTCTCACCCGGGAGGTTAATAACTGTCGATCACGAGTCCAACACGTGATTTAAAGACGACCATGGTGAATCACACACACGTACACACACATACACACGCACACACACACACACACACACACACACACACACACACACACACACACACACACACACACACACACACACACACACATACACACACACACACACTAATGCCGGGTTTTATCCCTGCCTCTTCACCAGCAAACGTTTCTCGTTCTCCTCTCTGACCATTTTCTCTGTATCTTGTCCCTTTCTCCGTTTTCTCTCCCACTTCCACTTTGTCGTTTCTCTCCTCTCTCTCCCTCCTCTCTCTCTCTCTCTGTCTCTCCTCTCCTCTCCTCCCTCCTCTCCTCTCTCCTCCTATCTCTCCCCCTCCTCTCCTCTCTCCTCTCCTCTCTCCTTCTATCTCTCCCTCCTCCTCTTCATTTCTCTGACCATTTTCTCTCTACCTTGTCCCTTCCTCCGTTTTCTCTCCCAGTTTCGCTTGGTTGTTTCTCTCCCCTCCACTCTCTCCTTCCTCTCTTCCCTCCTATCCCCTTTCCTCTCTTCTCTCCTCCTCTCTGTCCTCCCACCTCTCCTCTCTCCTCCTCTCCTCGACAAGTCTCGTTCTCTGACTTGCTAGTTTATATTTTCCTGATCCATTACTCACGCTTTTCTCTCTTGCTCTCTCTCTCTCTCTCTCTCTCTCTCTCTCTCTCTCTCTCTCTCTCTCTCTCTCTCTCTCTCCCCTTCTCTCTCTCTTTCTATCTGTCGCCCCTTTTTTCATTCTCTCTCATTCTTTTTCTCTTCCCCCTCCCTCTCACTCTCGCTCTCTTTCTCTCTCTCTCTCTCTCTCTCTCTCTCTCTCTCTATCCCCCCTTTCTCTCTCTCTCTCTCTCTCTCTCTCTCTCTCTCTCTCTCTCTCTCTCTCTCTCTCTCTCTCTCTCTCTCTCTCTCTCTCTCTCTGTTTTTTTCTTTTTCCCTCATTACGTTGTTCGTGTTTCTTCCTTTTTCGAAGACTTCTTCATTTCCTTGCGTCTTCTGCCCCTCTTTATGCAAACTCTTATTCTTTTCTCTTTTTTTCGTATTTTTCCACTTCATCTTCCACGTCGTCATTTCTTTTTACTTTTCATTATCCCGTCCGCCTCCTCCTCCACCTCCTCCATCTTCTCCTCCTCCTTAATCTCATTCTTTTCCTTCTCCTCTTCCTTCTTCTCCTTCTTCTCTTCTTCCTCCTCTTCCTCCTCCTACTTCTCCTCCGGCTCCGCCTTTTCCTGCACCTCCTCCTCCCTTTTCTCCTTCTACTTCTCCTCTTCCTTCTCCTCGTCCTCCTTCTCTTCCTCCTCCTGCACTTCCTCCTCCCTTTCCTCCTTCTCCTTCTCCTCCTCCTCCT
>NC_134817.1:4085000-4092500 GCF_046742065.1 Oratosquilla oratoria | reverse complement strand
AGGAATAGGAGGAGGAAGAGTAATAAGAGGAGGTGAACAAAAGTATAAGGAGCAGAAGGAGGAAGAGGATTGGGAGGAGGAGAAAGAGGAGTAATAGTAGGAGGAAGAAGAAGAAACATAGGGGAGGTGGAGGAGGAGGAAGAGGAAAAGGAGGAGGAGCAGGAGGAGGACAAGGAGGAAAAGAAGCGCTGGACGAGTGCAGGGAAGGCAGAAGAAGAGGATAGATATAAGGAATATTGGAGAAAAAGAATGTTGGGGAGAGAATAGAGGAAATGGCGAAAGAATTAGTAAAAGGAGGAGAAAAGAGAGAAAGAAGAGGAAGAGGGAAGAGGAAGAGACCAAAGAAGATCGAGGAAGATTATAGAAGAAGGACGATGAGGAATAGAAGGAAGAAAGTGACGTCATACAAAAATGAGAAATATATGAAAATGAGGAAGAGAAGGAAGATGAGGAAGAGGAGGAGACGAGGTAGGAGGGAAGAGAAAAGGAAGAAATGTGAGATGAGGAAAGAGAGACAATAAAGAGTATAGAAAAAAGAGAAATGGGGAAGAAGAAGAAACGAGAGAAAGGAAACATAATTTCTGAAGAAACAATGGAAATATTAGAAAGAGGGAGAGAGAGAGAGAGAGAGAGAGAGAGAGAGAGAGAGAGAGAGAGAGAGAGAGAGAGAGGGAGAGAGAAAGAGAGAGAGAGGGAGAGAGAAAGAGGGACAGAGAAAGAGAGAGAAAGAGAAAGAGAGCATTTGGGAGGAGGGAAATTTTCTCCCTCTTGGCCCCTCTCCATTTTCTCTTATCTTATTCAACAGCATCTCTCCTCCTTTTCTCCCCTTCCTTCTCCAATTCTCTCTTTAACACTCCTCTTTCATCTTTTTGGGATCTCCCCCTCTTTTTGTTATTTTATTTTATTTTCTATTTATTTATTACTCATTCAATTGTTTTATTTATTATTTCTGTTATGTTATATATTTATTCGTATATTTATTTATCTACTATTTACTTATCTAGTATTCATTTATTTATTTATTTATTTATTCATTTCTCATTGTCCAAGCTTGTCTTCTCTTTCTCCATCCTCTCTCTCTCTCTCTCTCTCTCTCTCTCTCTCTCTCTCTCTTTCTCTCATTTCCTCTCTTTCTTCTCCTTCTTCGTTTTTTTTTAATTCTATCTTTCCTTTCAACCCCTTCCTCCTCCTCTTCCTCCTCCTCCCCCTTCCTCCTCCCCTTCCCTGTCTCCCACCCAAAGCCATTCTTGTTCCCCCTTCATTTCCCCGACACCTTCCTACCCTGTCCGGCATCAAATTACACCTCCTCCTCTTCCTCCTCCCCTCCTCCTCCCCCTCCTCCTCGCTTCCCCCTCCCCTCCCCTCCCCCTCCTCCTCGCTTCCCCCTCCCCTCCTCCTCACCTTCCTCTTCCTCCTCCCCCTCCCCTCCATCCCTTCTCCCCTCCTCTCCTCCTCCCCCTCCTCCCCTCCTCCTCGTCCTGCTCTCCATCCTACTTCTATTCCCTCCTCCTCTTCCTCCACCTCCTCTCCTTTTCCTTCTCTCATCCTCCCCCTCCACCTCTTACTACCTCTCCTAATCTCACTCCTCGTCCTCCTCTTCTTCTTCCTCACCCTCCTTCTCTTCCTCCTCCTCCCCTTCCCCCTCTTACTCCCTCTCCTCCTCCTTGTCTTCCTCCTGTTCCTCCATCTCCTCCTTCTCCTCCCCCTCCTCATGATCATCATCAGCATTGTCAGTGTCGTCGTCTTCGACATCGTCATTTTCATCATCATTATCATCATCATCATCATCATCATCATCATCATTAAATCACCACCACTACCACAACCAGCACCATCACCACCACCACTACTACCACCTTCATGTCCACTTCCCGTGCGGCAGGTTTGTATTCCCTGAATAAAATCGCCTGCCGACGACGACAACGGGCCACTGTGAGAGAGAGAGAGTGGATTACTTCTCACGGCTGTTTTAATTACCCGTTACCTCCTCCCATCCATTCCAGTTACCCGCGTTGGCCTAGATTGTTTTTTATTACCCTTGTGTACATGTGTGCGCGTGTTGGTTCCCGACAGTCAAGCTAATAGGAACATGTGTTTTGATTAGGAACAGCAGATGCTGGGCGTGGGGAGGTGGGGAGTCGAACCGCCTATATTACGGTCACGTGCTTTGTTAGTTTCGTTAACTAAAGCTCTTAACCTTTTTCTGGATATTAGTTAGTGTGTTGTTGTCATTTAGGATAGAAACGCTAGTGGAACCGACCCTTAGTAGTTGCATCCTGCGTATGTGCTACTACTTGTATCAAAATACAAAATGAAAATAAAAAAATGAATTCATAATTGAGAGAAAGAAATTAAAATTTTATGGTCCTTCTTTTAGTCATTTTCGTATTCAGTTCTCTCGAGCGAGTTAGAGCGTCGCTACTTGCGGCGGAGGTCGAGGTGACGGCAGTTCGAATCCTGCCGCCAGCGTGTTGGACCAAGGGTATGCTTTATTAAATTCCATGCTACATAGTTTTCTGTGAGGGGCACCATCCTAGCCTCCTGATAAGGGAGAGTTCGCCACACACACACACACACACACACACACACACACACACACACACACACACACACACACACACACACACACACACACACACACATTTAAATGTGATAATGTACATAACTGTAATGGTGTCACATAGCTATGTAATTTATTGTTAACCTTTTCCTTTACAAGACCCCTTGTAGGACAGTAACTCCATAAATTGACGTACGTTACAGGACTCGAACCTTGGCAACACCTTATCCAACGTCTTCAATCCTCTCTTCAGCTTCACTTTTTTCAATCATACTCGACTCTTCCTTATCGTCCTCCTCCTAATCTTTTATCTCCTTTTCCCCCTTCTCCTCTTCCTCCTCCTCCTTTTCCTCCTCCTCCTTTTCCTCCTATTCCTCCTCCTCCTCTTCCTCCTCCACCTCTTCCTCCTCCTCCTCCTTTTCCCCTTCTCTTCCTCCTCCTCCTTTTACTCCTCCTCTTCCTCCTCCTCCTCCTCCTCCTCTTCCTTGTAAGCGTTTAACTTTGGTCCTTGTTCCTCCACACCTCGGAACCTCCGCTTAAGAGATCGTAACTTGCATCAGCTGTATGTACAAGGTTTTCATTTACGATGTCGTTACTCTTAGAGGAAAGGAAAGAAGAATCTTCACATACAAACACACATACACATACACACACATACACACACACACACACACACACACACACACACACACACACACACACACACACACACACACACAAACACACACGCACAAGCACACACACACACACACACACACACACACACACACACACACACACACACACACTCTTATATATACATATATATATATATATATATATATATATATATATATATATATTGAAATAAGTAGGATGAAGAAAGACTAGAGTTTTAATACGACTTTTATTTTTGACTAGTATCGCTACAGTCTTTCCTCTTCCCACCCATTGCAACTTGTCAGGTCCAAATATATATATATGTGTGTGTGCGTGTGTGTGTGTGTGTGTTTGTGTGTGTGTGTGTGTGTGTGTCCGTCATACATTCACAGTTCACCATCCCACACTCGTCCAAAAAACATTTTAATATATATATATATATATATATATATATATATATGTATATTATTTTTTACGTATTTTCAAGGACTGAGATGCATTTAGATAAGAACGTTGATTTATTTTGTTTTATTCGTTTATTTATTTATTTCTCCTGCGGCCGTTACTTTGAGACCCTCGGCATCAGAGCGTCTCACGGACGACGTCGTAACGTGAGAAAGTGAGAATTCTTTCCTCCAGGAGGTCATTTTTCCTCGTCCCGTATTCTACCCCCTCTTTTTTTTTTTTTTTTTTTTTCGGTTGCCAATATGCCGCCATTGTGTGATATGCGCTCGGGAGTGGACGGTGGTCTAGCTGTGATCACACACTCACACACACACACACACACACACACACACACACACACACACACACACACACACACACACACACACATTTATATATATATGTATATATATATATATATATATATATATATATATATATATATATATATATATATATATATGACAATTCCCTAGCCCCATTTTCCCCTCTCCACCAAAAAGTTGGCTTTTAGCTTTGGGCTTATTCTTTTTCAGGCCCAACATAATTCTGAGAGCCAGCCCCGTTCCCTGCCGTCCTCACTGTTCACCCCTCCTCTCTGACTTTATTTTTTATTATTTTTTTTCACCTGCTTTTCGTTTTTTTTTTTATATCATTTTCCCTCCTCCTCCTCCTCCTCCTCCTCCTCCTCCTCCTCCTCCTCCTCCTCCTCCTCACCCACTGCCTTCATCTTCTTTATATATTTTTTATCTTTCTTCTTTTCCTTTTTTTATATATATAGTTTTTCCTCCTCTTCCTTCTACTTACCTTGTGCCTTCTTCATCATCTTTTTTTTTGTATCTTATTTCTTTTCCCATACCTTGTTCCCCTTTTCTATATTTCTTTCCTTTTTTTTTTCTTTTTTCCCTCATCTTCTTCCTCCTCTTCTTCCTCCTCTTCTTCCTCCTTCTTACCCACTGCTTTCATCTTCACCATATTTCGATTCTTTTTCTTCCTTGGCATTGCATTTCTTCACCCATACATTGTCCACTTCCCCATCCCTCTCCTTCCTCTCCTCTTTCTTCTCTTCCTCTTCTCTTCCCTTTTTCTCAGCGTTATCCATCGACTTCTCCTCTTCCTCTTTCATTTTTCTATTCCTTCTCCCCTCATCTCTTATTTCCTTCTCTCCTTCTTCTTCTTCTTCTTCTTCTTCAACCGAACAGCATTTCTTCCTTCGGTGTCCTCTTCTTTCTTCTTCCCCTCCTCTCTTCATCTTCCTTCTTCCCCTTTCTTTATCTTCCTTAATCCCCCAGTGGCGCGAGATTGCATAGACGGATAGAATCGCTGGAAAACTACGTTTCATAACATCCAACACAATCCCTTATCTCTTCCTTATTCCCTCTTCCTTTCTCTTTCGCTCCTCTTCTTCCCCCTTCGTTTCTCTTCCCTCTTCTTCCTCCCCTTTCTTCCCCCTCCTTTCTCTTTCCCTCCTCCTCTTCCCCTTCGTTTCTCTTTCCCTCCTCTTCTTCCTCTTCGTTTCTCGTCCCTTCCTCTTCTTCCTCTTTCTTCCCCTTTGTTTCTCTTTCCTTCCTCTTCTTCCTATTCGTTTCTCCTTCCCTCTTCTTCTTCTTCCTCTTTCTTTCCCCTCCTTTCTCTTTCCCTCCTCTTCTTCCCCTTCGTTTCTCTTTCCCTCCTCTTCTTCCCCCTTCTTCCCTCTCCTTTCTCTTTTCCTCTTCTTCTTCCCCTTTCTTTCCCTTTATTTCACTTCCCTCCTCTTGTTCCTCTTTCTCTCCCCTCCTTTCTCTTTCCCTTCTCTTCTTCCCCCCTTCTTCCCCTTCTTTTCTCTTTCCCTCCTCTTCTTCCCCTTCCTTTCTCTTTCCCTCCTCTCCTTCCCCTTTCTTCCCCTTCCTTACTCATTTCCTTTTCTTCCCATTTCTTTCCCTTCCATTCTCTCTGCCTCCTCTTGCTCTTTCTTTTCTCCCCTTCATTTCTCCTTCCCTTCTCTTCTTCACTTTTCTTCCCCTTCCATTTTCTTTCTCAGTTCTTCATCTTTTTCCCCCTACCATTCTCTTTCGTCCCTCTTCTTCTTTCTTCCTCCTCTTCCATTCTCTTTCCCTCCTCTTCCCCTTTCTTCTCCCCTTCCATTCTCTTTTCCTCTTCTTTTTTTCACTCCTTCACTACTCTTTCCCTGTTTATCCTCTCTCTTCCTCTTCCATTCTCTTTCCTCCTTCTTTCCTCCTCCCCTTCCATTCTCTTTCCCTCCTCTTCCCCTTTCTTCCCCTTTCCATCCTCTTTTCCTCCTCTTCTTTTTGCCCCTTACCCTCTCTTTCTCTCTTCTCTTCTCTCTTCCCCTTCCATTTTCTTTCCACTTTCTTCTTTCTTCCTCTCCTTCCATTCTCTTTCCCTCCTCTTCCCCTTTCTTCCCCTTTCCATTCTCTTTTCCTCCTCTTCTTTTTGCCCCTTCCCCTCTCTTTCCCTCTTCTCTTCCCTCTTCCCCTTCCATTCTATATCCTCCTTCTTCTTTCTTCCTCCCCTTCCATTCTCTTTCCCTCCTCTTCCCCTTTCTTCCGCTTTCCATTCTCTTTTCCTCCTCTTCTTTTTGCCCCTTTCCCTCTCTTTCCCTCTTCTCTTCTCTCTTCCCCTTCCATTTTCTTTCACTCTTCTCTTCCCTCTTCCGCTTTCTTCCCATCATCCTTCAGATTATCTCTCCATTTTCTCCCTCCATCTTATTTCCCATCCTTTTCCTTCCCTCATCTCTTTCTCTCTTCCTCTCTCTTTCCTTCTCTCCTCCACCTCTTTATTAACTTCCTGTCTCTCTATTATGTCTCTTGATTGTCTCCTGTCTTCCCGTTTTTTCTCTTTTTACCACCTTGTACCCCCCTTTCCCCCTTTCCCCCTTTTCTTCCCCCCTTTTCCCCCCTTTCCCCCTTTCTCTCCCTTTCTCTCCCCCTTTCTCCCCCCTTTCTCCCCTCTCCCCTTTTCTCCCCCCTTTCTCCCTCTCCCCCTTTCTCCCCCCTTTCCCCCCTTTCTCCCCCCTTTCTTTCCCCCCACCCGCCAGACCTTCTTCATCTCTGTAGACAAAGTATCTTATTGTTCATTTTCCCCACGTCTCTTCCTGAACTCGCTTTTTCCCCCTCCATTCTTGTCCCATTTTTCTCCACTTCGTTCTCTCCTTTTTGTTCCTCTTATTTTTTCTCCTTTCTTGTGCTCGTTTTCTTCGCATCCTCACCTCTTTTTTTTCTTCTCTCTTTTTCTCTCTTTCTTTTTACTCTCTTTTTCTTCTCCTTCGCTCTCGTTCGTCATCTGCCCTTTTTCTTTTGTTTCATTTTTTTCCGTTCCTCAGGTTCATTTTCTTTTCTTTCATATCTCTCATCTCTCCTACTTGTCTTTGTTCTTTATTTCTACATTTTCTCCCATTTTCGTACACTACAATGTATCATTCCCCGTTCAGTTCTTTTCTCATATTTTCTCCTCCTCTCCCCTCTTTCTCTTCCCCTTGAAGACGTTTCTCCTAATCATCTTGTTCTCTTTGACTCATTTTCTCTTCCCCTCTCCTTTGTTCTCTCTATCTCTCCTTTCTCTTGCATTCCTTCCTTGATATACCTCCTGTTTTGTCTTTATTGGCTTCGTCTACTCTTCGTTCTATATATTATCCATTTTCCTTCTTCTTCCACCTTTATTACCTTTTATTTACTTATTCTTCCCCCACTCTCTTCCACTCTCGACTGCTCATTCTCCCAATCCCTCCTCCCTCCTTCCTCCTCCCTCCTCCCTCCATCCTCCTCCCTCCTTCCTCCTTCCTCCTCCTTCCTTCCTCCATCAATCCTCCATCCTTCCTCCTCCCTCCTTCCTCCATCAATCCTCCTTCCTCCTCCCTC
>NC_134817.1:4075000-4080000 GCF_046742065.1 Oratosquilla oratoria | reverse complement strand
TTTCATATAATTTTTTTCCCTTTCGACACGTGTGCCGGTACTCAGGTCAATAAGAGAAAGATATATAAAGATCAAAATAAAAACAATTCTCGGAGTTTTGCTTTTCTGTCTTTGATCTCCTTCTTGTCTTGGTCTTCTATTCTTAATGATTTTCTTCTTGTTCTTCCTTCTCGTTTTTCACTTTCTTCTGATTTCTTTGTTCTTTGGATTTTTTTCTTCTTCTTTTTCTTCTTATATGACAAATTCCCATCGAAATCACTACTACTGTTGTCATCACCGCCAATAACAACAACAATAATAACAACAACAAAAACAACAACAAAGTCACCACCACTGCCACCAACAACAGCAACAACAACAGCAACAATAACAACAACAACAAAGTCACCACCACTGCCACCACCAACAACAACGACAACAACAACAATAACAACAGATTCACCTCCACTACCACCACCACCAACAACAACAATAACAACAGAAACAAAAACAACAATAACACCATCATTACCACCACCTCCTCTACCACCACCACCCCCTTCAACAACTCCATTTCCACCTCCATCAATAAATCCATCTCCAACATCACCACCTTGTCTGTATCATTCAGTCCCTCCACCATCTCTCAATTCCTCCTTTTCCTCCTCCTCCTCCTCCTCCTCCTGCTCCTCCTCTTCCTTTTCGTCACCCTCTCCCTCCTCCTCCTACTCCTCCTTTTCGTCGCCCTCATCCTCTTCCTCCTTTTCCTCGCCCTCCTCCTCCTCCTCCTATTCGTCGCCCTCCTCCTACTCCTCCTTTTCGTCGCCCTCCTCCTCCTCCTCCTCCTTTTCGTCGCACTCCGCCTCTTCCTCCTTTTCCTCTTCCTCCTCCTCCTCCTTCTCCTCCTCCTCCATCTTTTTCTTCGCCCTCCTCCTCCTCCTTTTTCTTGCCCTCCTCCTTCTTATCCTACTCTTTCCCCTAATACTCTTAATCCTCCCTTTTGTCATGCTCCTTCTCCTCCCCTTCTTCCTCGTTCTCTTCTCTTTTCTCCTCCTCTTTCTTCCTCCATTCCCCATCCTAGTCACTATCCTCCCCTCCTCCTCCACCTCCCCTTCCTCCACCTCCCCTTGCACCACTTACACCATAACTTCCATCAAGATTACATGCCCAGCGAAGAGTACCAACACCTTGCCCAGGAACCTTATCACCACCACCACCTCGCCCCAGGAACGTTACCACCACTACTATCACCACCACCACCACCTTCTCCAACAACTGGGCGTATCTCTCCAACACACAAGAGACTCTGAATGGAGATCAGAGATTTGCTCTCGGGGGCAAAGTATTTAAACCCAAAACGTAAAGCTTAGTGTAACATTTAGTGTGTGCTGTTGGTCCAGTCCGTTTAATGTACCTGGGACGTCCCCCCCTTCTCCCCCTTCCCCCATCCTCCACCTCCCCCCTTCCCCCCCTCTTCCACCTTCCCCACCATACGCCTCTCCCCTTCACTTTTGCAACTCGCATCCTCACCTCCCCCTTCCCCACCTTCCCCTTCCCTACCTCCCCCGTCACCATTCCCCCTCCCCCCTCTCACCTTATCCCTTCCCCTCCCACCTTACTCCTTCCAACTTTTCTTCCCCCACTTCCCCCCTCCCCTTCCCCCCCTTATCCCCCTTCCATCTCCCTCACCCCTTCACCCTCTCCCCCAGCCCCTTTCCCTCTCCCATCCCCACCTCCCCCTTCTCCCTCCTTACTCCCACCTCCCCCCTCTTCCTCCTTACTCCCACCCCCTTCTCCCTACTTACTCCCACCCCCTTCTCCCTACTTACTCCCACCTCCCCCTACCTCCCTCCTTACTCCCACCTCCCCTTCTCCCTCCTTACTCCCACCTCTCACCTCTCCCTCCTTACTCCCACCTCCCCTTCCCCCTCCTTACTCCCACCTCCCCCTTCTCCCTCCTTACTCCCACCTCCCCCTTCTCCCTCCTCCCCCTTCTCCCTCCTTCCCCTTCTCCCTCCTTCCTCCCACCTCCCACAATGTTTCCTAAGTCGAGTCGCAGGGGTCTATTGTGTGTGGAGGAGAGGCTGTTAACTGTTTGTATTTAGCGCGCCGCTGCCCTGGAGGTCGCGTTATTTTGTGGCCGCGAAGAGATTTAACGGGGGGAAACCTATTGTCGGCAGCGGACTTTGTCCAAGTAAATAAAGACAATTGAAGGGGGTTATTGTTGTTAATGCTCTTGTGTCGTTATGGCATTCTGCTAGTTATTATTTTTACTATTGTTATCATCATGGTTATTATTGTTATTATTATTATTAGTAGTAGTAGTAGTAGTATGGTTATTGTTACTGTTATTATTATCATTTTTATTACTATTGTTATTATAACTATTATTATTGTTATTACGAGTATAACATTTTATCATTATTAGTATTATTATTATTATAATTATTATTATAGTTATTATTTTATTATTATTATTATCATTATTATTATTATTATTACTATTATCATTATTATTATTACTATTATTATTATTATTATTATTATTGTTATTATTATTATTATTATTATTATTATCATTATTATCATCATGATCATCATTTAGTCATTGAATATCTTTCAGCCTGCTTCGTTATGGACATTCATGAAATAAGGAAATTAATCAGTTAACTTTATTTGTTAATTAAACTATCGACATTTACATAAGACGCTTTTGCAGTCATATATTACATTTTTTGTTGGATTTTATTGTTTAGTGATTTGAAATGCAGATATTAGTGGGAGATGAAGTGTCGTTTATATCATTAAAGAAAATGGAGAGTTGGAATGGTCCCAGTAGAAGTAGAGAGAAAACGGGTAGGTGGTTGCTCTTGCGCCCTGAACGGGTTTTCAGCCTATTCTCATTATAATAAGTTAATAAGATATACAATTAAAATATTACATTATTATCATATTAAACTGACGTGTTTGAGAGATGACACACTAATGAAAACTACATAAAAAATAAGATGTTAACTAATGAACATATTAACATAGTACTGTATAAGCCTAATGACGTATTAACGTGTATGAGGAAGGCAATGACGTGTCAGTGACGTATGGGATGAAGGTAATGACGTAGCAGTGGCATTTGACGGAAGGAATTGGCGGGGGAAATGGCGGGGAAATGGCCCTAGGTAATTCATTGGATGGCGGATTTCCGCCGTCATTGGGGCTTATGTTGACAAATGTATGGCGGATTTTAAGCCAAAGTCGTTTGTCCTAATTAGGAAACTGTCGCAACAGAAGCCTTACCGTTGAAGAGTTAGGACATAACTAAGGATTATAGATATAAATCTATGTATGTCTTTGAGTCTAGGAGGGCGATTCATTCGTGTCAACTTGGAATATAGAAAATTATCTAGCGGACAAAAATCTAAGTTATTCTTTTTAATTGTGTTATATATATATATATATATATATATATATATATATATATATATATATATATATATATATATATATATATATATATATTCCCCAGCTGGTCTTTTAAAGCGAATGCTGTCCAGCTAGTTTGGTATTCAATTACTTTTTCCTGTGTGTGTGTGTGTGTGTGTGTGTGTGTGTGTGTGCGTGTGTGTGCTTGCGTTTACCAAATATACGTACATAATAGCTGCGCTCTTTAATTTCACACACAGGTACACACACGGACACACAACTACTCACAAACACACACACACACACACACACACACACACACACACACACACACACACACACACACACACACACACACACCTATACATGGACACACACATACACACTCACACGAGTAAATAGTTTGATTAACCTAGTTTGTCTCACAATAAAATCCAATTACTAGTTGTTTTAGAAATGTAATTGCGTACCTAGATCTAGTGGACCCTTCATGGAATTATCACCTTCGACATTGATGTTAAGTGTGGTGTTAGAAAGGAGGGAGTGGGAGTAGGAGGGAGTTAGGGATAGGAGTGGGAGAGTTGGGGAGTAGAAGCGAGGGGAGTAGGGGTTTAGGGAAATGGGAGGGGGAGTGTGTCGGAGTAGAAATGAAGAAATGGGAGTGGGATGTGTGGCAGGTAGGAGTGGAGGAATAGGGAGTTGAGGTGGGAGGAAATGGGTGTCTTGGGAGAAATGGAAGAGAGTGGGAGTAGGAGGGTTGAGAATAGGAGTAGGGGAGATGGGATGGGAGGAAATGAGGGATTCGTGAAATTTGGGGGTGAGCAGGAGGTGGGAGGCGGTGTAGGGAAGTGGGAGTTTGGGAATTGGGTGGGAAAAAGGGGGAGTTTAGAGGGCGTAGGATTAGTAGGGAGTGAGGGGAGTGGGTGTGGGAGGGAAGTGGGGGTTGGGGGAATTAGGGAGAAAGAGGGGAAGTTTAGAGGGCGTAGGATTAGTAGGGAGTGAGGGGAGTGGGTGTGGGAGGGAAGGTGGGGGCTTGGAGAGTTGGGGGAGTTTAGAGGGCGTAGGAGTAGTAGCAGGGAGTGAGGGAGTGGGTGTGGGAGGGAAGGGTGGGTGGGGAATTTAGGAGATGGGGGAGTTTAGAGGGGAGTGGGTGTTGGAGGGAAGTGGGGGTTGGGGGAATTAGGGTGAAAGAGGGGAAGTTTAGAGGGTGTAGGATTAGTAGGGAGTGAGGGGAGTGGGTGTGGGTGGGATGGTGGGGGCTTGGAGCGTTGGGGGAGTTTAGAGGGCGTAGGAGTAGTAGTAGCAGGGAGTGAGGGAGTGGGTGTGCGAGGGAGGGGAGGACTTGGGGGGAATTAGGGAGGGAGGAGTAAGCCTCAGGAGCGAGGAAGGCAAATATGTCGAGTTAAGCGTGGGGGCCTATCGTCCCCTGAAATAGACGGAGCAAATGTGGGTTTTTTTTTTTTTTTTTTTTTTTTTTTTTTTTTTTTTTATCTGAGAGGCATTTCCGTGGATACTTTGAAATTCAAATTATTTGACGAAATTCGTCGGCCTTGTGTGTCCCGTGATTTTTTTTTTTTTTTTTTTTTTGCGTATGCCTGAAT
>NC_134817.1:4057500-4067500 GCF_046742065.1 Oratosquilla oratoria | reverse complement strand
ATTAAGTTAAGCAGAAAACATTAAACCTTCCTGAAGCGAACTGAAGCGTGCTGAAACATTTTCGCTCATTAATGAAACGAAGAGTACAGTTTCACTTAGAATCGTTCACGGAATCGAACTGAAATGAAATAGACTGAAACGAACGTGAAGCAGACTGAAGCGGTCTGAAACTGATGTATATACATTGAACTGGGCGCGACTGGGCTGGTTCTTGATGAAGGTAAATTGGCTGCATTTTGTGAATACAATATTGTCTATGCTGTAGTTATTTCAGTCCCGTGACTACTGTATTCCCAACATGCGAAAAAGCGAAATGGTTATTACACGTTGTTTTTATTGAGTAATGGGATGTTTCATTTTATTCGTTATTTATGAAAATATCTACTTGTGTGTCTGTTTATTTGTACGTAAATATTCATTAACGTATTTTTAGTTTTTATATTTTTGTATATCATATATATATTTTTAGCTATATTTTTAATTGAATTTCTTATTTTGTTTTAATTTTATTTTATTGTATTATATTTCATATTCATTTTATTTTATTTTATTTTGTTTTATTTTAGTTGCTCTTTGAAATATGTAGAAAAATGCAAATACCTTCCAGCCTGACCCACCTCAGCTCTCCCTCCATCCCTCCTTCCCTCCCTCCTTCCCTCCTTCCCTCCCTCCTTCCCTCCTTCCCTCCCTCCCTCCCTCCCTCCCTCCCTCCCTCCCTCGCAACTCCACCAACATTCTCCAATACAGAGGTGGAGAGGTGAGGAGGTGGCCCCAGAGGGAGCCTGGTCGTGTTTGGATAGCTTGGGCAAGTAGCATTCATAAGTTGGAGATGGAGAAGAGGTCGGCGGGGAATTTTGTCTATTTGTTTATTAATTTTTTTTTTTTTTCTTTTTACAAATCTCAATTGCCTAAATCGTCGCCAACACTCCTCCTCCCCCACCATTGTTGTCAGGTTCTCTCCCACAAACTCCTCTCCCCCCTCCCTCTCTCCCTCCCTCCCTGACTCCCTCCATTTTGCATAGCACTCCACGGAGCTTAGTATGCATACGTTCACGCTTTGGCCTTCAAGAGTGGACGCGTCATTTCTGGCTCTCTCTCTCTCTTTCGCTCTCTCGCTCTCTTCCCCCCCCCCTCTCTCTCTCTCTCTCTCTCTCTCTCTCTCTCTCTCTTCTTCTTCTCTTCTTCTCTTCTTCTTCTCTCTCTTCCTTTCTCTCTCTCTCTCTCTCTCTTTCTTCCTTTCTCTCTCTTGTTCTTCTCTCTTTCTCTCTCCTCTTCTCCTCTCTCTTTCTCTCTTCCCTTTTCTCTCTTCCTTTCTCCATCTCTCTCTCTCTTCTTCTTATTCTTCTTCTTTTCCTCCCTCTCTCTCTCTCTCTCTCTCTCTCTCTCTCTCTCTCTCTCTCTCCCTCTCTTTCTCTTCCTTTCTCTCTTCTTTTCCCTCTCTTCTTTCTCTCTTTCTCTCTCTTTCTCTCGCTCTCTTACTCTCTCTCTCTCCATCTCTCTTTCTCTCGTTCTCTTTCTATCTCTCTTTGCGTAGAGGAGAGGAAGAAGAAGAACAAGAAGAAGGAGAGGAAGATGAGAAGAAGAAGAAGGTGAGGAGGAGGAATAAGAAAGAAAAGAAGAGATGATGATTGTGGAGAGGATAAAGAAGAGAAGGAGAAGAAATAAAAGAAGGAGTGAGAAGACATAAATAGAACAGAAATGTTATTGTTGGGTGAAGCAAATTGTTCTTTGAGAACAGGGACGACGTCGTCTTGTTCTTCGTTCTCGTCATTGTTTTCTTCTTTTTCATCGTCTTCATCGTCGTCGTCGTCGTCTTCTTCTTCCTCATCGTCTTCTTTTTCTTCGTTATCGTCCCGTTCCTCTTCTTTTTCGTCGTCTTCTTTGTCTTCTTCTTCTTCGTCGTTGTCTTCGTTTTCGTCGTCTTTCTCTTCGTTGTCTTTTTTTGTCTTCGTCTTTGTAATTTTCTTTGACCCCGTCTTCGTCGTTGTCGTCTATGTCTTCGTCGATTTCGTCGTCTTCGTCATCTTCTTTGTCCTCTTCTTCGTCGTTGTTGCCTTTTGTCCTCATCGTTTTGATCGTCTTCGTCGTCTTCTTTGTCCTCCTCTTCGTCGTTTTCATCGTCTTCGTCGTCTTCTCCCAGCGGCGGACAATGGAACTTCCACGAAAGCGTCTGAGCATCGCAGCCTCCTTTCAACAAAGAATATTGCAAACCGTTACGTAACGGACCAAACAACGACTGGGCCGTAACGTAACGAGAAACGGCCGTACTGTGACCGTGTCGCAACAGGTAACGGTTAGGCCGTAACGTAAACGAAAGAGTAACGGTCGGACAGTAACGCAAGGGAACATTGTAGCAGTAGTGTTGTCCCCCACTTCCTCTCTCTCTCTCTCTCTCTCTCTCTCTCTCTCTCTCTCTCTCTCTCTCTCTCTCTCTCTCTCTCTCTCTCTCTCTCTCTCTCTCTCTCTCTCTCTCTCTCTCTCTCTCTCTCTCTCTCTCTCTCTCTCTCTCTCTCTCTCTCTCTCTCTCTCTCTCTCTCTCTCTCTCTCTCTCTAAGACCCGCGAAGGACTGTTTCTGGGAGAACATGGAGATCGACTGTTCTCCAGTTCAAAGCGACGTGCAAGAACAGAGTCTCTGAGGTTTTCGAGGAAGAACTTCGCAGGATTTGACGTCTCTCGAACTAAGCAAGCTCTTGAAGAAATTTTGACAATGCGGCCTCGTTAGTATGTCAAAAGAAGCCGGTGGCCGCTCCTCCCCTCCCTACCACTACCACCACCTCCTCCTCCTCTTCCTCGTCATCACCCCCTCCTCTTCCTCTTCTTCATCACCCCCTTTCGTCTTCACTACCTCCTCTCCCTTTTCCTCTGAAGCACCTCCTCATTCTCTTCATCCTCACCATCTCCTCATCCTCTCTACTGCCATCACCATCTCTTCCTCGTTTTCTTCTTCTTCTTCTTTTTCTTCTTCACCACTTCCTCCTCCCCACTTCTACCACCACCACCACCTCCTCTTCCCCAGCACTTCCTCCTTCATCACCACCACCCCATGCCATCACCACCCTATACCACCACCACATTCACCCCATACCACCACCACCACCTCCCCGTTGCTTTCCTTCACTTTCCTACCACAACTCCCACCCCCTTCATAACATCATCACCACTCTTTCTTCACCCCACCAGTCTACCTAAACCGACCCTTCCACCTTCCCCCGACATCGAAGGGCTTCTCCAAAGAACGCTGTCGATGTTCTTCTTTGACTCCAGCAGTGACTTGCACGGCAAGGACGACTTCACGAAGTCACCCGACAGTACCTCCCGACCCGAGGAGGAGGAGGAGGAGGAGGAGGAGGCGGAGGAATCGCGACAAGGGGGAGCTTCCCGGCGGGACCACCGACGATCCCGTTGGGGGATCGGTGGGTGGATGGACTTCGAGTGTTGACTTCGATGGACAACGATTAAGACCTCCTGAGGGTCACGAGAAATTCATAGACTCTTCAGAGTCCAGAAGGTCCCACCTCCCTCCCTCCCCTCAGGTGAATAAAATCGCCTGGCGGCACACAGGATAAACATATTAAATAAGTGACTCGAAAGGTGAAAAGCGCCTCTGGGTGGAAAGGATTCAGAATAATTATTTGAGAAATCATTAAATCACAAAAATTGTTATTTCAAAATATATATTCATGGATCTAAATGGAATTAAATATAATGGTAGTGATGATGATGATGATGATGATATTAATGGTGGTAATGATTGTGATGATAGTGAAGGAGATGATGATGATGATGATGGCGTTGATACTGTATGATAAGCAAGGGCTTTTTATAAAAATATAAAAGTCAAACATAAGATTTTTGCATAAAGATATATGGCCAAATAAATCAATTTAAAAAGTCTCTAAATACAAAAGACTGAAATACCCTTAAACTAAATTTTAACATGCAATTTACCAGTTTAACTTCAAACATTTATACCCAGTTAGCTTTACGCGTTTTTTAATTACAAATCATTAAGCAGAGGTCGTTAACTGTTGTGGGGTGGGACACCCCCATTAGTATAATTTTAATAATACTAACAAGGGGAACTCCCTGACCTAATTTTAGGGTAACCGGTTCTCGTATTTTGACCTTGGTTAAGGAGGGTGAGGGAAGGGAGTTAGGGAAAAGAAGGAGTTTCATATTCAGTGTCCGTAACCGGGGAGAAGGAGATTAACGAAAACAGCATTTAAGTTATTCCAGTCTTTCCAGGATTATCTCCGGTTCTGGAAGGAGGAGGAGGAGGAGGAGGTGGGAGGATGGGTAGGGGAGGCAGTGGATTATGCTCGCATGCTAAGTATTTCTAGATCAAAGAGAGGGAGCTAAGAGGGTTGAGGATATCGACAGAAGCCATCTTTGTTCTCGGCTCAGACATGATATAGTGGCGTCATCGGAACCGTCCTGGTCTCGCATTGGGTGAGTTTGGGGTTCGAATCCCGCAATTCTTTCCGATTTCCATCAGTGACTCTTGATGACCTGCCCTGAGAGTACAAGCGCTTAATGGGGCAAAAGGTGACGGCTTCGGCCGCAGCTACTCAGCGCCTCCTGGTGTAGGCTCCTCACCATTGTAAGCCGTTACCTTAGCTCTAGTGGGCAACGTGTGTGTGTGTGTGTGTGTGCGCGCGCATGCGCGTAAGGACGCATCATTACCCAACAATCAGACCATATATGAGCTCTCATCCGGGAGGGTAATAATAGTTGTCGATCACGAGTTCAACACGTGGTTCAAGACCGCGGTGAATCACACACACACACACACACACACACACACACACACACACACACACACACACACACACACACACACACACACACACACACACACACACACACACACACACACACACATACGAAGCCCCATATGTGTGTGTTGAGGATGGAAGAAGGGTCGCCACATATCGCTATTAATAACACCTTCACTACGTCGTCGAAGTGCAGAGGCCTGAGGTTGATTGTGAGCGTCTTGACCTAATAATATATACATATATATATATATATATATATATATATATATATATATATATATATATATATATATATATATATATATATATATGTGTGTGTGTGTGTGTGTGTGTAATTAGCCGGAATGAAGTATGTAAAGACAGCCACCGCAGCGAAGAGACAAAGGTCTTTTATCCACGAGGGCGCTGGGCAATTTTATTCAGCTCAAACGGAGAGTCTTATCCTAACCGACCCCCGTGTTTTGATCTAATCGTATTATACAGGATATCTAAGCTCGTGAGGTACCGTTTGTGTGTCAGTAGAGGTTAGATTTAACCTTGGTATACAGGGTTTTGTTGTGACAAGGGCCAGGCCATTTGTTTCGGTTGAGATGTGACTCTTGCTTGGAAGGAGCTAATACAGACGCCTTGGAGCCACTCCGATGAATGAGGCTCCCGAAGCCATAAGAAATGCAAATCCACGGCATCAGGTGGAGGCGAAGTGCCTCATGGTGTGTGCTCTTCCTTAACAGGTGTACGAGATGGGCCTTTTATTGGGTTTTTGCCTTTAGGGGATTCAAAAGGGCAATTTTGGAAGATGGGCTCTGGATGCTTCTGCCAGCCAGAGAGCCCATCTTACAAAATGGGCGCTTGTCGAGTACGTCATTGGCGATACTTAACGTCTTCGACGTTGACGTAAGCTGAATAGAATCGTTTGGTGTTAGAATAAAGTCTTGGAGTTTTTTTTCATAACAAAGAAGCTGATTACTAAGAGTATCTTGTCAAGGAGTACCGATGGGACAAGTGGGACATTTCACCACAACTCCCTTCCTCCACCCACCTCTCCCTCAGTTTGTTGTGTGTTTCACGAACTTCTGTTGTATGAGTTCGTCCGAACAAGAGTTATGGAGTTCGACTCAAGGTTGAAGAAAGTAGCTGAGTCATCGCGTCTTCCTGAGAGGAATGTAGGACAGTTGTCCACTGGGCGGACATTTGATCAACAAATATATTTTCAAAGTATAGATAGGCACTAAGTCTACTAATACACAAATTTTGTTATTAATATAAAAACAGCATCACCTCCAGCAAAGTATATTTTCGTTACAGCATAATGTTTTTTGTGGCATACATTTATTAACATAACCTAGAATAACCTCACCTAACTTGTGGTGAGAGATTGTCCGCGGGGCAGATGTCCTGTGAGGAACTGTGCGTACATTCTGAGAGCCAGTTCATTCTTAAATAAATATATGTTTTGATTTTTTTTCTGTACAAAATTATTGCTTCATCTATAAAGAAAGTATTATAAATACACTGACATGTGAGATACTTCACAGCCAAAAATGTATTCGCGTCGTTTCGATATACGATGGGTCAGTTTCGGATGTCCGCTCTGGTACATTTCCCATCATGCAAATGGTACATAATGTACAAATTGTACAGCTTCTGAATGCGCGGGAGTGAGGCAAATGTACTTAGGCGAGGAGGTTGATTGCATATTATGTAATGGACTACTCTGCTTCCACAACGCACCAGCGTCCGTCCCCTTTGCTGTCAGAGGCGGCGGCGGAAGGGATGAGTTGCACAAAGGGTTGTGGACCATGTGTACCACGAAAAAAATATATACATATATATGTCTGTGTATATATATATATATATATATATATATATATATATATATATATATATATATGTATACATACATACATATATATATATATATATATATATATATATATATATATATGCTGAAGAGGACCACAGGTAATGGTCGAAATATACAGATTTTATTTCCATCTTATCTCGTTCTCAGGCAGTGGGTTAATAAGTCTCATTTTACAAATGTGCCACTACATTATACCTTTCTAATATATATATATATATATATATATATATATATATATATATATATATTACACGCATTATTATCATATACTGTAGTGCGTAGACTAACTTTCCTATTTCTGGCCTATTATTCGCAAATATTTTTTTCTGTTCTCATGTTACTTCACAGACAACTCGAATTCACAATATTCTCATTGGGGCATTCAAACCGCCTCAAACACCATTATCATAACTGTCACCACGCCACCATTGTCACCACAACAACCTGAGTATTACAACTTCTGCACGCGAGACATCAAGAATGTGTTTACATGTGTGTACATATGTGTACATGTGCGGACATGGTGTGCATGTGTGTGTACATGTGTCTGTACGTGTGCACATGGTGTGCATATGTGTGTATATGATGTGTACATATGTGTACATGGTGTGCATATGTGTGTACATGTGTGTACGTGTGTGAACATTGTAGATGTGGGGATCCACATAGACATTGTGCACATATCTAAGTAGCCACTTCAGGAAGGAAGGAAAACAACAACAATGACAACAACAATAACAACAACAACAATGACAAGGTGACAGTAAAAGCTCGGAATGGAATCACGTGACCACCTGGGCTTGGTGGTCCGGGCCAGCTGGCTAATGACCCGTGGGTTTCGGGCCTACGACTCCGGGGGGAAGGGCACAGCGACTACCCGGAATGGGTCCGGGGGAGAGGGGGGAAAGGGGGGGAGAGGGGGAGAGGTCGATTGAGGGAATGATGTCCCCGACTTTTTTTTTTTCTTTTTTTTTTAAGTGGGTTCGATTCAACTTTCGGTGTATAAAAACCAGTATATATATATGTATATATATATATATATATATATATATATATATATATATATATATATATAATATGAGATCTCGCGAGTGTACGCACACACACAATCACAAACACACACACACACACACACACACACGCACGCACGCACGCACGCACGCACACACACACACACACACGCACGCACGCACGCACGCACGCACACACACACACACACACACACACCACACACGGTCATATATGAGCTCTGTTCTCTCTTCTGGGAGGGAGATAGCTGTCGATCACGGGTCCAACACGTGATTCAAGACCATGGTGAATCTCACACATACACACACACACACACACACACACACACACACACACACACACACACACACACACACACACACACACACACCTCCAGTGAATGCATGTTTGAATGATTATGTTCCCATATGTTCCTCAATACTAATATACTTTTTTGTTTGTTTCAGGTAAGTTGATGAACTACTCTTTACGGTGACAGTAAGTAAAACGAGCAACCCGAGGAGCACCTGTGCCCGGAGTACTCGGGGAGCTCCGTTGTACAGCAAATTGACATGGTCTTAGCACTTTTTTTCTTATATATTTATGTTTTTGTTGATATTTTTTCTCCTATAGTGTTAATTGTGCATTTCAGTAAGAAAGTAGTATATGTATATATATATATATATATATATATATATATATATATATATATATATATGTGTGTGTGTGTGTGTGTGTGTGTGTGTGTGTGTGCGCGTGTGTATGTGTGTTTGTGTATGTAATGAAAATGGTGTTTTTTTTAAATAATATTATTTTTTCTAGATTATAATGTCGTGTAACCTTATGTAGAAGGCTTAAAAATAAATGCAAAAATTTATAGGCGACAGAATAAGGGAATATGGAGGTAGAATAATTTTTGTTTTTACCAAATAGTTTACAATCATGTTACTTTTCATCAAAATTCAACTGGTAATGCGTTAGAATTATTGCATTACATTATAGAATAAATGTCTCATTAATTATGAAAATGATATATTCCTGATAGAAAGTAGCTAATATTTGAATTCATAGTGGACAAAATCAAGATAAAAAAGTATTTAGATGACTATCAATCTGTAATTTACTATTATTATTAGTTTTTATACACAAAAATGCGTTTATAGCAACGTTATTTTCATGAAAATCATTGGATTGATAAAGTTGGGTTGAGAGAAATCAGTAACGAAGTCATTGCGATGGAAACGACATGACGTCATTACATCAACATTAAGATGTCTTATCATTCGAGAAATCTACATTTGTTTTGATCATTTAACATTATTTTTGTCATTATTATTATTATTATTATCAATATTATTATAACTATTATTATTATTACTATTATTATTATCATTATTATCGTTATTATTATTATTATTATTAATTATTATTATTATTATTATCATTATTATTATTGTTATTATTATTATTATTATTATTGTTATTATAATTATTATTATTATTATTATTATTATTATTATTATTATTATTATTTATCATCATCATCATCTTTTTCTTTATTTGTTATTTTTTCTTTTTTTATAAGTCCTTCCCAAACACCTTCGTTGAAAAGATTTGAGTTACCAGTTACCATTTTATTTCAGCACTCTGTCCGAAGACCTAAAAAATCAATCAATAGTCATTTAGAGAACAACATTGAGCAGATAATAATTAAGTTCATGTTACCTATATTTCCTTTGGTTTTATATCATACCATTCATTGTTATGAATATATACAGAAATTATAAAAGAAATATGCAGTTACGTTATCCTTAGTAATTAATATAAAGTAATGTGAACTCAGACGGAAGAACCGTTAGTGAGAAATTTAGATATGGCCGCGTAACGGATATTTGTTAATTTGAATGTATCATTGGGTTTAATCCAATATGAAAAACTTATGTTTGTATGTATTTATATATTTTCGTTCATCTCGCGCACTGCCCCGGGTCAGAGCAATGTAGAAAGACATAGCACATCCACAGCAAGGCCGCTTCATTTAATTGGCGACCCCCCCCCTCTTCGTCCCCCCATGGAGAAAAAGAGAAGACGGGGAGAAATCCCCTCGGGCTGCGTCAAAATATCATTCACACATACTCCCTCACCCCCATCCCCCACCCACTCCCTTCCATGAATCATAGCATCATCCATACACAACCATTCTCCAATCACCCCTATCATCCGTCTTCTCTCTTCCTTTCTCAACAGACATTCCCCTCTTTACCAATGCCCCTTTTACCCCATCGATCCATCTCATCCTTGGTCGTCCCCTCATATTCACTCCTTCCTCCTCAGCCTTTCACACTTCTT
>NC_134817.1:4052500-4055000 GCF_046742065.1 Oratosquilla oratoria | reverse complement strand
ATTCACATTTCTCCCGTCTTCCTCCGCCTCCTATTTTCCTCTTCTTCTTCCTTTGCCTCCTATTTTCCTCTTCTTCCTCCTCCTCCTCCTCCCCTTTCTCCTCCTAGTCTTCTTCCTCCTCTACATAGTTCTCCTTCTCCTCCTCCTCCTCCTCCTCCTCTCCTCCTGGTCTTCTTCTTCCTCTACATAGTACTTCTCCTCCTCCTCCCCTCCCCTCCTTTTCTCCTCCCCTCATCACCGACACCAATTCGTCTTCTCTTTCTCCTCCTCCTCCTCCTCCTCCTCTTCTTCTTCCCCTTTTTCATTTATTATTCTTAATTCTTCCATCCCTTCTCTTCATATTTTTCTTTCCCCCTTTTTTCATATACATCTCCCCTTCTTCGTGTTCTTCCTCCTCCTCTTCCTCCTCCTCCTCCTCGTTCTTCCTTCACACTCTTCTTCTCATTCTCGTCTCTCATTGGCTCTCCTTCTTCAGGTTTTCTTCTTCGCTTTCTTCTTATTTCGCCGTTTCTTTGTTTCTCTCTTCCCCCTCTCTTCCTCCCCCTCTCTTTCTCCCCCTCTCCTTTTCACTCGCTCTTTATCTTTTGTTTCTCTTCTCCGTTGCCCCTTTTTTAAGATTCTAATCTTCTTTCCATACTTGTCTAATTATCTATCATACCCTTTGCTTTATCTTTTATTTCCTTCTCTCTTTATTCTTCCCCTCGCCTCTTCCCTTCTTTATAACGCCTCCTCCTCCTCCTCCCCTCCTCCTCCTCCTCCTCCTCCTCCTCCTCTTCTTCTTCTTCTCCCCCCTCCCATATTTTTCGTGTATCATGATATTGCCAACTCTCCTTCTCCTCCATCTTCTTCTCTTCCTCCTCCTCCTCCTTCTGTCTTCCCTCTATTTTTTCTCCTCTTCCTTTTCCTCTTTTTATTCTTTATATTTTTACACCTTTCTATTATTACGCCCCTCCTCATTCCCTCCTCTTTCCCTCTTCCTTTTCTCCTCCTCCTCTCCCTTCTCTCCCTTTCCTCCTTCCTCTTCTACTTCATCGTTCTCCTCCACTCTTCCTCGTCTTGTTCTTCTTCTCCTTTCTCATCCTCCTCTTCTTCCTTTTCTCATTCAACATCTCTTACTCCTCCTCTCCTGCTCCTCCTCCTCCCCTCTTCATCCCTCGCTTTTTTCTCCTCCATCTCTTCCTCTTCTTCCTCTTCCCTCTTCCTCCTCCTCTCCTCCCCTTCTTCCTCCTCCTTCTCCTTATGTTCACCTTCTCACTCTGCCATAATCTTCTTGTCCCTTCCCTCCATCTTCTCCCTCTTCCTCCTCTTCATCTTACCTCCTTCTTCCTCTTCCCTCCTTCTTCCTCTTCCTTTCTTCCCCTTCTTCCTCTTCCCACCCTTTCCTCCTCTACCTATTCCCTCCTTCTTCCTCCTCTTTCTCTTTCCACCATCTTCCTCTTCCTCACCTTCCTTCTCCCTCTTTCTTCCTCCTCTTCCTCTTCGTCCTTCTCTTTCTCTCCTTTCATTTCCTTCTTCCCTTCTGCCTCACCTCTCGTCTATTTTCTTTCACCCTTCTTCTTCTCTCATAACTCACTTGATTTATTTCTCTCTCTCTCTCTCTCTTTCTCTCTCTCTCTCACTCTCTCTCACCCCCTCATGCTTTGTACGTTTTCTCCTCTCTGTTCTCTAATATTCTTCTCTGCTTATTTCTGTTATCTTTTTCATTTATTTCTTTTTCTTCTTCCCTCCAAGGCTTTCTCCAAGCTTTGTTCGTTTTATTGCTTTCTGTATATTTTCATATTTGCAACTATATATATATATATATATATATATATATAAATATATATGTATATATATGTATATGTATATATATATGTATATATATGTATATATATATATATATATATATATATATTATATATATTATATATATATATACAATAACCACAGGAGAAGGGAAACTTGTAGACAGTAAGTACTTTCGTATATTACATCTTCAGACCATATGACAGAGATACAGAGTTGTGTTTAAATGTAAGTATCAGGTGGCAACCATAGGGGGGGAAGGGGGGAGTCTGAAGACGTAATATGCGAAAGTGCTTACTAGCTACAAGTTTCCCTTCTCCTGTGATTATTTTGCATTTTTGTAGCACGGTGATGTGATTACTTGCATATATATATATATATATATATATATATATATATATATATATATATATATACTGCATATGTATGTACACACACACACACACACACACACACATACACACACACACACACACACACACACACACGTGTATGTCTATTTTCCAACATTTCAACCGTTGTCCGCTCTGCGTGGTAGCTAAGCATGATAGCCTTGTTGAAACTTGGGATTTTAAGACATTACTGCCGTCCCGCTTTGACTGTCCAGTGGCCTCGAACAACCCACGTACTTATATTTGAATGGCTAATCCTTATACTAACACCCCACAAAAATAAATTAATGAATAAATAAATGAGTCGATAAGTTAATATAATA
>NC_134817.1:4042500-4047500 GCF_046742065.1 Oratosquilla oratoria | reverse complement strand
CCCTCCTTCGTTCCTTTCTTCCTCATAACTCCCTCCCTCCACTCCAACCCCTCCTTCCCTCCATTCCCTCCATTCCCTCCATTTACCCTCCCCCCTTCGTTCCTTCCTTCCTCATAACTCCCTCCCTCCACTCCATTCCCTCCTTCCCTCCATTCCCTCCATTTACCCTCCCTCCTTCGTTCCTTTCTTCCTCATAACTCCCTCCCTCCACTCCAACCCCTCCTTCCCTCCATTCCCTCCCATCACTCCATTTCCCACCTTCCTTCCCTCAAATCTTACCTTTCCTCTCCTCCGTTCCCTCCCCTTCACTCCCTCCCTTCCCTTCATTGCCAAACCCATCCTTACCTACTTTCCCTTCCTTCTCTCCATCTCCCCTCCTTCCTCTCTCTTCCTTTCCTTACTCCCGACTCCCAAAACATCTTTCCCTCCTCTTCCTCTTCCTCTCTTCTTCTTCCCTTCTCAAGCTCGGCTGACTCCCTCCTCTCACTCTTCTTTTGCTCTCCTCCTCCTCCTCTTCCTCCTCCTCCTCTTCTTCCTCCCGCCACTCGATTTTATTCATGCGAGGCAACTTTGATAAAATATGTAAAAATGCATATTGAACAATTGTCCTTTTCTTCCCTCCCTCCTCCCTCTCACTTCCCTTCCCTCCCTCCTCCCCCTCCCTCCCTCCCTCCCTACGTCATCTCATCACCAAAACCTCCTCCCGTTTTCTTTCGTGTATTTTCTTTTCTTTTCGTTCATTACCTCATACCGAGGGGGAAAAAACGGAGGAGAGAAGTTGTCATAGGAATCCTACGAAGCTAATAAGAATAAACCGAGGACCTGAGCGAAAATCAAACAAAAACTGAACGAAAACCAATGCCACATTAGGGTTAGAAACCACACGAAACAATATGAAAAACAGACGACGGAATCTGACATACCCCTGAACGAAAATATTTGAGAATGGGACCAGAAGGATAGCCTGCGTTTACAAAAGTGGATGGGGGGAGGGGGAGAAAGGGGGGGAGGTGGGGGAGTATGGATAAACAACAATATTGGAGAGACGAAAGAGGACTAAAAAGAGACGAACACTAATGGGAAAGGATGAGGATATGACGAAAATGTTGCAACATTGTGGTCACATAAACAATACAATTAGAATATTCCCATTACTGGTAAACAGACGCTGCTGTCAACTTTAAGCTTTATATTTAGGAGAGAGAGAGAGAGAGAAAGAGAGAGGGAGAGAGAGAGAGAGAGAAGGGGTGGGGGAGTGAGAGCGCGATAGGGAAAGAAGTGAAAGGGAGAAATAAGAAAAAAATGGGAAATAAGGGAAGAGGGAGATTGAAGAACAAAGAGAAAGAGAGAGAGGGAGAGAAAGAAGAGAGGGAGAAAGAGAACATGAAACAAAAAGGGAAACGGAATGAGAGAGGAAAGGAAAGGGAAAAAAAGGAAGGTAAGGGAAGAGGAAGTGGAGAAGTAGGGAGGGAGCGAAGGAAAGAATGAAGGAGGGAAAGAAGATGACAGAAAGGGGAAGGGAGGATGAAAAATAGGGAGGGAAGGGAAGAGAGATTGAAGAAGGGAAGGAAGATGGGAAAGTAGGAAGGGTGGAGGAGGAGGAGGAGGAGTGAAGGAAGGGGAAGGGAGGGTAAGAAGTAGGGAGGGAAGGAAGATGGGGAAGGGTGGAGGAGGAGGAGGAGGGAGGGAGGGAGGGAAGGAAGGGAGGGGGAAGATAGAGAAGGGAATGGGAGGGAGAAAGACGACGAGATTATTTATATTTTTTTCTGATTAAGGTCAGATAAATTTTGTTCAATTGTGTTCTGTCAAGAGTTCATTTGATGAACAAAATAACTTGTGGCGGGTTTTGTTTAATCGAAGCCATATTTAATCCAGTTCCTTTCCTTCACTGAATAACATCGTTAGTTACGGTTAACTAAACCTCAAATTATATGTCAACCGCTAAACTACATCTAACATGCTAACTACTTTGTCGAAAATGTTAATCGTGGTTAAATTTTATTCTGGTTAAATACAGACGATTTTATTCAGTTGTTGAGTCGCTCCACTGTATTGAACGGGGTCAGCAGCCTGTGCAGCTGACCTCTGCCGCTGCCAGCCTATGCAGCTGATCAGTGACCTTAATAGTGGGTGCAGCACCAATTTATGGGGATTATATTCGCTGACAGCTGATTGTGAGCGCAGCTGTGTGCAGCTGTGGAGGGTTGGTTGCTTGCTCTACATCTTGACACATGTGGTCGACTTCTTCTTCTTCTTCCTCTGCTTCTTCTTCTTCCTCTGCTTCTTCTTCTCCCTCTGCGTCTTCTTCTTCCTTTGTGTCTTCTTCTTCCTTTGCGTCTTTTTCTTTCTCTGCTTCTTCTTCTTCTTCTTTTTCTTCTACTTCTTCCTCTGCTTCTTCTTCTTCCTCTGCTTCTTCTTCTTCCTCTGCGTCTTCTTCTTCTTCATTTTTCTTCTTCCTAATTTTTTCCTTCGTTTTTTTTTGTCTTCTTTTTTTATTTTTCTTATTCTCCTTTTTTCTATGTTCTTCTTTTTCTTTTTATTCTTTTTTTTTCGTCTTCTTCCTCTTCTTCTCTTTCGACTTCTTTTTTGTCTTATTTCCTTCTTCCCCTCTTTTATCTTCTCCATTATCGTCCATTTTTCTTCTTCCTCTTCTTTTTCTTCTTTTCCTTCTTTCTCTTCCTCTTCTTCTTCCTCGTGTTCCTCTTCTTCCTCTTCTTCTTCCACTTCATCCTCCTCTTTCTCTTTTTCTTATTCCTCTTCTTCCTCTTCTTCCTCCTCTTCCTCCTCTTTGACGACGATGACGAGGACAAAGGAGGAGAATTTACAACCCAGACGAAACCCGTCGACCTTATTCATTCCTCTCCAAAGGGTGATTAGACTTGGTAATGAGTGAGAGAGAGCTCGCCCTCCAACTCAACCTGCATCATCCTCACTCGAGGATGAGAACCCCAATTGTAGTCGGACTCCAAAGGATCCACAAGAATTTTTTTTTTTTTTTTTTTTTTTTTTTTTTTTCAAGAAGGGAAGAAGAATTTCGGGACAGAGTCCACAGGACTTTTTTTAAAGAAAGGAAGGCGGATTCGGGGCAGGAGTCCACAGGATTTTTTTTTTTTTTTTTTTTTTTTTGGGGGGAGGGTCTCAGAAATGAAAGATTAAGATTCGTCTGTGCGTTCTTGGACAGGCAAAGAAGACATGAAGGGCTTTGAATAGAAGACCCTTGGGGGTAGAGAGGGGGAAGGGGAAGGGGGAAGGAGATGTAAGGGGGAAACGGAAGGGGAGAGGAGGGGGAAGTAAGGAGAATAGAGGGGCGTGAATGAAAAGGGAGGAGATATGTAAGAAAAGTGGGCGTGCAAGGAAAGAGGAAGGAGAATTGGATGGGTGTCGAAAGGAGGAGGGGAGAAGCTAAAAAAGAGTAATGGAACGGAGAGGGGAGGAGAGAGGAAGGGAGAGAGAGAGAGGGGAGATAAAGATGAAAGTGGTAGGGCGTGGTGGTGGGGGGAGCAGGGAAAGGGACTAAAAAAAAAGAGGAGGAGGGATGGAGGCTATTAAGTTAGGAAGACTTGTTAGGAAATTTTTGGATCACACTGGCTCTCAGGGTCCTTGCAAGGTTGTCAGTCAAGAAGGACGGTACGGAACTGTGATGGAAGGTGTTGGAAAGCTGGTGGCGGTGGTTGGGAGGGAGAGGAGGAGAGTATAATGAAATAGCAACATTGAAAAACCATATGAAATTATTGACCAATATATTTATTTTTATTTATTAATATATTTATTTACTTATTTATTTATTTATTTATTTCTATGGAAAAATATAAGGCATTTATATAGCCATGTTTTTATGTCCATTAGTGATATATAGATGGAGAGATTATATGCTATGAATTGCATGTACACACACACACACACACACACACACACACACACACACACACACACACACACACACACACACACACATATATATATATATATGTGTGTGTGTGTGTGTGTGTGTGTGTGTGTGTGTGTGTGTTTGTGGAAGTGGAAGGAAACTTTTATTTTATTGTATATTATTTGTACATTTTATTTCATTTGTTTATTTGTTCATTTATTTTATTTATTTATTTATATGGTTTATTTGAATTTATTCAGTCTTAATTATCTTATTCATTTATTTTTGTTTAATTATAATTACAATTAAAAATAGAAAATTTCTTTCAAAACGTCCTCTTGAGTCTCCGCTTTGCGGAGCGGTGATACGGGAGCCTTTTGTTCCATGTGCCCTTTTTCCTCTAGCCCCAAGCTCTCATTGATAGATCAGAAAAGCAAAAATCTATATTTGTGCGTGTAGGAGAGACTATTGTATGAAAGTTGAAGGGGGGAGAGAAAAGGGAGTATACGGTGATGGGGCCAAGTTGGGGTGAGGAAGAAAGGGGGAGAGGCGGGGAGAGCAGAGGGGAAGGGGGAAATACGTGCTACGAGGAGGAACGAGGGGAAATGGGGAAATTGTATGTAATGTCGTCAGAGGGGAAAGAGGAGGGTGAGTGTATATATATATACATATGTGTATATGTATATATATATGTATATATATATACACATATACATATATATATATATATATATGTGTGTGTGTGTGTGTGTGTGTGTGTGTGTGTGTGTGTGTGTGTGTGTGTGTGTGTGTGTGTGTGTGTACACAACTCTAAAAAAAATCCTCATATTCCCTTGATATTTCTACTCTTCCTCCTCTTCTTCCTCTTCCTCCGTTTCCTCTTCTTCCTCTTCCTCCGCTTCCCCTTCTTCCTCCTTCTCCTCCTCCTCCTCCTTCCTCAGCCACTTCTCTACAGACCTCCCCAAGACTTTATATCCCCTCTTCTCCCCTTAACTGTCCTTCCCCTCTCCTCCCCTCTCTTCCCCTCGTTATGACCAGAAGCTCTCTCTCCCCTCGAGGGACACCTCGGGGGGAGAGGGGGAACCTCTGGAGGGCGAGGTCCACGAAAAGAAGAAGAAAAAAAAATGGCGGA
>NC_134817.1:4032500-4037500 GCF_046742065.1 Oratosquilla oratoria | reverse complement strand
GTTTTTCCGACAGTGGGTTATATTTAAACATTTTACAAATGTGCAACAACTTTTTGGTTTTGTGAATATATATATATATATGCTAATAAGAACACGGGTACGTGTGTTCACTTATGCAAAGTAGACCACTTGGAAAAAGAAACTAACGAAGCAGAGCGCTTTCGTGAAGATGTAATATACGAAAGCGCTCTGCTTCGTTAGTTTCTTTTTCCAAGTGGTCTACTTTGCATATATATATATATATATATATATATATATATATATATATATATATATATATATATATATATGAGTATATGAAGTCTGTGAAGTAAATGAGTATATGAGAATATGAGTAATTAGATCCAGGTCTATATTCCGGATATCCATACCTAAGACCTCTCCCACCTAGATATACCATCTGCCTTACCATCTGCACATAAAAACTCGACCGGTTCCTGACCATCTTTTCCTCTATGTTTTACCATCTCCCCCCTTCACCTTTTTTACCCACTCTCGCCGTTTTTATTCCAAGACCCTCATTGTCTGTTTGCTTAAGGCCGCTCATTTTCTCTTCGTCCGGTCGCGAATATCTCCTTTTACGCGAAAATTTAATTTTACGCGAATCCGCGTGTAACGAATTTTTCACGGGTTGTGGACCCGTTGACACAAGGCGGTGACTCTCGCTAGTTACTCTCATTACGCCATCCCGCTCTTTCTTTTTGACTCTCACCTGGAGCCAGTGACGAAGTCGGTAGAGAGTAACTCTCATGATAGTTGTTCGGAAGAGTGTAGCTCTCTTCACAACAGCGGCTTGAACAGCGGCGTTTCAATTACAAAGTAAATCAATGGAAGCGTTCACACATAACCATACAGTTTTTCCTTGACTATGCGGTAACCGTCACTGTTTCCGTGCGGTTCAAACTGCTAGTGTGAACAGATTTTTTCAGGCTGTGGAGGATTTATTGCCTTCACAATTCTGATGATCACCTCCACCCCAACCCACACCAACTAACCACGGCTTCTGATTGGCTGAGAACGAACCGCGGCTTGTGATTGGCTAAGAGCTAACAAGGCTTCTAATTGGCTGGAACAAACAATTAATCATATACATTAAATAATTGAGAATAACGTTGGTTATGAAGAACATGGGGGGTGAGAAAATTAAAAGGTAAACAGCTGTTGATAACTTGAAAAATGAATTAATTTATAATTATGTTATTTCTCATGTTCTTGTAATCAAAGGTTCTTAATGAAGGCAACAAGTGCACCAATGAAGATAAAGTTCTGTATTCGTCTAACCTCTTTATTGTGGAACATTCATTTATTCTTGCCTTAAAGGAATCTGCTCGCGACAGTAACTCTCATGAGAGCCGCTGGCGAGAGTAACTCTCATATGTCCTGTACTTTAACCCGACTCTTATCCTTGTGTATTCCTTTATTACTGTCTTTAAAGGAGCTACTCGCGACAGTAACTCTCATGAGAGCCGCTGGCGAGAGTAACTCTCACATGTCCTGTACTTTATCCCGACTCTTTATCTTTGCGTATTCCCTTTCCCAGCCTTTAAGGGAGCTACTCGCGACAATAACTCTCATGAGAGCCGCTGGCGAGAGTAACTCTCATGAGGGCCGCTGGCGAGAGTAACTCTCATGAGAGCCGCTGGAAAGAGTAACTCTCACATCCCCTGTGCTTTATTCCGACTCTTATCCTTGCGTATTCCATTTCCCTGTCGCGACACTAACTCTCATGAGAGCCGCTGGCGAGAGTAACTCTCACACGTCCTGTACTTTAACCCGACTCTTAACTCAGCGCGTAGAGGTGGCAATTATCTTCCTTAATTGAGAGTCTGGCAGGTGGGAATTGAGGACCATCTGGCTGGTCGGAAAATTGACTTCGCGGTGCTGAAAGAATAGAACGTGGAGGTAATGGCACCAATGTACCACTGGGGACACCCAGAAGTAATCCACGGTAGTGTCTGAACTATACAGATAGTAGTTTTTGTTGTTGAATAGTTCGCATATTTTTCTGTATACACTATTTCACTTATATATAAAATGTGTCATATATATATATATATATATATATGTATATATAATATATATATATATATATATATATTAATAGTATATATGGGCAGGAGATTTTCTCTTATACATACTTCATTGAAAGTGATGGCTAATTGTGCATTTATTATTTTTTTAAATGTATTTTCCATATGTCTTACTATGGATTTATGTTCCTTTGAAAGGAGGTTTATGACTTCACTGTAGGTGGTCATGTAGCAAACATGACCACCTACAGTGAAGTCATAAACCTCCTTTCAAAAGAACATAAATCCATAGTAAGACATATGGAAAATATATTGTAAAAAATAATAAATTCACAATTAGCCACCACTTTCAATGAAATATATATATATATATATAAATATATATATATATATACATATATATATATACATATATATATGTATATATATACATACACACATACATACATACTATGTGCAACCTCGTGTCCTGTTTCTCCTCACCGCACGTCATCATGCTCACCCCTGTTTCCACCGCTGCCAGGAATTCTTCCTCTCTTACTCCTCCTTGGACACTGAAATCCAATCCTTTAGCAAGGACCTTAGTCTCAGCCTCGCTAAGCGTCTTCCTCGAGGGGTTCCTCACCTACCTATCCTGCTCAGGGCTCCTGGTTTCGTCTACTCTAACCTCTCCAATTTCGGCCCAAAGCGTTCCGCTTGTCCGTAGCTTTAGATCTGTTGAGGCTGTTAATCTTGTCCGTCACCTTATCAAACAGTACTGGTACCAGTGCAATGGTAACCTGGTCTTTGTGTCCTTGGATCTCCCTGTCCAGCACACTGAAGCAATTTGCGGACACAAGAACCTGCCACATCTCTTGCCTTCCTGTTATTTGTGTAGTGTTAGGTGGTGCAGCACTTTGACATCCCCCCACCCCACCCCGCCCCCCCGCTCCTCGTGATGGTATCACTTCTGGGCTCGATTATTGTCTTTTTGCTTGTCTCCGGGCCACGTTCTATGTTTTTTTTTTTTTTTTTTTTAGGAGGACAATATGCTACAATACACTAGCTAGGGGACTTTGTCTCCGTTCTTTTATTGATATGTATACGCTGCTTCTCCTTTCTATGTGTTTGTTGATTTATTCTATTGGACTATTTTGTCTCTTTTGTTTTGTATTTATTTATTCTTTTGTATTTGGTTTTACGGATTGTGTGTATATATATGAAGCGGCCTTGCTGTGGATGTACTGTGTCTTGCGACACTGCTTCTGACCCAGGGCGGTGGGCAGGGTGCAGGGATGACCCGTCATCCGGGAGGTGCTCAGATGAGAGGAAGGGTGGGAGGGGTGTGGAGGGTATTTAGGGATGAAATGGGTGGGAGTGTTTTTATGCCTTTCCCTTTTTGGCTACCTCCCTTGGAAGGGGGAAAAAGCCTTGGTATATGTATGTATGTATGTATGTGTGTATATATATATATATATATGTATATATGTATTTTTATCAACCCCACAATACACTTTAATTCTAAGCCATCAACATCAAGAGAGACTCGAGGAGACCAGCATGCAGAAATTGAAACGTGGTGCGGCCAAGTACTCGATCCCGTGCTAGCACGTGACAAGTCACAAACACTTGTCATGTGCTAGCCCGGGTTCGATTCCTTGGCCGTACCAAGTTTCAATTTCTGCATGTTGGCCTCCTCGAGTCTCTCACGATGTTGATGGCTTAGAATTAAAGTGTATTTTGGTTGATGGACATGTATATCTGTTCACTGGGACCCATTCAGTGTTGTACACACACACACACATGTATATATACTGTACATATATATATATAATATATATATATATATATATATATATATATATGTGTGTGTGTGTGTGTGTGTGTGTGTATGTATATATATGCGCGTCATTCTAGCATATTGCGAGTCAGTTTTAGATGTCCGTGGTCTCCAGCCGATTCTAGTAATGTTTTGCTATATTTAATCTGTCCTCGGACAAACCTGGGAAGGTAATTTTGTCTTTTACTCTGTGTGGTTACAAGTCACGGTACCATACGTAGTTTTGAGAGAGAGAGAAAAAAAAAAGAATAAAAACAGGAAAATATAACCCAGTATAGGCTGTGTATATTTACTATGGGTGATGCTGAGCTGAATTGACTTTGGTCAATAGTGAATTGGTGTATATGAACGCTGTGCAAATTTAGAATTTATTGAATGACTTCGTACAATATTTGTTAGATTTTTTTCCATAAAATACTCCAGGTTTTTGTTGCGAAGTATTATTCTTTCTCTCTCTGTGTGTGTGTGTGTGTGTGTGTGTGTGTGTGTGTGTGTGATTCACCATGGTCTCGGATCACGCGTTGGACTCGCGATCGACAGCCATTAACCTCCCGGGCAAGAGCTCAGAGCTCGTATGACCGATCTATGGGTAATACTGTGACCTTACACGCACACACACACCCAACTCCCCGCCCACGAGAGTTGGAGTAACGACTCGCAGCGCAGCGATACTGAAATTATTTCAGCCCTGGGCGGGATTCGAACCCGGACCGCTGTGACAGCAGTTGAGATCGCTACCACTGCGCCATCAAGCCGTGGTAGCGTGTGTGCGTGTGCGTGTGTGTGTGTGTATGTGTGTGTCCGTGTGTGTGCGTGCATATTTGTGTTTGTATTTACTTAATTGTATTTAGCTGTTTTTAGTAAACAGAAATGGAGCAACGCTCGTGAGATTCCGTCGCTTATTTTCCAATTCTGATACCTAACTTCAAGAATATGTGTGTGTGTGTGTGTGTGTGTGTGTGTGTGTGTGTGTGTGTGTGTGTGTGTGTGTGTACATCCTCTCACAGTGACCTGTATGGCTGTTATGAAATTTTCTGACGTACACATTCATTTGAACTTCCTGGAAAACTCCCTGAATTCTTCCCCCTTGTTCCCCCCTCTTCCTCCTTCACCTTCTCCTCTTCCTCCTTTCCTTCTCCTTCTCTTCCTCC
>NC_134817.1:4022500-4025000 GCF_046742065.1 Oratosquilla oratoria | reverse complement strand
ACACACACACACACACACATATATATATATATATATATATATATATATATATATATACATAAACACGACAAATAAAGGATAACAAAAGCGAACATAAAAGCCAGATACGGAACTGAAAACGAAGATAAAGAACCTAAAATAGGCAATAGACGGGGCTATCCATGTTTGGGTAAGAAATAGAGTAATTAAAGAATTGTGCAATTTATGATATTTCAATTACCATATAGTCAAACACTATCACTGAACGCTATGAAATTTAATTTGTATTAAACACTGTAAAATTCTCAGCAGTGGTTTTACTGTCATGTGATTTTTATGTTTATGTTAGTATGCCGCTTCAACATTATAACATAAGAATGAAGGGGACTGCAAGAGACCATAAGGCCTACACTAGGCAGTTCCATTTCCCTTACCACCTGTCATCCCCATCCATAAGGTTATCTAAACTTTTCATAAAACAACCGATAGTTTCAGTGCTCGCTACGTTGTTACTAAGTCTATTCCATTCGTTGACCATTCTATTGGTAAACCAGTTCTTGCCTATGTCCTGCTTCTGTCCTTCATTCCTTCATTAAGGAAGCGACATTTCACTCTGTTTACTGTTTTATATGGGGATGCACAGGTAGTGGGGGTAAATGAGGCACCCAGAGCGATAGCTTTAGGTGTTAAGAAACGAATAAATAAATGAATACATGAATAATTTATGGAAAGAAATGTCGGACGAGGAACCCATGACGTCATGCGAAGGACTCACAGAAAACGGGAAACGTGACCCGAAAGGGACAACAGGCGACAGGTAGGGGACAGGTAATGGGCATATGGAGACAGGTGACGGGCAGGTAGGGACAGATAATGGACGGGTAGGGACGTATAATGGACAGGTAGTGACAGATAGTCGACGGACAATGGGTGTCAGGTCTTGCATGTGGCCTTTCGTCCAAAGGGCGTGCGTGGGGTGGGCGACGCCCAAGGGACAGGGAGGGCTATATTGGGACGACACAGCAGGAGGCAGAACCTCCAGCAGAACTACCTCTCGATGTACAGTCGTGGGCAAAAGACTCAGAGCATCCGAGGATTACGCAAATGTGTCTTTGATGGTTTGGGATCCAGGAGGAAATATAAAAAAAAAAGTTTTGGGAATGTTATTAAGTAGATATAGCTTTTGTTATTGATTGTTTATAGTATGTTGTGGGAATGTTAAGTAAATATAGCTTTTGTATACAATAACATGGCTATGAAATTTCGTGGACTCAGAGCATCCGAGAATTACATAAATGTGTCTTTGATGGTTTGGGACCAGGAGCAAATATCAAAACAAGTTTTGGGAATGTTATTAAGGAAATATAGCTTTTTGTTGTTGATTGTTTATAGTATGTTGTGTAATCAATAACATGGCTATGCAATTTCGTGGACACGTAAATATTATGTCCTTTCAGTACGATACCAGTATATCTTTCAGTACTGAACTTTGATGTATTAGTTTACATAGTAGCCCTCATGTAACCATTGTGATTTATCATACAATATTGTATAACTGCAGCTACAAGGGAATCTATATTTGCATTTTTCTAATATATCGTGGAACAGCTTTTAAGGTCCGCTTAGATATAATTGCGAGCAATTTTTTTTGCCCATGCTCCAGGTCTCAGAACGCCATTTTTTTTTTTTTTTCAATTACGTGATATATTTTCTCATGTAGTATCTAGCTTAGATAATTTTCCTGAATAAATAAAAAAAAATATCAGACATGGAATTTCAATTTATATAATGAAAAAATTCCGGTTGGATCAAGTTTTGCTCGTGACTGTACTTTAAAAAATATTATGTTATGCAAATATAAATTTTAGTCTTGATTATGTGATATCTTTTCTGTACAGTAGTCGTTTCATAGTTAAACAGTAAAATGTGTTTTTTATAAAAATAGAATTCTCAGCAGCAAATGCTTCATATTTTGGGTGGCTTAGGGCTTTTGTGTGTGTGTGTGTGCGTGTGCGTGTGCGTGTGTGTGAATGTGTATGTGTGCGTGTGTGTATGTGAATGTGTATGTGTGCGTGCATGTGTGTGTGTGTGTGTGCGTGTGTGTATGTGAATGTGTATGTGTGCGTGCATGTGTGTGTGTGTGTGTGTATGTGAATGTGTGTGTGTGTCTGTGTGTCTGTGTGGGTGTGAATGTGTGGGTGTGTGTATGTGAATATGTATGTGTGTGTGCGTGTGTGTGCGTGTGTGTGTGTGTGCACCCGCGTAAAACAAGGCACAAAAGTGGTCGTATTGATATATATTTTTATGTAATAGTGTATGTGATACAATCCCCTGAATGAATTCGCCTGGCGACAACCAAGGAAAAGTGCCACCCGGTACGCAAGGGGGCATTCCAAGTAGACTGTAAGCCTTCAACCACGGGGGGGGGGCGCCACAAATATTAATAAAATCGCCTGGCGCCAACCAGAATGAAAGAGAATATTGGCACCAAGACGGGACGGGATTCGAACCAGAAGCCTGT
>NC_134817.1:4015000-4017500 GCF_046742065.1 Oratosquilla oratoria | reverse complement strand
CATGAGTGGGCGACCAAGAATGAGATGGATAGATGGGGTGAAAGGAGCATTGGGATAGAGGGGAATGTCTGTTGAGGAAGGAAGGAAGAGGACAGAAGATAGGTGTGAATGGAGAATGGTTATGCATGGGTGATGCTATGTTGCATGGGAGGGAGTAGATGGGGAATAGGGGGTGAGGGAGTATGTATGAATGATATTTCGACGCATCCCGAAGGGATTTCTCCCCATCTTCTCTTTTTCTGACTGAGGGGGATGGATGAGGGGGGGTCGCCGATTAAATGAAGCGGCCTTGCTGTGGATGTGCTTTGTCTTGCTACATTGGTTCTGACTTAGAGTAGTGGGCGAGATGCAGGGATGACCCGTCATCCAGAAGGAGCTAAGAAAAGAGGGAGAGAGGGATGGTGATTGGGAGAGGAGTATGTAGGGGATGAAATGGGTGGGAGTGGATTTATGCCTTTGACTTTGGCTACCTCCCTCGTAAGGGGGAAAAAGCTGTTGGTGTATGTATGTATTATATGTATTTTACTTATTTATTTATTTATTTATTTTGCACAAATAACAATTTAAGTGGTGGACCTGTGAGGGAGTATACATTATATAAAAGATTTAGATTTTTTTGTCGTGAATGTTTTCTTAATTAGTTTCTTGGTATTGATATTCATCTCGAGCTCTTTTGAATCGAGTATCTTTGCAAAATACACAAGAGAGATTTTTGTTTGTGTGTTTTTTCATGTGAAATTGATTAGAACACACTATTGGACCGGACCGTGTATATATATACATTTTGAATATTGCAAAAAAATATTTTCGGATTTCTTCGTCACTTATTTTTTACACATTTCGGTCAGATGGAATGATTGACCCAAATTATTTTTCAATTAATTTCGGACACGAGAAGGGGATGGACAGACGCGAAGCCAAATGGATTGATTGTTCAGTTGATGAAAAATGAAGAAGGAATAGAATTGAAAGGGTCGTTGTAGAAGGGAATGCAGTTGACAATTCTCACTGATGTTTAGGCCCTGTTCACACAAGCGGTTAGAACCGCGGCGGTTCAGTTACATTGTAAGTCGGTGGGGGCGTTCACACACAACCCCGCGATTTTTCCTTGAGTATGCGGTACCACCGCGGTTTCCGCGCGGTTCAAACCGCTAATGTGAACAGGGTCTTAGTGTACTCCGTGGAATTGGATTGACGATCTTATTCAGGTAAAGAAAACCTCACGGACGTGGTAGTCTAGTTATTGTGATTTTAGTGAATATATTCAGGCTACTATCAAGCGGTTGTCTGTATTCTGGTTATAAAAATAAATAAATTAAATGAATAAATAAATAAATAAATAAATAGAAAACAAAATGAATAGATGAATTAAAACAGGCCAATAAAAAATCGTATATATTTCTTGGTCAAGCTATCGCCCTGTTCTTATTGATTTATTCATAAACTTTTTCAATTTTTTTTTATATATTCCCTAATGCATTTAATTATTTGTTTATTGTATATACTGTATAGCTAATTATTTTATTCATATAATGTATCTATGTTTTATTTGGTTATTTATTTATTTATGTTATAGACTAAAATTTCCTTACTTATTTAATTCATATTTCTATCTATGTTTTATTTGTTTATTTATTCATTTTTTTGTTTATTTGTTTATTCATTTATCTGTTTATGTTGTAGACTTTAGTTGCTCTACTAAATTAAAGTAGGTATTTCCAACCAGGGATACAGTCCTGAGGTCTTCCCCTTCGGGGACGGGGGGAAGGGGGGGAGGGGAGAGGGGGAGGTCACGACATCTTGTTGGAGAACCCACAGGAACCGATGTAGTTTATAAAAAAAAAATAAAAAAAATATTTGGTACTGAGATGACCTTCCTGAAGACAATTGAAAAGCAGCATCACATAAGATATGCATCTGTGAAGAAAGAGATCGAGAACCATTGAACGTATACTGTCTCATAGGTTAATGTATGTTGCCATGGTGACCGTACATAATTTGTTGATGTCATTATCTATTAATTTGTTTATTTTTTATTTCTTATTTTATTTTTTGTTATTTGTTTTATTTATTTTTATTTTTATTTTTATTCTAATATTTTTAATATATTCCTTTATTGTTTCTTATTTTGTTTTTTGTTGTTTGTTTTATTTCTTTTTCGTTTTATTTTTATTCTAATATTTTTAATATATTCGTTTATTTATTAATTTATTTACTTACCTCCCACGCTAGTTTCCCTCTTTGTCCTTCTGTTTGTTGTTTACTAAAACTGTTTGGCTGAACGCCTGTATCAGCCGCTGTGTTTAGTGTTTACATAAAGTGTGTTCTGCTTCGAATTTGCATAAACCATTATGCAGAATGTTTACATAAATCGTTGGGAACAGTGCGTATATATGACGCGGTGTTTTGTGTGTTTTGTATATACAACATTATTAACGCAACACACAAACACACACAATGTAGATATATGTGAATATATACAGTGTATATATATATATAT
>NC_134817.1:4005000-4012500 GCF_046742065.1 Oratosquilla oratoria | reverse complement strand
GAGGTGGAGATTGTGAGAAGGAGGAGGAGGAAGAGTTGGTGAAGGAGGGAGAGGAGGAGGTGGTGGGGAGAGAGGAAGAGATGTGTATAAGGGAGAGGTAGAAAAGAAGAAGAAAGTCGAGGAGAGTGGATAGGAAGAGGAGGAGGAGAGGAAGACGAAGAGGAGGAGGAGGAGAGCAGGTGGTGATAGAGTGTGTTAGTTTGTTGTTGATAATTGGCGTTTCTGTCCATGGGCAGAAGAGCCGAAGAGCTGAAGAAGAGTTTGAAGAAAGGTATAATTTTTTTTTTTTTTTTTTTTTTTTTTTTAAGGTCAGTCTCCAGTCATAAAGGAATGTAGCTGGAGAGGAATAAAAAGAGGAGAAGAGAAAGTGGAATGAATAATAGAGGAGGAGGAAAAGGGACACAGGGAAGAGAAGAAAGCGAAGCGAAGGAATGGAGAGGACAGCGAGGAAGGAAAGAAGGAATAAGAGAAGGAGAGGAGGAAGTATTATTAAGAGAGATACAAAGAGGAGGAGGCTGAGCTGGGGTGGCTGGTTTGGAAGAGGGAGAGAGGTAAGAGGGGAAGGGGAGGAGAGGGGGAGGGGGTGAGAGGAGGGGGAGGAGTGAGGGGAGAAGAGAAGTGAAGAAGAACAAGTTAGCTACGAGGGTAATACAATGGTTGTTGTAGCTGTTGCCTGGAATTGACCTGTGACCAGTACTATGAGTGACTGACTGCGTGTGTGTGTGTGTGTGTGTGTGTGTGTGTGTGTGTGTGTGTGTGTGTGTTCTTGCGTGGCTGTTGTGGAGATGGGCGTTGAGAAGAAGAAGCAGAAGAGGAGGGGGGGGGAGCGGGTTTGGAAGAACGCGGCCCTGGAATGGGAATGTGGACTGGACTGGAATAGGTTTCCATGATGACTTCCGTGGCGGGTGTTTCAGATCCGTTCCTCCAATCCCTCTCTTTTTTTTTTTTTTTTTTTTTTTTTTTTTTTTTTCGAGTTCAGGAAACTGGCGGGGGACAACGGTGGATGGTCATCATTTCGCTTGTCTTTCCGCGCCTTACAGCTTCACTATCGAGAAAAGGTTTTGTGAGAGTGTGTTTTTGTGTTTATGCTTTTATGTGTGTTTGAGTATATATGTGTGTGTGTATGTGTGTGCGTGCTTTTGTATGTGGGTAGGTGGGTGGATCCGTGCATGTATGTGTGTATAAGTACGTGTGCGTGTATGTATGTATATGTGCCTGCTTTTGTTTGTTTGTGTGTATGTGTGTGTGCATGTGTGTGTGTGTGTATTTATCTGTGTGTATGTGTTTTCCCAATCCAACACGTTATATCTTTCCTCAGGGTAGGCTACGATAGAGTAAACATCACCCACTTTTTATATTCCACAAGAAGATTATCTTTGGAGTCCTAGGGTATACGACGAAAAGAAACAAATCACACCTCTATTCTAGATCCCTTTAATGACAGATAGGTAAATAGAAGAGAAGCTTAGATTTAGTTACAGAGGGGGCGATTCCTCCAAAGTTTCTATATATTTATTTGATTTTCAACCTTATGCTTTTTCCAAACATAGTGATGGATTCTTCATCTCATTCTTTGTGGATGGTATCAATTGGTGTAAAATGTGTAAATCTTCACCCTTTTTCACAAATCCTTTCGGTCTTTGAGATCGCGTCCTTGATTTTGTACCTTCCCACAGCAAATATCTTGCCAGTCTCTTTGTCCTGGACTCCTAAGGCTCGTTTCGCACGCATCGACTTTTCGCCGTCTGCCGCGCACGACATGACGCCGTGCTCTTAAATAACCATGAGTGTCTATATACGCTTTCTCACGTGGTCGTGGTCGTGGTTGTGGTTATTCGAGAGCACGACGTCGTGCCGTGGACGGCGCACCATGTTACCTTTTTGTAAAGCAATATGTGATTACGAAGTCTTTATTGGTACAGTCAGGATCAAAAGTCTTAACTAACCCAAAGTTTTTCATGATGCAAAATTCAAATTCTTCTTCTGACAACTTTATTAAAGAAAATGACCTAACAGAGCTAGATACTACATGGGATGATATGTCATGTACTCGAGGAAAAAATATTGATGTGAGGACTGTAGCGTGGATCAAAACTTTTGACCGTGACTGTACAACGGTTTCCTCGTTTGAGCTTTGTCATTACACGTTATTATGTGTGGTGGTGGCATCATCGGAAGCATGCTGGTCTCGAATTCGCTAAGTTGTGGGTTCGAATCCCGCACTCCTCTCTGATTCCCAGCAGTGACTGCTGATGACCTGCCCCCAACAGGCCAAGCGTATATGTCCAAGGTGACGGCTTCGGCCGCAGCTGCTCAGCGTCTCCTGCCGTAGGCTCCTCACATTGTTCTTTCGTGTTACCTTTTCCATATATCCCCTCCGTCACTCTTCCCTGTTCATCATTTGTTCATTGTTATTTGCTTGATTTTCATTTATTATTAGTTATCTGTCAATTTATTATTATTTGCTATTTACCTGTTTGTTTATTATTTAACTATACCTATGCATTTATTTATTTTATTTATCATTATCTATATTATTATAATTTTTATTTATTTATTTATCATTAATATAATTTTTTTTCGCATCCGACTTAGTTATGGGCCAAAAGGTCTCCTGTCGGCATGCTCCGCCTTTTTATTCCTTTGTAATCAACAGACTTTCTACCTCGTCCATGTTTAAGACCTTCCTCTCCGTGCATTCCCTTAGGCACGTACCACCTTCTCTTCCACCTCATCTCCCTTTTTTTTTCCATCCTTTTACGAATCATATATCCTTCTAGCCACCCTGTATTCCTTCAGACTTCTCACATGTCTAGACTATTTCATTAGAGCCTTGTTCATCTGATATCCCACTTTCATTTCCTCGCCTATCTCTCTTATCTTCCCATTTATATCTTTCCAGTTTTCCTTACTTGGCAGGTACTTGTTATACAGTGCACCACTGTAAATTCTGTCTGTGTCTACTTCGAGTATTTACGTTGTGTTCTTGTGCTAAAACATAGCTAGCTTCACCGTGTTTGTTTTCAGTATCTTTATCTTTCGTTATCGACTACGAAAGTTTCCGGACTAAAATATGATTCCGCTAATTTTCATTATCGGTTTCTCCAGCGTTGAAGAATCCTTCATCATTCTTCTGCATCTTCGTAGTCTGAGTCTTATATGTATTCACCCTCATCTTCCTCCTTTAACATAACTCTTCAAGCGTTTTCGTCAAGGCCTACTGTGACCTCGACTCGGAATTCTTGATGTCGTTCATGAAAATGTTGGCCAAATACGACGACATCACACACTTCATCAAGTCACCTCCTCTTGCTCCAATCCTCCCCACCAGTGACAGGAACCTGCAAGATGTGATCCTATAAAACGGACGTCAGAGAGAATCACCTCCCCATCACTTATCCTGAAACCTCGTCAACACACACCTTCATCAAGAGGTGTAAGAATGACCTCACTATATCAACTCCTTTAGAATACCAGATGATTTTATTCCCCAAAGGAGCGGTCCTCGGGTCGGCAGGGACACATTCTATCCAAAGCCAGAGTCTTTTATTCAGCTGAGGGTGGAGAGCCAGGCCAAAGGATTTGATGGCAGATCGAGTCGCGCGCGGGAGAGGGTTGGGATGGGAGTTGGCCGCCAGAGTGGGTTGGGTGGGGGGTTTATGGGTTGGGTTTATGGGAGCCGGCGGTGGGACCAAGAACAGCAATGGGGGGGTTTATGGGACGCAGAGGGCGAGCAAGTGCGTGCGTTCCTGTGTGAGTGTGTGTGTGTGTGTATGTGTGTGTGTGTGTGTGTGTGTGTGTGTGTGTTTATGTGTGTTTCTTTGGGTGTGTCTATGTGTGTGTGTATTTATGTGTGTGTATACGTGTGTGTGTGTGTGTGTGTGTGTGTGTGTGTGTGTGTGTGTGTGTGTGTGTGTATTTATGTGTTTATGTGTGTGTGCATACGTGTGTGTGTATACATATGTGTGTGTGTGCGTGCATGTGTGTATGTGTGCATGCACACAAAGCCTGTGCCTGTATAATCATACAGACACAGTGCGCAACTAACATATCTTTTAACAGAATATCTAATAAAACGAATGTATCCCTTACTTCTCGCACCTACGGCCGAAGCCGTTACTCTCGCCTTACGTGCGAGGAAGACTTGAATGGATGGGGCATGACCAGAAATCCGAGTACTCGAACACGGGTACCCGTGATCACAAAGTGTCTTTGCTTATTCACGTATTTGCCTTTTCGCGGATTTTAATATTTCGCGTATTTGATATTTCGCGAATTTTCTGTTTCGTGAAATCGCGTATTAATTAATCCCTTGACGACGGGAGGTTTCTTTGCGTCGAATGAAATCGTCTCGTGAAAGCCAGAATAAATTATATAAGTATATATGTACCTTCCTACGGTCGTGGATTTAATTGTGGGTTTAATTTAATCTTTAATTGTAGGAAGTTTCATGCAACTGAAGAAATAGCTGTGAATGTTTCATATTCAGACAATACATATTTTCATATCTAAATATCTGTTCATAGATATATGTATATAACATCTGGTATTTCCAATTTAACCAATTAGATATTCAAGAAGATTTAGATAAGCTATAGCAATGGTCTGAAAAGTGGCTAATGAAATTTAACACAAGTAAATGCAAGGTTATGCACATAAGCAAGAATAACAGTAAGTACGATAACAAGTTATTTGGAAATTCGTTAACAAAAGAGGATAGTAATAAGGATCTCGGCGTAATTATCAGTAACATTCTCAAATCATCTAAGCAGTGTATTTCAGCCTATGAGAAAGCAAATAAGATTAATTATTATATATATATATATATATTTTTTTTTTTGTATCCGACCTAGGTATGGACCAAAAGGTCTGTCGGCATGCTCCTCCTTTGTAATCCTTTGTAAAGTCCTTATATATAGCCACATGTACATTACGAATTACCTTTTTTTTCATTGAAAGCACGCATTAGGTTGCCCATACGCCCCGTGCTTATGAGTGTGTTCGAGCTTATCTGTACAAAGGAAAACAAAGGAATGCAGAGCAATAAAAGGGCAGCAAATTGTAACAGACCATTACTCTTTGTAAGGCAATTTGTTTCGGAAAATGCTAGAAAAAGAGCCGAGGTAATGGAGGTAATACAAGGTAGAGAGAGAGAGATAGAGACGGAAGGATATATATATATATATATAAATATATATATATACATAAAATATATATATATATATATATATATATATATATATATATATATATGTTGAGACATTCTGACAGGTTGATGTAAGTGGAATAGGAAACACAGGAGTCTTAGTCTTGAGTTTATTCCTGACTAATTTCCTACTCCACTTACATCATATATATATATATATATATATATATATATATATATACATATATATATATATATGTATATACATATATATATGTATATATATATATATACATATATATATATATATATACACACACACGGTGGAAAAAGAAGGGAGAGGTAGACAGAAGGAAGTGATAGATGGATATATAGACAAAGAAATGAGAGACAGATAAAGAAGGGAGAGATAGAAAATAGATGGATACAGAGATAGAAAGAAGTGATAGATGGATAGATAGACAAACACTGGGGAGAGAGAGAGAGAGAGAGAGAGAGAAAGGAAAGGTAGATGGATACAGAGCTAGAAAGAAGGAAGTGATAGATGGATAGATAGACAAAGAAGGGAGAGACAGAGAGAGGGGAGAGATAGATGAATAGATAGAGATCGAGAGAAGGGATAGATATATGGGTAGATAGAAAAAGAAAGGAGAGACGTATAGAGAGAAGGATAGAGAGAATGGATGGTTAAAGAGGTAGAAAAGAGAGAGATAGTAAAAATGGAGAGGTAGATAGATAGAGAAAGAAGGAAGAGAAAAATAGAGAGAAAAGTGAGAAATAAAAAGGATAGAAGGGAAAGAAAATGGATAGATGAATAGAAAAAGTTAGAGCTAGATGGATAGAGAGACGGGAGAGATAGATGGATAGATAGAGAGAGAGTAACGGGGTCATGAACAGAGAGACCTATTATCTAGAAAGTAGCGGACTATTTCCATTTTCTATTTTGTAAACTCAGAGTGACGCTTTTTCGCCGGGATATCCCCGCAAACGTTATTTTTCCTGCTAACGAAACACACGAAAAAAAATTAAATAAATAAAAAAAATCAATGTACCACTTCAATGATTACCACATGGTAGAGATGGCCCAACACGGCTAAATGAAACCATTAAATGAAAACCAGAATATATATATATATATATATATATATATATATATATATATATATATATATATGTATGTATGTATGTATGTATGTATGTACATATTGTAGTTATCCTTGTGTACATCTATGGTGAAGGACATAGACTGCCTCGTCGCCTAAGAGATAGACCGGTTCTGCATTGAGCTAGTAAGCCTGGTTTCTGTTGGCTTTCGGGACAAATCAACCTCAATGAAGATGTTGTTGTTGTTATGTTCACCAGCGTTTCTCTCATTATGTGCACCTTGTGGCCTGCACCGTGTTTCCAAGTGGAGGTTACCCTGAATAAGAACAGGAGAACAAAAAGAACAGAGAGAACAAAGGGACAGATGCGGGTATGGGGGGAAGACTATGAAAGTGGGGGAAGTCTTTATCGTATTAGAAAATCGGATTTAATGTTGTATCACAGAGGATAAAGTGTGTGGTAGAATAGAGATATTCAAATAGGATTGTCTGCAAGGTAAAAAAAGAGAGAGAGAGAGAGAGTATCTTCATCTGATTCCTCTCACTCTCCCTCCCCCATGGGTTTGAATTATGCATGACTGATTTCTTCAGAATATTTATGTCTTCACTCCGGCATTAATTTATGTGTAATTATACCGTCTTGTATGCATACGTGCTTACGTGTACGTACACACACACGCACACACACACGCACACACACACACACACACACACACAAACACACACACACAGGCACACACACACACACACACACACACACACACACACACACACACACACACACATGCATTTTGATGTTCCTCATGTTCTATCAATGATACTGCTTCTGTGTTAAGTTTTAAAAACGCATTTGCACACATAGATACATATTCGTGCATACATACATCATACATACATCATACATACATACATACATACATACATACATACATACATACATACGCGTATACATACATGCATCCACGTAGATCACACTGACCACATGGAGGGTGGGGATTATACGCCAGGAGGCGCGTAGCTTTGGCTAAAGGCGTCATCTTTGCCGTATATGCTTGTGCTGTTGGGGCAGGTAGTCAACAGTCACTGTTACCTCTGTCACCACTGTTCCCTTCTCTGGTCCTCTTTCACCACTCTGTGTTGTCGTCTCTGTGTACCGTCTTTCTTTTGTTTATTTACTTTCTTATAGCGCGTCTTTCACTCTCTACTTTCTTTTCATCATTGTCATTATTACGTATGATTAGTCACTCACTA
>NC_134817.1:3995000-4000000 GCF_046742065.1 Oratosquilla oratoria | reverse complement strand
TTGTTATTTTGTTGTGTTCATGTTGCGGTCATTGTCGTCTTCATCTTCATTGTTGTTATTGATAATGTATTTGGTTATTAGTGGAAGTAATTGTAACATTAGTAACGGTAATAGTGATGCTGATATAAGCAATAATGATAGTGGTAACAGTAATTGTAATAGTTGTACTAGTTATAGTAATAATAATGGCAGGAGTCATAGTAGTAGTAGTAGTAATGGCTGTAGTGGTAGAAGAAGTAGATTTTGTTGTAGTAATTGTAATAACAAAACACTTTGCTTAGAGCTACAAGGGTATAAATACTTTGGTACGCAACCTTGTTCTCTTGGAAAGCTTGGGCAAATGATAGTCATTAGTGATCCAACTCGGGCCTGCGAAGTTACAAAGTGACTTGGAAGTCTAAAAGGGTTGCATGAGCACAAGATGAGAAGTCGAAATTGAAATTAGGGAAACGCCAAAACGAAGAAAATTTTGAGTTTTGGTTTTCGAAAAGTCGCTAAACCTTACCGAAGGAAAAAAAAAAAAAAAAAAAAAAAAAAAAAAAAATATATATATATATATATATATATATATATATACATTTACGTGTAAACCCAAATTAATATTATCGCGTGCGTCATTGTGCCAGAAGTATACTACTGATATTCATACAAAAATACATAGTGCTGGCCGCCCCCCCCGAAAAAATAAATAGAAAAATGAATAACATAATTATAAGAAATGATGGGTTTCAACATTCAGTACGATTGTTTTAGTGCATGAATAATTGAAGCTCTTACTTAAGGTCGGAGTCTGACATATACTGACCTAAATTGTTCGATCCGTTGATTCCTTCATGGACAACCAGAATGGATGTGTATGCGTCGACGGAGTCTCTGATGATGTTATCAAGCCTAACGCCAAATAAAATTGTGTCGCACTTATTTTGTGTGTGCATGTGATTCACCATGGTCTTGGATCACGAGTTGGACTCGTGATCGACAGCTATTTCTTTCCCGGAAGAGAGCTCAGAGCTCATATATGACCGATCTATGGATAATGCTGTGACCGTACACACACACACACACACACACACACACACACACACACACACACACACACACACACACACACACACACACACACACGCACGCACGCACACAATTCCCCGCCCACGAGAGCTGTAGTAACAACTCGTATCGCAGCGCTACTGAAATTATTTCAGTCCTGGGCGGGATTCGAACCCGGACCGCCGTAGTGGCAACCGGGACTCTAACCACTGTGTGCATGTGTGTGTGCGTGCGTGTGTGTGTGTGTGTGTGTGTGTGTGTGTGTGTGTGTGTGTGTGTCTTTTGATCCTGTTTTGACTGGACTATACAGTGTCGCGCTGCATAAATTCTGTTTGAACTGAAAACAAAAGATGTTTTCCTCAGGTCACGGGTAGACCCCCTGCGCCCCACATAGAGCCTTTATTCCAGCTGTCGCCAGGCGATTTCATTCAACCCAGAGAAGCGGAAGATGATCCTTCAGCCCACATAAACGCCCACCGCCCGTTTTCTATCCCTTTTCCTTCCTTTCCCCAGTTCCCCTCTTTCCTCTTTTCCTTCTTCCTTTCCCTCCCTAACCACCCTCTCCTACCCTCACTCTCTTTCCCTCCTTTACTCCCTCCTTCTTCTCTCACCTCTATCCATCCTCACTTTCTTCCACCCTCCCTCCCTCTCCTTCCTCTCTCTCCCTTCCCCTCCTTCCCTCATCCCCCTCATTCACCCACCCCCTCTTCCTCTTCCACCCTCACCCATTTACACTTCAACCTCTCACCCCAACTCCCCCAACTCCACAACACCATCCCTCCCACTCCCTCCCTCTCCCCCTCCCGCCCCCTCTCACACCCACCTTCCCCTTCCACCCCCTCCCTCCCTCCCACCTCCCACGTCCTCCCTTCCCCTCCCTCCCTCCCTCCCCCTCGTCCTTTGGCCCCGGCCGCCTCGTTTTTCCACCTCTCAGAATTGTTCGTCGACTTTTCTTTGAGTTTTTATGATCCTGCGAGCCGGGCGCCCGCCGAAAGGATTTAGTCATACGCATCATACGCACGCTCGTGTACGCACGCGCGTGCGTACGACTTTTTGCACGTATCTGCCAAAGCGGACATACACTCATTTATGTGCACATGTGCGCACAAGAACGCACATGTGCCCGCATGCATGCTAATGGACTGCAAGGGCGAGCGTGCGTATACACGCACACATGCTCTCATACACATGCACTCACGTACACACATCCAGTAACTGAAAATGAAGTATGATGGTTGAGAGAAAAAAAAGACAGGACCCCACGAATGTAGCTCCTTTACTGTACATTACTGTTAGGTAAATACACACACACACACACACACACGCACACACACACACACACACACACACACACACACACACACACACACACACACACACACACATATCGATATCTATCTATATATGTGTGTGTGTGTGTGTGTGTGTGTGTGTGTGTGTGTGTGTGTGTGTATGCATGTATATATATATAAAACATGCATACATACATGCATACATGTATTAAATGTATTTGTGAAAATAGTCTTTAGGACCAGAACACAGATATGAGTGCTGAGAGATACACACACGCACACACACACACACACACACACACACACACACACACACACACACACACACACACACACACGATGGACCCAAATGGCCCTCTCCTCTCCCCATAGAATCCATTCCATCCATTCCATTCTGCGGCCCCAAATCTCGCCCAACGTCCATATAATCTCCCGTCCGGCTCCTTTCCATTCCCATTCCACGTGATTGTTCCTTAACGTCCCTAACCCCTTTCCCTCCCTCCTTCCCTCCTTCCCCTCCCTCCCCTCCCTTCCCTCCCCTCCCTGTCTTCCTTTCCGCCTTCCTTCCCTCTTCTCCTCCCTTTCACCCCCATATTTTTTTTTTTGGGGGGGGGGATATGAATTTGGAAGTCCTTGTAGAAATGAAGGCGGTTTCTGACAATAAATAAATTAATGAATTGATTATATGTATTATATAATCATATATATATATATATATATATATATATATATATATATATATACACATAAATATATATATATATATATATATATATATATCACTGATGAAAGATATAGTAGCACATTTGTAAATCAAAAGTAAAACCACAGTCGGAGCTGAAGAAAACCTAGAAACGGTGAATCTGTGTTTCGACTGGAAACTACAGTCCTCTTCAGTAAATTCACAGTTTCCAGTTTTTTCTTTTGCTCAGACTGGTTTAGTTTTGATATATATATATATATATATATATATATATATATATATATATATATGTATATATATATATATACAGATATATGTATATGAATATATATGTATATATATATATATATATATGCATACATATATGCTCACATAAATACAACTTATTCTTTTATACCACTATCTGTGTTAGAGTACTTATGTGTGCATGTACGCCCTCTCATCAAGGCTCTACATGCATTCACACGCCATATTACTTCTTGTACGCCCTTTGTACACCCCAGTAGTCCTTTGTACTACGGCTAGGCCCTTGTACACCCTTGTACACCTGCCATACACTTGTTCCCTAATCCTTGTTATTAGGCTTCTTCCCTCTCCTGCATTGCGCGGCTCTCACGTCAGGCGGCCCATTATAAGACGGTACACACACGCTCTCTCTCACGCAGGCTCTCTCTCTTTTCTCTCTCTCTCTCTCTCTCTCTCTCTCTCTTTCTCTCTATCTCTGTCTCTCTCACACATACTCTCTCTCTCTCTTTCCTCTCTCTCTCTCTCCCTGTCTCTCTTTCCTCTCTCTCACTCTCTGTCTCTCTCTCTCTCTCTCTCTCTCTCTCTCTCTCCCTGTCTCTCTTTCCTCTCTCTCACTCTCTGTCTCTCTCTCTCTCTCCTCCCTCCTTCTCTCTCTCCTCCCTCCTTCTCTCTCTCCCTCTCTCTCTCTCCCCCTCTCTCTCTCTTTCTCTTTCACTCTTCCTCCCTCCCTCCCTCCCTTCCTCCCTCCCCTTGTCTCCACGAATTCCTCCTCTTCCTCCTCCGCCTCATCCTTCTACTTCCTTCTCCTCCTATCCCTCCTCCTCTTCTTCCTCCTTTTCTTGGACCCTCTTCTTCTTCCTCTATATCCTTTTTTTATTCCTCTTTCTTATTTTATTGTTTTTTCTTGTTATATTTCCTCCTCCTCCTACTTGTACCTCCTCCTCCTCTCCCTCCTCCTCTTCTTCCTCCTTTTCCTCCTCCTCTTCTAAGACCCTCCTTATCTTCCTCCTCCTCCTCCTCCTCACTTGTTATTCCTCTTTATCCGCCACTTAATTCCCACTTTCTTTTGCTCACCTTCCGTCTTATTCCCCTTCGTCGTCTTGCCCATTCTTGTTATTTTCTCTCCTCGTTTTTGCTTCTTTATCTTTCCTCTCCTCAGTTTTATTTCTAACCATTTTCGGTAGTTCCCTCTTCTTTCTTTCTTTATTTTCTTTTTGTGAATTTTGTTCCATCATCTCTGTCCTTCCCTTCCCTTTTCCTTTCCTCTCTGTTCCTCACCATTCTCTCCTCTGCCCCCGTTGCCTTGAGTTCGCTTTCCTTAAGTATAGAAGCGCTGGTGACAGTCTGTGATTATACCTCCTTCTTACGGTCGGTCTCCTTCCTATCTTCACCAATTTTTAATTATTTCTTTTATTTGTTTATTTGTTTTTAGTTTCTTTCGTTAACTTTTCTTTTTCTTCTCTTACTTTTCTTTTGCTTTTTAACGTTTCCTCTTTCTTTTATTAGTTTTCTTCTTTTTCTTTTATTTTTCATTTTCTTTTTTTCTTTGTTTTTAGTTTCTTTCGTTATTTTTTCTTTTCTTTTCTTTCTCTTTCTTTTTTACCTTTCCCTTTTCTTTGATTAGTTTTGTTCTTTTTTTTTATTTTTTCATTTTATTTTTTATTTTTCTTTCTACTGACACAACTTTTCCTCTTCCTCTCTCAATCGCCTCA
>NC_134817.1:3987500-3990000 GCF_046742065.1 Oratosquilla oratoria | reverse complement strand
TTTTCTTGAAGATTTTTCAAAATTTCTCGTCTGAGACTGAAATTCGCGTTTGGGCATTTCCGCCTTTCTTCTCCATTCCTTCACCCACACCCCCGCCTCCCACTCTCCCCTCTTCCCTCCCCTCCCCTCCTTCCTCCCCAACCCTCCCTCCTCCCCAACCCCAACCCCCGGACTCTCATCCTTTTTCGGTAGTTTTTCAAATCCAGAAGGAAATGAGTTGAGTCTGTTAAGATAGGTTCATATATATAATCTGTGTATGCAGTGTATGTTATATGTATATATATATATATATATATGTATATATGTGTGTGTGTGTGTGTGTGTCTATGTCTATGTGTGTGTATCTCTATGTCTATCTGTGTGCGTGTGCATGCTCGTACATTTTCTTATAATCATACAAAAAACACACACAAACATGTTTCTCCAGACTTCTGCAAGTATACAAGACTTATGCTAATTCCCCCTCATCTTAAGGCCGGAGTCTCGACTTTAAATCCTAATATCACTTTGGGAAAGTTGAACAAATTAGTCCTTTCCCTGTGATCAGAAGCGCCAGCTCAGGGCGTCTCCCGCAATTAGTGAGCCGAGGAAGCCCTCCATCAAGCTCTTTACCTGGAATAGCCCTAATCGTCGGTCAGATGAGTCTCCGTCGATTACCCAACTGTTCTTCTTCCCTATTTTGCATCCCATTAGCTTTCTGTCTCTTTATCTCTCTGTCTCTCTCTTTCTCTCTGTCTCTCTCTATCTCTATCTCTCTTCTCTCTCTCCCTCTCTCTCTCGCTCTCTCCCTCCCTCTCTCTTTCTCTCTCTCTTTCTCTTTCTCTCTCTCTCTCTCTCTATTTCTCTCTCTCTCTCTATTTCTCTCTCTCTCTCTCTCTCTCTCTCTCTCTCTCTCTCTATATATATATATATATATATATATATATATATATGTATATGTGTGTGTATTCACCCCCAAAGGAATACCTTAACCACATCGCGTGTGAGGATTTCATTCAATTTAAGAAAATATTAATCCCTTGTCACCGATGACTTCATTAAGTTATGTTTTCAGCACATGAATTTATTAAGATGAGCAAAAGGCCTCGAAATATAAGGTGTCGTGGCCATTTCAGCTACTCAAGTGTAATATCGTCTACATACTATTTTATTCAATGAAAGCTGTAATGCGTCTGTTATGATGAACAGTCCTCTTCAGAATGATTGTTTATTCGTTTATTTTGATTTTTCTATTAATTCTGTTTTTTTTCCTTTTTTGTTGAATTATTTGTTATTGTTATTATTATTAGTATTAATGTTATTTTTATTATTATTGTTATTATTATTATTGTCATTGTTATTGTTATTATTAGTATTGTTATTATAATTTATATATATATATATATATATATATATATATATATATATTTATATATATGTATATTTATATATGTATATATATATATATATATATATATATATATATATATATATATATATATATATATAAATATATATATATATATATATATATATATATATATGTATATATATGTATATTTATATATGTACTTTTTTTTATTCAGCTTAGGTCAGTACTTAATGAAGGTCTTTGGTAAGCAACTTGCGTAAAGAGAAAGAAGTAAATGCATCCCCAGATCAGTATTAGTGGATTACGCATTAAGGAGAGGGAGGCAACCAGATTAGAAAAGTAGACGCGCGTCTCGAAGCTCAGCGCCCAGGCGACGCACGCGGAGGAGGAGGAGGAGGAAAACAATTCAAATAACATCGAAGCAAAGACGTTTAACGTAAATGAGGACATTAAGAATAAAGTGAAAAAAAAATCGAAAAAAGAAACGTATAAGATTTCTCAAAATACACGAAGAGGGAAAGCCGGACTCTTTGAATGGCTCTTGGAAAGGCTCTTACTAAGAGTTAAGTTGGCTAATTTTTTTTTTTTTTTTTTTTTACAAAGAGAATATTCGGACATGGGGAGACGAGACCTTAATCCCAGGTATACCGAGAGGTCCAGAAGATTAAGTTAATTCCAGATGTGAGTTAATTGTTGGATTAAGAACCCCGTCTAACCTCTTTATACTAACCAAAGCGACCTCATGCGGGTGAATAAAATCACCTGGCGGCAAACAGAATAAAAATAATGTCATCTTGTCACAGGAAAGTTTAAGATATAAGATCACTTGTCCACCTGAACGAAGTCATTTAAGACCCTCACCGGGATGAAGGAGACACTGAGGAAGGATGCATTCGAGAGCTTTGTAAAAAGAAGATTCAGGTTTGGGAGACATATGAACTGTTGAGGTCTGAAGACAGAATGAGTGGTAGGGTGGTGAGTTTAAACGTCAAGGATCCATTGAAGTTTTATTACTAACGTTTCGTCCAACTAGATCCTCTTCAGAGTGTACACATATAAGACATTGACAACTGTGTGAATATATAAGTTGTCGATGCCTTATTTGTAATGATTATAATTTATCTTATATTATTTGTTTTTGTTTTGTTA
>NC_134817.1:3980000-3985000 GCF_046742065.1 Oratosquilla oratoria | reverse complement strand
AGAGGTTCGTTCTCGATGGCGGAGGGCCCGTCATTACCTGAGACTCGGAACTGTAAGTCTCCGTTTTGTTTGCATTCTCCAGAAAGAGGAGGAGGAGGACGTGGGAGGAAGACGTAGGATGAAGGAGGAGGAAGAGGAGGTGGAGAAGAGAAGAACGAAAGGAGGATGGGGACATTTTCCAGGAAGCGTAGGAGGTAGGAGGAAGACGAGGAATGGAGGAGGAGGAGGAGGAGGAAGAGGTGGTGTAGAAGGAAGAATAGAGGAACGAAAGGAGAATGGGGACATTCTCCTGGAAGCTAAGGGGGAAGAAAGATGAGGAATGGAGGAGGAGGAGGAGGGAAGAAGAGGAGGTTAAAAAGGAAGAAGAGGAGGGTTGGGAGGGTGGTAAGGATGCTTAAAGTTAGCTTAAGAGGAGGAAAGGAAGAAGGAGGACGGGGAGATAGAGATATAGGAAGGGTAGATAAAAAAAAAGGGAGAGAGAGAGAGAGAGAGAGAGAGAGAGAGAGAGAAAGAGAGAAAGAAAGAGAGATGGGTCTTCGTATCGCGTGTTTTGTCAATACAAAATATAAAATCGCCTTGTCGATGGATTGGTCTTTGAAATTTCTGTCTTACGTCCAAGTACTTACTCTCTCCTCTTTTTTCTCTCTCTCTTCTTCTTTTAGAGAGTTTCTCTCTTGTGCGTGTCCTCTTATTCCTCTCTGTCTCTTAGTTATTTGCATATTTTATTTATTTATTAATTTTTTTGTTTATCCAGTTATCTATTTCATTTAGTCCATTATTCTCCCGTCCTCCACTTTACTCAAAGGATTACAAAGGCGGAGCATGACGACAGGAGACCTTTTGGTCCATAACTAGGTCGGATGCGAAAAAATATATATATAATAATAAGAAGAAAATAAAATAAACAAAAATTACAATAATATGAATAATAATAAATAAAATGAATAAATGCGTATAGTTAAACAATAAACAAACAGGTAAATAGTAAATAGTAATAAATTGACAGATAAATAATAATAATTGAAAAACAAGCAAATAAGTAAACAGACAACTAATAACAAACAAATAAACAAATAATATAGAATAAATGCCAGTCATTCTTCTCTTCTCTTCTCTTCTTTTCTTTCCATTGTCCCTTTCTCCTCTTCCAACTCTCTTCACCAGTCCTTCTCCAATTTCTTCCTCTTTTCTCTTTTGTCTTCACCTTTTCTTCTCATCTTTCTCCGTATCTCATCTCTTCCCCCCCTTTGTCTTCTTTTGCATCTTACCTCCTTCCGCCCCCTCCTCCCCTCTACCTCTTTCCTCCTCCCCTCCTTCCTCTCCGCCTCCACCGTTTCCCCTCACCTTCCGTCTCCTTCTTTTCCCTCCCCCTGGTTCCTTTTCCCCTATTTCCCCTCTCCGTCCTTCCCCTCCGGCTCCTTCTCCCCTGCTTCCCCTCCCTCTCCTTTCCCTCCCTCTCCTTTCCCCTCATCTTCCTTCTCCTTCTTTCCCCTTCTTTCCCCTCTTCTCTTTCCCCTCCCTCTCCTTCTCCCCCTCTCCTTCCCCTTACTCTCCTTCCCCACCGCCTTCTCCCCCTCTTCTTTCTTCCTCTCCGGCACCTTCTCTTCCCTCACTTCCCCTCACCGTCTTTCCCCTCACCCCCCATCCCCTCCCACCGTTCCTTTTCTTTGTATCTCTTCAAGTTGTATTTCCCCTCTTCTTCATCTTTATTCATTTTGTTTCTTCCAGCCTGTATACGGCTGTTGTTTCAGGTGTTGTGCTTAAGACAGCAGCTTATGCTTTCCTATTGAAAGTGTCTTCTCTCGAAGTAGATGTTTTTCTTTATATTTTTTAATGTATTTGGGTGAACCATCACGATTTAGAAAAATATATATCTTCCTCTTTTTCTTTCGAAATATATTTTGCTATTTTTTTGTATGTTTTTTTTCTTCCTCTTGAGTCATCTGTCTCTGCAAAAACAGCTGTTTTCGTTTTCATATCTTGAAGCAGCTGGTTCTTCTTCATCTCCTGAAGAACTGCTGAACCTACTTCCAGCTTTAGCTTCTTCCAAAACAGCTTCCTCTTCAGCTTGTCTCGATGCAGTTCTTTTTGTTTTCTTCTTTTTTTCTTCTTCTTCTTCTTCACCAGAAATAGCTGCTTCTCCGTCATCCATCATTCCTCAGAACAGCTGTCTATCTCGTCTCTAAACAGCGAGATCTTTACCCTCTATCGAAGTGTTTGATCCAACTGCATTCCTCGAAACGGGAAACTGGTCTATTTTATCTTGTTTGTGTTTTTTTCTTTCTTTTGGGGGTGGAGGGGAGGGGGAGGCAGACATTCCGTTTTCTGTTGCTTTGGCTTTTTGTGTTTTTATTCTGGCTTCCAATGGTCTTGTTTTGTCCAATATCACACATCTTCCTCCTCCTCCTCCTCCTCCTCCTCCTCCTCCTCCTCCTCCTACTCCTCAATTTGCTCCTCCTCCTCTTCTTCCTCCTCCTCATCTTCCTCCTCTTCCTCCTCCTCCTTTTTCTCCTCCTTTTTCTTCCGGGGTGTGGCTACCGACCTGCTTTATAGTTATTGAATGTTACTCGTGTGCCCACTTGCAGCCACAGCTTCCTCCTCCTCCTCCTCCTCCTCCTCCTCCTCCTCCTCCTCCTCCTCCTCCTCCTTTTCCTCTCCGCTTCCTTCCCCTCCTCCGCCTCCTCAGCCACCCGCAATCTCCTCTTCCTCTTCTTTTCCCCCGACTTCGCCTCCTATTTTTTCTTGTACTACTTTCTCTGTTCTCCATTCATATGTCTTCATACACTCCGTCTGTTTTGATTTCCCCTTCTGTCCTCTCTTCTCTTCCTCTTCCTCCTCCTCCGCTGCCTCCTCTTCTACAACTTCCTCCTCCTCCGCTTCCTCCTCCTCCTTCGCTTCCTCCTCCTCCTCCGCTTCCTCCTCCTCCTCCTCCTCTGCTTCCTCCTCCTCCGCTTCTTCCTCTTCTACAACTTCTTCCTCCTCTGCTTCCTCCTCCTCCGCTTCCTCCTCCTCCTCCTCCTGTGCTTTCTCCTCCTCCGCTTCTTCCTCTTCTACAACTTCCTCCTCCTCCGCTTCCTCCTCCTCCTCTTCCTTCATCCCCTCCTTCGCTTCCACCTCCATCTTCTCTTTGTCCACCTCTACTTCATCCTCTTTCATATACTCCTCCACCCTCACCTCCATCTCCTCCCACTCTCCCTCCTCTTTCATTCCTTCCTCCACCTGCCTCCATGCATTTAGTCAGCCTAACTTAAACTGCTTACGAGTCACCTCCATCGCGGGGCTTGTGTTGGGTACCAACCAACTGTGGCCCCCACGCATTGTCCTCATGTTATGTGTCCTGTCTCCATGTGTCTGTTTGCCTCCCTCGTATGTCCTCCTGCTTATGTTCCCCGGTTTGTGTCCTGCCAGGAGTGTCCTCTTTCCTCAGGAGCTCAGCTCCTCGTAATATGCATCGTAACGTTATGGTCTTTGAGGATTTTGTCCTGCTGAGGATTCTCGTGCCCTCTTGCTTCCTCGTGGGACTGTTCGTCCCTGGCGTTCTTTGTCACATGGTGGGGGGATGGGGGAGGGGGGAGGGGGGGATGCGTCAGGCGCAGCGTCGTCCTCATCCCGAGGGGGTGGGGTTTGGGGAGGGGGGAAGAAAGGGAAGGTGGTCCTCGTAAAGATTACTTCTGGTGACCTCATGTTCCCCCCATGTCCCGTTTTCTTTCTTCTGGTTTTGAGGTCCCCCTACTCTCCAGGGTCCTCCTTGTCTTCGTCTTTCTGTTGTTATGTGACGCCCAGGTCGCGTCTCGGGGGTGTCTGCCGGAGGCTTTCGTCTTTGGCAAGACCCTTCCAGAAGCATCGAGGTATACGGTGAGGATCATTGTCGTGATGCTCCCGAAGTCGAGGATCTTCGACCGAAGTCGGTTGATCTTCGCTGAACTCGAAGGCATAGAGGAGGAGAAAGGAATGAGAGGAGTTTGAGTTCGGGAAAGATGAAGAAAAGGAACACAAAGCGAAGGAGGAGGAGGAGCGAGAGAGAAGAAGGAGGAGGTGGAAGAGGAGAAAAGAATGAGGAGGAATTTCGAGTTCGGGAAAGACGAAGTAAAGGATCAAAAAGAGGAGGAGGAGGAATTTGAGTTTGGGGAAGACGAAGTAAAGCAGGAGCAAAAAGAGAAGGGAAAGGAGGAGGACGAGGGAGAGGAGGAGGAAGAGGAAGAGAGAAAGAAGAAGGAGGAATAGTAGAAATGAATAAAAGAAGGATTTCGAGTTCGGGGAAAGAAGAAGTAAAGGAGGAGCAAAAAGAGGAGGAGTAGGAGGTAGATATTAGTTAGATGATAAAAAGAGCGAGAGGAAGAAGAGAGATTACTCTTTTTTTTGGCAGACATTTGTATAATTGGAGAGACAAATTATTCGACATTTTGCTAACGTGTATTGATATAATGCAGTTGAAGTCTCGGTACATACATACCAATGCAAAGCATAGGACCTTTTCCCCCACATAATGGGGTAGCCGACTCGAAGCAGCAACATTGTTCCGCTGTTACTGTCTACGTGACCATTACCGTCACACGCTGTCACGGCTGTCGTCACGGTCACATCCCTCGTCACAGTTGCTACCACTGCCACCAGTAATGTCCTCGTCACCACTATTATCAGTGAGCACCACAAACATCCACGAGGTGCCAAGATGAGAGGGAGGGAGGAGGGTGGAAGGGAGTGGAATATATAGGAAATGGAATGGGTGGGAGTGGTTTCTAATGCCTTTTTCTTTTTTGGCTACCCCCCGTGTAGTGGGAAAAAGCCTTTGGTATGTATGTATGTACAAACAGGACGTGATCAGATGTCAGCGATATCAAACCGTAGGTTTAAGTAAAAGATTGATAGAAATTAATTTGTTTCTCAGTATACAGTCGATGAGAACGTCCTGGAGGAATTATCCGACTCGTGAGTGGCGCGGTGTTTAGAGTTCTGTTATTGTAACCCTTGAGCAATAATTTGCCATTCACCCCATCCGC
>NC_134817.1:3967500-3975000 GCF_046742065.1 Oratosquilla oratoria | reverse complement strand
ACAAGGGAGAAGAGAAACAACAATGGAGAGAAAACGGAAGCAGAGGGAGGAAGAGAGAGAGAGAGAGAGAGAGAGAGAGAGAGGGGAGAAAAGGAACTAAAAGAATATTTCAAGAAGACGAGGAGTGGAGGAGGAGGAGGAGGAGAGGAGAGGGAGCGCACAGAATGAATGGAAGTAAATGAGAGATATTGTTGGAGAGATACGGGAGAAAATTCCAAATGCTGAGAAAGTGTTGGAGAAATAGGAGAGAAACATGGAAGGGGAAGAGGGAGAGGATGGGTTGCGGAGGAGGGAGAGGGGGTGGAGGAGGAAGAGGAAGAGGAGGAGGAGGAAAAGAAGGAGGAGGGTGAGGAAAGGAGGAGGAGGAGGAAAAGGAAGAGGAGGAGGAGGAGGAAAAGGAGGATGAAACTAACTGGAATTATTTAGACAGCCTCCTTACCTCTCCATTCTCCCCTCCCCCCATTCTTCCTCCCTCTCATCCTCCTTCCCTCCAACTCTCTTTTTTCTCTCTTCCTCTTCTCCCATGCTCTTCTTCCCCAAAAAGTATTTCACCATTTTCCTTCTTCTTCCTCTTCCTTTCCCCTTTCCCCCGTCCTCTTCCCATTCCCCCTTCCCTCTTTCCCTTTCCCCTCGTTTCCTTGACCCTTGCCTTCCCTCCTATCCCCTTACCCTCCTTACCTATCTTCTTCCCTCTCTTGTCCCTTCCCTCCCTAACTCCCTCTGTCCTATCCTTACCTCTTTTCCTTTCTTTTACATGTATCACTTTTCCCTCTCCTCTCTCTTTCTCTTCTTCCTCTTTATTTTATTCTCATCTAGTCCCATCTCTTTCCAGGTATTACTCTCTTTTTTTTCTTCTCTTCTTTCTCTTCTTTTCACTCCTTTTCCCTTCTCCTCTCCCTCTCTCCTCACTCCTTCTTTCTTCTCCTTCTCTTCTCTGCTCCTCTCTTTCTCCTCTTTTTTTTCTCCTTTCTCTCTCTTCTCTACTGTTCCTTTTCCCCTTCTTCTCTCCCACTCTCTTCACTCCTTCTTTCTTCTCCTTCCCTTCTCTGCTCCTCTCTTTCTCCTCTCTCTTTTTTTTTTTTTCTCCTTCCTCCTCTCTCTTCTCCACTGTTCGGGCGCGTGTACCCGGCGAGAGTTACTGACACAAACGACTCTCATGAGAGCTATTCGTGTTAGGCCAGCATTTCCATTAACCGCGAGTAACTTGTTACTTGTGGCAAGTGAAGCCGTGAACTCCGCGCCAGCCGGATCGTAGTGACTCTCACGAGAGTAGCCCCGGCTAGTAACTATCACTGGGCCGGCAGCATCCATAGGTTATCCTCCCTAAAAAAAGGCTATGAGACTATAATAGAAGGGGGGAAGGGGGGAACATACGAGGGAGGGGAGATTAGAAGGGGGAACGGGGGAGATTGGTGGAAGGGGAGATAGGGGGACGGGAGATGGAGGGGGAAAGAGAGAAAAGCAGTTTGGGGGGAAGGGAGATGCAGAGGAAGAGAGATAGGGGGAAGGGGGGAGCTATTGGGGAAGGGGGGAGCTATGAGACTGCAATAGAAGGGGAAAGGGGGGAGATAGGGGGACAGGAGATGGAGGGGGAGAGAGAGAAAAGCGGTTTCGTGGAAGGGAGGGGGATGAGGGGGAGGGGGAAATGTAGGAGAAGAGAGATAGGGGGAAGGGGGGCTATGAGACTGTAATAGAGGGGGGAAGGGAGATGGGGGAAGGGGGGAGGTAGGGGGGCGGGAGATGGAGGGGGAAGAGAGAAAAGCAGTTTCGTGGAAGGGAGGGGGGTGAGGGGGAGGGGAGATGTATGGGAAGAGAGATGGGGGAAGAGGAGATGGAGGGGGGAAGATAGAAAAGTAATTTGTTGGAAGGGGGGATAGGGGGAGGGGAGATGGAGGGGGAAAAGAGAGAAATACAGTTTGATGGAAGGGAGGAGAAGGGAAGAGGAGAGAGAGAGAGAGAGAGATTTTGTTGGGGGAGGGAGGGGAAGAGGGAGTTTGTTGGAGGTAAGAATGGAGGAGGGAGGGCGAGGGAGAATTTTTTGAAGTGGAGGAAGAGGGGAGAGCGTGATTTAGCTGAGCATTATGGGAGGTTAATACACGTTCAATCCCTTCCCCCCTCCCCCTCTCTTTCTCTCTATCTCTCCCTCCTCCCTCTCTCTCTCTCTCTCTCTCTCTCTCTCTCTCTCTCTCTCTCTCTCTCTCTGACAGTATCACACCGAATAGGCGAAATAATGGAGGTGGTAAAGGAGGGATTTAAGGAGGTGAGAGGGAGGTGGAGGTAGGAGGGATTTAAGGAGGTGGGAGGGATTTAAGGAGATGGGAAGGATTTAAGGAGGTAGGAGGGAGGTGTAGGTAGGAGGGAGGTGGAGTTGGAAAGGATTTAAGGAGGTGGGAGGGAGATGGAGGTGGGAGGGAAGTGGAGGTGGGAGGGAAGTGGAGGTGGGAGGGATAAGTGCAGAGAAGTCATAGGTAACTACAGGAAGGTTAGTTGCATAGGTACAGGTCTGTGTTGAAGGAAATGTGTTCGTGTGTGTGTGTGTGCGTGTGTGTGTGTGTGTATGTATGTATGTATGTAAAATAACCACCCCACACACACACATGTATATCAGCATCATCTTGTACTTAGTCTTGGTAGCATATATCCAGTTGATATTTGTTAACTTATTCATTTATTTATTCATTTATTTATCTATTTATTTATTCATATACTCATTACCATTATCAGAAGAAAACAGAAGTCGAAGCCGGGATGGGAGATTATGAAGATGGGACAAGGATTGAAGCACTGAGAGGAAGAGAGAGAGAGAGAGAGAGAGAGAGAGAGAGAGAGAGAGAGAGAGAGAGGGGTGGGAAGAGAGAAGGAGAGAGAAGGACAGAAATAGGAATTAATTTAATCTCTTTGAGGAGAGGACACCATAAGGTCTGAATATGGAGTTGGTGGTGGAGGGGAAGTGGAGTGTTTACGGATTGTTGACGCGATTAAGATGACAGAAGATGGAGGAGGGAGGGGGAGGAGGAGGAGGGGGAGGGAGAGGGGCGCTTGTGTCTCATGGACCGTGAGAAGAGGAGAGTAAATAATTAGGCTGATTAGCGAGGAGTAAGTAATGGAGGGGACGGGAGGAGACGTGGAGTTGGTTGCCATGGAGACCGGGTGCGGGGTCTCTGCTTTTGATGGTCAGCTGGGATCGTCGTCGTTGTCGTCGTCGTCGTTGTCGACGTCGTCGTCGTCGTCTTCATCGTCGTCGTCGTCGTCGTCGTCGTCGTCGTCGTCATCATCCTCATTGTCATCATCATCATCATCATCATTATCATCATCATCGTCATCATCATCATTGTCATCAATTCCTTCTCCTCTTGCCCCCACTCCTCTTCAATCTTTCGTTTTCCTCCTCTTCTTGCCCTTCCTCCTCTTCCTCCTCCTCTTCCTCCTCCTTCTTGCTCTTGCTCTTCCTCGTCACATTTCTCTTCCCCTCTTCCTCCACCTCCTCCCCTCCTCCTTGTCCTCTTCATTTTCCTCTTCCTCTTCGCCCTTTCCTTTCTCCTCGTCATTCCCCTCACCCTCCTCCCCTTCGTCTTCCCCCCTTTCCACTTACTCCTCTTCCCTTCCTCTTCCTCCACCTCCTTCCCGCCTCCTCGACCTCTTCATTTTCCTCTTCCTCTTCGCCCTTCCCTTTCTTCTCGTAACTCCCCGCAGTGACCCTTCTCTTCTTCTTCCCCCTTCCACATACTCCTCTTCCCTTCCTCTTCCTCCTCCTCCTCCGCCCACCTCCGCACCTCCTCCATGATGATAAGCAGACGGCTCACAACGGTAGGGGGAGAATATGATACCATTGTACTCTGGTGTCATTGTGCTGTATTGTGGCGCTAATGCGCTGTATTGGTGCGTTCGGGACCCATTGTGACCTGATTGCACTCCGCGCGCCCGTAAGCGGAGTGCTCCAGGGATCTGTCCTGGGGCCCCCGCGAAGACTTAAACTAATATCAATGTCCCCGGTCGCAATTTCTTATTCTTATTATTATATGTATTTATTTATTTTATTTTATTTTATTTATTCTTTTTTAGGTGATGATGAAGCCTTAAACTAACATCAGTGTCGCCGGTCGCAATATCTTATTTCTATTTTTATTATTATATATTTTTATTTGTTTATTTATTTTGTTTTTATTCATTATTTTTTTTAGGTGATGATGAAGCCTTAAACTAACATCAATGTTCCCGGTCGCAATTTCTTGTATCTATTTTTATCAATGTATATTTTTATTTATTTATTTTATTTTCTATTTATTATTTTTTAGGTGATGATGATGAAGATGTCTTAATAATCCTCATATAAATGATGACGATGATAGTGACGATAATGCATTTCAGTGAAATTCAACGGGATAGTATACAAACAGAGAGATAGAGAGTGAGTGAGAGAACAGCTTAGGAAAGTAACAAGAAAACAATGATTAACGTTATGAAGAAGAAGAAAGAGAAAGATAAAAAGAGGGTGAGAGAGAGGGAGAGAGAGAGAGAAAGAGAGAGAGAAAGAGAGAGAGAGAGAGAGAGAGAACAGGCGTCCGTCAGGAAAATAGCAAGAAAATAATAAACGTTTTGAAGAAGATATATATAATATAGATATATATATATATATATATATATATATATATATATAGAGAGAGAGAGAGAGAGAGAGAGAGAGAGAGAGAGAGAGAGAGAGAAAGACAAATTGTCCCAGGGAATGGAAAAGACGGATGGCAGAACACGAAGGAGAGGAAGAAGGAGAAGAGGCAAAGAATGAGAGACGACGAAAGGAAAGAAAGCAAAAGAAAGATAAGCTGAAGTGGAATGAAAAGTGAACAAAAGAGAATAGAAGAGGAACGAAAGAATTCCATTTCGCAGTTGTTGGAGGAGGAGGAGGAGGAGGAGGAGGTGGAGGAGGAGGAGAGGAAGGAGGAGAAGGTGAAGAAGAAGAAGTAAAAGGGGAGGGGAAAGAACGGGAGGAAAAGAATTACAGGAGGAAGAGGAGGAGGTGGAAGATGAGGAGAAGGAGAAGAAGGTGATGAAGAAGAAGAAGAAGTAAAGGGGGGGGGAATGGGAGGAAAAGAAGAATAGGAGGAAGAGTAAGAGGAAGAAAGAAGAGAAAAAATCATGACTATGACAGAGGTGGAGAAGGAGGAGGAGGAAGAGCAGGGAAAAAGAGGAAGAAGACGAGGAAGAGAAAAGTGATGATGACTATGACAGAGAGAAGGAGGAGGAGGAGGAAGAGGGATTGGAGTTAAAGAGAAGGAGGAGATGGAGGAGAAATGTGATGGTGACTGCGGCAGAGAGGAGGAAGAGGAGGAGGAGGAGGATGTGAAAAGGAGGAGGAGGAAGAGGGATTGGAGTTAAAGAGAAGGAGGAGATGAAGGAGAAATGTGATGGTGACTATGGCAGAGAGGAGGAGGAGGAGGAGGAAGAGGAAGAGGAGGTCAGGAGGGGAGAAGTTAAGATTTATCGTGGAGTGAAGGCACAAATTGTGTTCTAATTTTATTCTTGACACTAACAAAGAATAGGAAGATGGAGGAGGAGGAGGAAGGAGGGGAAGGATGGAGGAAGAGGAAGGAAGAAGAAGGAGGAGGAAGAAGGAAGAAGAAGGGCAAGGAAGGAGGGGAGGATGGAGGAAAAGGAAGGAAGAAGATAGAGAAGGAAGAAGAAGGAAGGAGGGGGATGATGTAGGAAAAGGAAGGAAGAAGATGGAGGAGGAAGGAGGGAGAGGAGAAAGAAGGAAGATGAAGGACGAGAAAGGAGGGGCATGGTGGAGGAAGAGGAAGAAATAAGGAGGGGGAGGAGAGAGAAGGAAGAAGGAAGAAGAGAGACGAGGAAAGAGGAGGAAGGAGTAGAAGGATGGAGGAAGAGGACGGAAGGAAGGAAGAAGGAGGAGGAAGGAGGGGAGGAGGAAGAAGAAGGACGAGGAAGAAGATGGGGAGGAAGAAGGAAGATGGAGAAGAAGAGTAGGAAGAGGAAGGAAGAGGAGGAGGAGGAGTAAGAGGCGACAGCAATCCATACAGTTTTACCATCTAATACAGAGTTTCTTTACATTTTCCGATCCCGGTACCCCTTGTAATCATGTATGGGTAGTCCAGGACGCTAACGACTGGTTATACAGGGATTACTACTGCTGCTACAGCACTACAGGAAAGAGACTTCCAGGACATCCCCCCCCACGGGGGGGGGAGGGGGGTCTAGTAATCTCACCCCTGGGAAAGGGGGGAGGGAATCACCCCGTGTTAAGAAAGAGTGATCTAATAGAACAGGGGAGGCGAAAGGGGAAGAAGAGGAGGAGGAGGAGGAGGAGGAGGAGGAGGAGGAGGATGGGGCGTGAGAGGGGTAGAAAAAACGAACACGGATGAAAAAGAGGAAGAAGGATAGTCAAGATGAGAGAGAGGAGGAGGAGGAGGAGGAAGAGGTGGTGGTGGGAGGAAGAGACAGGTCAGACCTACTGAAAGTAGGGCAGCCGAGGAGAGGAAGAGAAGGAAGAGGAGAAGAATGAACTGGAGGAGGAGGAGGAGGAAGAGGTGGAGGACAAGGAGGCCTGAGTTATAGACAGGATAAAGGTAGGGCAGGTAAGAAGAGGAAGTAGAGGCGAGGAGGGGAGAAGGGGAAACAGAAGAGGAGTAAAAGAGGAAGGAGGAGGAGGAGGAGGAGGAGGTCTGAGTATTGGGTTAAGTGTACGTCACGCAAAAAGAGGAAGGATGTGAGATGGGGAAGAAGGAGGAGGAGGGGGAAGAAGAAGGAGGGGAGGGGAGGAGGGGGAAGAAGAAGGAGGAGGAGGGGGAAGAAGAAGGAGGAGGAGGGGGAAGAAGAAGGAGGGAGGAAGAAGAAGGAGGAGGAGGAGGGAATAGTGAGGTAAGATTGTAAAGTGGAGGAAGAAGGGTAGGGTATGGGGGGGGGGAGAGACAGCTAGGAAAAGTGTCTATTGGATGAGGAGAAGGAAAGGAAGAGGATGTGACCTTAAGAGATGACCTGAGATGACCGCTCTTGTATCTCAAAGAAGAAGAGGAAAAGGAGAGAAGATGGGGAGAGACGAGGAGGAGGGTGGGGGAAGAGAAGAAAATGCGAAAGAGGAAGAAAAGGAGGGCAGAGGAAGAGAAGGAGTGAAGATTAGGAGGTGTTGGGAGTTGGGGGAGGAGGGAGTGTGGGAGGGAGTGGAGAGGCGAGGATGTGAAGGATTACCATAGTTGTGGTAATGGTAATAGCAATGGTAATAGTAATGGTAAAAGTCATAGCAATGGTAATGGCATGACAAGGGGGTAACGCACATGCGGAGAGTCAACAGAAAACGGAATGTGGGGGGACGAAAGAAAGAAAAAAAAAACGGGCTATGGGTAATTCTTTTTTGTTTATTTATTTATTATCTATTTATTCATTTATTTGTTTGTTTATTTATTTGTTAATTCAATTTATCTATTTATTTATTTATTGGTTGTGAAGGCCGAATTGCGTTCTTTGAGTTTGTGATGACACAGGAGGACCAAA
>NC_134817.1:3955000-3965000 GCF_046742065.1 Oratosquilla oratoria | reverse complement strand
TTCTTCCTCCTCTTCCTCCTCCTCTTCCTCTCCCTCCTCTTCCTCCTCCTCCACTTCATCCTCCTCCTCCTCCTCTTCTTCCTCCTCCTCTTCCCTTCATCTTCCTCAATGATATCTCATTACACTTTTGTGAATTATATGTTTGTGATGACAACCTCCCACTTCCTCCTCCTCCTCCCTCCCTTCCCCTGCCTTATAGTTTTGTAATGACTAGTGATGCACGTAATAATTGGCTCCTGATTGGATAAGCGTTCTTTGACGACTTGACGTGTTCCTGTGTCCAGAGGAGGGGGAGGGAGGAGGAGGGAGAGGGGAAGAGGGAAGGGGAAGGGGAAGAGGAGGAGGCGTTCCAAGGATTGATAGGATTTTTTCTAAATGGGAAATAATTCGGTTGAGTATGTCGTGAATATGTAAATATACGGGTATTTGTATATATATATATATATATATATATATTTATATATATATATATATGTATGTATATAAGTATTGATTCGATTTATCAATATTTCTTAGAAAAAAATAATGATGGTCCTTGTGGACTTGAGGATTTGAACGCATTTTTTATATTTGAATAAAACATCAATAATGTTGATAGTAGTAATGATAATAAAAATAGTATAATAATAATAATAATAATTAATAATAAATGTAATTGATAATAATAATGATAACAATAATAATAACAATAATAATAATAATAATAATAACAGCAAAAATAATAATAACAATAGTAATAACAATAATATAGTAATGTCTTTAAGATTTATAGCCTGGGTTTGGAACTAGACCAAGCCGGCAGGTAATACGCTTACAGCTGTTCGACTCGGATGCAGCTGACAGGTGGAGGCGTCCAGCTGATTGTAGAATGCGTGCAGCTGGTAAGGGATCCGTAAACGAGGGACCTTTGCAGATGGTTCTATAGGTGGTAAGGGATGCTGAGATGCAGCTGGATGCTGTTGGAGCTGAATAGAATTCTCGTGTTATAAGGATAGTCTGTGGTGGGGGACAAGAACACTGCTAATGTGTACTCCCGAATGTTATTTGTCAACTTTTTAAAGATTTTCGTGGAAGAGGTCAGAGCGTTACTTGTAGATGTTCAGTCAGGATACCTTCTCTCTCTCTCTCTCTCTCTCTCTCTCTCTCTCTCTCTCTCTCTCTCTCTTTATCTCTATCTCTCACTCTATCTCTCTCTCGCTCTCTTTCTCTCTCTCTCTCTCTTTTTCTATCTTTCTCTTTCTTACTCTCCCTCTCTCCCTGCATCTCCATCGCTCAACTCACACTCTCTAAATGTACAGATCCCTTTGTGTGTGTGTGTGTGTGTTGTGTTTTGTTTCACCATTGTCTTGGACCACGTGCTTGCCTCGTGATCGACAACCATTACCCTCCCGGATGAGAGCTCACATCCCACGTATTACCTGGCCTATAAGTAAATGCTCTTTGTGTGTCTGCGTATCTTTACATGTGTGTGTCTATGTGTGTATCTATGTACGTGTGTGTGTGCACACTCATGTAGGACGGTCGTGCTCTCATCAGAATCCATTAACTTCATACATGTGGACCTGCAGGCATATAACAAAGACACGCATATAAGCTTGTAAGCATGCAAATACAAGCAGTCGGCCATGTAAAGCTGTATGTTGATACAGTCGGTGTGCGTGGCATATGATTGTGCGTATATGTTCACACACACACACACACACACACACACACACACACACACACACACACACACACACACATACACACACAAACACACACAAACACACACACACACAAACACACACACACACACACACACACACACACACACACACATATATATATATATATATATATATATATATATATATATATATATATATATATATATATATATATATTGTGGGTGTGTCTAAGTCAAACTCAAGACGTCTCATAATTTAATATTCATTTGTTAAAAACACGTTCATTCCCTCCTTTGAACCCACTGAATTTTCATTCTGTATGTATGTATGTGTGCGTATGTGTGGTGTGTACGTATGTGTGCGTGCGTATGTACGGGTGTATACGCATAAACTCACAGCTCCTGTTCTCTCGCTGTTCTCCATAAACTCCATTTGTTATGCAGAACAATTTATTGATCTATCGGCTACCTTCGACAGCTTTCCCCTCCTTTCTCGCTCTCTATCTGTCTGTCTGTTTGTCTCCCTCTCTTCCTCTCTCTTCCTCTGCCTCTCTCTCTCTCTCTCTCTCTTTCTCTTTCTATCTGTTTGTCTGTCTCTCTCTTCCTCTCTCTCTCTCTCTCTCTCTCTCTCTCTCTCTCTCTATCTGTTTCTCTTTCTCTCTCTCTCCATTCATCTCTCTCTCTCTTCCTCTATCTCTCTTCCTCTCTCTCTCTCATTATTGTTTCCGTTAGTTATGAATGTGAAGGTTTTTTTCTGAGCTGAATAAAGTCGTATGACGTCAACTGAAATAAACCATGAAAGTGATTTGTCCTTATAATTTTTTTCTTTTCCCTTATATCACAAATACACACATTCTTTGCTATATCACATTACTAGCAAATTGGATATATAAATAAACGTTTTTAATTTTTTCATTAAGATTTCTACTGCCGTACAGACATTACTCAGAGTGATGGTATAATCATCATTCCACGTTCACAAAAATATATGGAAAATGACATGGAACGGCGTATTCAAGCAATACTGTGATGAATCACATATGACGTATATATGACGTCACGGGGCCAGTGTCCAATAGGCATCATTTATTGAAAAGGGAATTGGCCAATCAGAAGGAACATGGGAAGTAAACTATCGTATATATCTGAATAGTATCGCCTGTTTACAACCAGAATGTAATATTAAAGACTGACGCCCCCAGAGATGAATAAAATCGTCTGGCGACAGGTAATAGAGGTTTCCAGAGGAAATGAACATTTAATACCCAGGGTTGTCTATTGAAAGAAAAAGTTAGATAATTGCACCTGCCTAGGGTTATCTAAAAAAAAAATTGTGAACTAATTATAATGAAGTCAAATTAGCGAGTTAGATGAAACAGATGATTGTACTTGTGTGTGTGTGTATATATATATATATATATATATATGTGTGTGTGTGTGTGTGTGTGTGTGTGTGTGTGTATGCACCAAATAATTATGTCCTATGACATTAAAAAAGAGATTTATAATAGTTTGCATATTTTCCCTCCTTATACAAAATAAATTAAATCGGTGTGTATATCTGTATTTTTTACCCACGCTGGTAATTACATTTTGAAAACTGCTGTCAACTAGATTTCCATTTTTTATATATATATATATTTTTCATAGACAGTTATGTTATGGACAGGCAGTTGATCTCAAAATAGTCCAAGTATTTTTATTTTATTGATTTTTTATTTATTTATTTATTTATTTTAGTTGACGTTTGGGAAACAAATGATTATTCACTATTTCGTCGTCCATATCCAGCGGTTCTATCCACTCCGAAGATGTGGGGTCGTAGAGGTTGGAAAAAATAATTTATTATTATTTATTATTTAACTAACTTATTTTTATCTATTATTTATTTAATGTACTATTATTTTCTATTTATGTGTTTGTTTATTATTTAGTTATATCAATGCATTTATTTATTATTTTTATTTATTATTATTCATATTATATATATATATATACACTACCTTCTCCTCCCCCTCTCATCCTACTCTTCCTTCCCTCCTTCTTCTCCCCTCCTCCTCTCCCTCCTCCCTCCCCTACACCTTCCCCTCCAACTGTCCCCCTCTTCCTCCTCCTCTCCCTCCTCTTCTCCCTCTCCTCCTCATACTCCTCCTCCTCCCCTCTCCTCTCTTTCTCCTACTCCTTTCCCCCCCTCCTCCCCCTCTCCACCTCCTCTTCCTACTGTTCCTCCTCCTACACCTACTCCTCCTACCCCTCCTCCTCCTCCTCCTCCTCCTCTTCCGTTGATTCTGTATCTTCGTTCGTCCTTCTTCACAAGTTTCTTGAGTTTCTCCATCTTGTCCGAGTTCCGCCATTTTGTCCCCAACTTTCCGTCCTTTACTTACTGTTGTTGCTTATCATTCGTATGCATCTTCTTCTCTTCTCTCCCCTCCCCATTGTCTTTTCATCGTTGTGTCTAGCCCGACTTTTTCCTTCTCCTCCTCCTCCTCCTCCTCCTCCTCCTCCTCCTCCTTCTCCTCCATATGTCATTCCGTAAGCTTTCTGTGTTTTCTTGCTGCATTTCCTTCTTCTTCTTCGTTGTCTTCTTCTTCTTCTTCTTCTCCTTCGTTATCATTTTTTCTTATTCTTCCTCTTCGTCATCTCTTTCTTCTTCATCTTCTTCTTCTGCTTCTTCTTCTGCTTCTTCTTCTTCCTTATCTTCTTCTTCTTTCTCCTCTTCATCTTCTTTGTATTCTTTTTCTTCTTCTTCCTCTTCCCTTTCTTCTTCTTCATTCTCTTCTTCCTCTTCCTCTTCTTCATCTTCGTTGCATTCTTCTTTTTCTTCTTTTTCTTCTTCTTTTTCTACGTCTTCTTCTTCTCCGTGTTCTTCTTCTTTTCCGTCTTTCTCTTCTTTTTTCTATTTTTGCCTTTCGTCTTCTCCCTCGTCTTGTTTTTTCTTCTTCTCCATCCAATTCTTCTTCTTCTCCTTCGTAATTTCTTCCCTCTTCTTCTACTTGTCGTTCTTCTACTTCATCTTCTACTTCTTCATCTTCTTCTTCTCCTCCTCCGTATTTTCTTCCAATTCATCCCTTTTTTCCCCTTCGACTTCTTTGTTCTTCTTCATAATCTTTCTTATTTCAATCTTTTTCTCTTTTTTTTTTAATTCTTTTTCTGTTTTTATTATTCTCCTCTCAACGTCTTCCACTCTCGTCAATTCATCCATTTCTCGGGTCTCCCGTGTATTCTATTCTTCTTTCTGTACATTTTCATTTTAATCTGTTTATTTCTTTTTATTCTTTATTTTATTATTTTTTGCAATCCATATGTTGTCTTTCCATAACTCCTTTCATTATTTGTTTGCTCCTGTTCTCCTTTATTCATTCTTCCATTGTTTCTCGTCGTCATTTCTTTCTCGATCTTCTTCTTTGTTACAAGTTCTACAGTTCAAACATGTACCTCTCTCTCTTCTCTCTCTCTCTCTCTCTCTCTCTTTCTCTCTCTCTCTCTCTCTCTCTCTCTCTCACACACACACACACACACACACACACACACACACACACACACACATCCTTTCTGTCTCTATCTATCTATCTCTATCTGTTCCTCTTTTCCTTTTCATTTTTTCCTTGTATTTATACCCTCTCTCTCTTTACCTTCCTCTCCTCTCCCTTTCTCTTTTTTTTATTTTCTTTCTCGCCCTTTTCATTTCTTTTCGTTCTTTTTTTTCGCTCGCATCGTAATTAAGAGACTCGTCCCATCGGAGGCCCTGAGATGAATAAAATCGTCTGTCGGCTACCAGAATAAAATGTATAAAGGATACCAATGCTCCCAGTCCTCTTTGTTCCCTCCTGTTCCCTTCTCTTTCCTTTCCTTTCTTTTCCCTTTCCCTATCCCTCTCTTTTTCCTCTTTTCTCTTCCCTTTCCTTTCCTTTCGTTCCCTTCCCTCCCCTCCCATTCCCTTTCCTCTCCTTTTATTCTATTCTCTTTCCTTCCCGTTCCTCTCTTTTTCTTCCTCTCCCTTCCTTTCCCTTTCGTTCTCTTCCCCTCTCCTTCCTTTCCTTTCCTTTTTCTCTCCTTTTCTCCCTTTCCTCCCCTTTTCTTCCTTTCCCTTCCCTTTCCTTTCGTTCCTTTCCCTGCCGTTCCCTTTTCTTTTCCTTTCCTGCTCTCCTCTTCCCTTTCTTTTCCGTTAGTTACCTATACTTCTCTTCCCATCCCTTTCCCTTCCCTTCCATTCGCTTCCCTTTCCTCCACTTCTATTTCTTTTCTTTTTTCTTACCTTTATTTATTTCCCTTCCCTTTCCTCCCCTCCCTTACCTTTCCTTCTTTCCCCATCCTCTGTTCTGCCCTCCCCTTAACTTAACCAAACTTAATCTAACCTAACCAAACTTAACCTAATCTAACCTCACCTAACCTCCCATTGTTCTTTCCCCTCGCCCCGTTCTCCCCTGTGTTATTCTCTGTGTTCTTCTTGTTCTTCCCTTACGCGTGCATAACATGTATTTCTTCCCTTCGTTATTTCCTTCTCCGCTTTCTCGCCACCCGCTTTACGTTTTCTGTTCGCTTTCTTCCCGTTTTCTTCTTGCCTTATTCACGCCCACCTCGCCTTACTTCCGTTTTGTTTTTTTTTTCTTTTTCTAGTTCCACCCTCTTTTGTCGTGTTTACCCATTCTTTTATATTCTTTCCATCTATCGTATTCTTCTTGTTTTTTCTTTCTTTCTTCTTCTTTATTTTTGTTTTTCTTCCTATTCCCAATGCTTTGGTCTTCCATCCTCTCTCTCTCACTTCTTCGTGGTTCGTTTATTTCATTCAATTATTCTTGGCTTCCCCTGTCTCCCTCTCTTTCTCCTCCCCCCTTTTCCCCTCTCTCTTTCTCCCGGCCCCTCTCTTGCTTCTCCCTCTCTCTCCCTCCCCATTCTCTCTTTCTCTCTCCCTCCCCATCTCTCTCTCTCTTCTCTCTCTCTCTCTCTCTCTCTCTCTCTCTCTCTCTCTCTCTCTCTCTCTCTCTCCCTCTCTCTCTCTCTCTCTCTCTCTCTCTTCCCCCCTCTCTCTCTCCCTCTCTCTAATTGTCTGTCTTTCTTTACTTATTTATCTTAGCTCTTTTTTGTAATTTAACTATTATATTTATTTATCTATTTATTATTTATTTATTTATTTATTTGTTTGTTTTCTAAGATCTCATCACCTCACTTTGGCGCTGTAGTCGGTTATGTTTAGCTCGGCGTGTTTGCTTACGGCCAAGTGTGTTTGCCCTCCTTGTTATGGTTATCAGTGTTTGAGTGTTTGTCTGACCTCCATTGTCTGCGTCACCACAGAAGGGAAATTATATTATTGCGTCATGCCAGCACGTCACGTGTGCAGCTGACGGATCGAGGCTGAATGTGCAGCTGGATCCGGTGGGTGGGGGGGTGGGAAGGATGAACAGCTGAGAAAAAGAACGTAGGATCAGCTGCGTATTGGCAGCAGCTGAAGAACTGAGAGTGTGCTCATGTGTGCAGCTGATGGCTCGAGATTGTTTGTGCAGCTGGATCCGGGAGGTGGGGGAGGAGGGTGAACAGCTGAGGAGAAGAACGTAGAATCAGCTGTGGATTGGCAGCAGCTGAAGAAGTAAGAGTATGGTCATGTGAGCAGCTGGTTCGGGCAGCCGGTGACAGCTGGTTAGGGGTGAGGGGATATGGAAATGGATGTGGGGGGTGAATGGCAGGGAGAAGAGGGGAATGGAGGACACATTTAATACGCCAATAACGAATGTTTTGTGAAATAAGTTTGTGTGTCTAGCAAAGTGGAGAAGGTAATACAAGGTTATCTATTTGGCTGGTGTACGTGTTTATTGTGTGTGTGTGTGTGTGTGAGTATATTTATCTCTGTTTCTGTCTCTCTCTCTCTCTCTCTCTCTCTCTCTCTCTTTATGTGTGAGTGTGTGTATGTATGTTTTATGTAGTTATATTAACGTAGGTGTAGTATACGTTCTTCGAACTGTGCTCATGGGGTCCTGTCTCTTTGCTTTCACTTATCAATCTTTGCCATAAATCGTGTTTGTGTGTCCGTGTGTGTGTTTGTTTGTGCGTGTGTATTTGTGTGTGTCCGTGTGTATATTTGTGTGTGTCTATGTGTGTTTGTGTGTATGTATGTATGTATGTGTGTGTGTATGCACCACACTGCGTCTCAACACTACAAGACTTTAGTCCTTAATTGTATTTTAGCTTGATCTTGCGCGTGCGCGCATCGTTTAAGTATGCACTGTAGAAGAGGGAAAGTACAGAAATGCCTTATATTATGTAAGTCTTGACGCTCATAGTTGCAGAAGAGGTGAATAAGTCGAGCCAGAAGTTGCTAAATTAGTCAAGTTAAACTATATAAGTTAGCGGATTTAGCCTGGAATTTGCATGTACGTGGAATTTCTTCCGCAGTGATGATGGGTCACCTAAAGAAGGAGGAGCAGGAGCAGGAGGAAGAGCAGGAGGAGGAGGAGAAAGAGGAAGAGGATTTAGTGGTGGTTGGTGGTTGGCGTTGATTGTGGTGGTAGTGGTAGTGGTGGTGATAGTGGTTGTTAGTGATGGTAGTTGGTGTTGTTAGTGGAGGTAGAGGTCTTAGTGATTGGTGGTGGTGGTTTGAAGTGATGGATGTTGGTGTTAATAGGTTAGGTATTGTTCTTAGTGGTGGAGTTGGTGGTGGTGGTGGAGATGGTAGTAGTGGACTAAGTTAAATAATCATAAGGACTTTTCTCTTCAGACTGAATGAAACTGATGATGTTAATCAATAGATAAATATTAATAAATAGATAAATAAATAAATAAACAAATAAATAAATAAATAAAATCCGTCACACGTCAAAACTGTTTTGACGAAGACCTTTTGTCTTACTCTCCAATCATCATATGTGTGCGCGTGTGTGTATGTGTGTACGTGTGTGTGTGCGCGTGTCTCCACGTGCACACACACACACACACGTGTATATGTATGTTTTCCTAACAAATCACCCATTACAGGGAACCAAAACCCAGAAAATCCTTATTTATTTTTCTCCCCCGTATCTGGAAGGAGGAAAAGGCACCGCTGGAAAACCGCGGCGCTCCCGCAAGATTGGTTTGATTGCGGTAATTAGCGCACCTGTGATAATCATCGCTCTTGGTCGTGTAATTATGTCGCCTCTGCTTTTATGAAGATTGCGTGGCCGACTGAAGCTGCTCAAACGTCGGCCATTCCTCCCCCCCCCCCAGTCCCTTTGTTGTAACGCTGGTATGCCAGTAGCTTGTGTGTTTTATTACGTGTGTGTGCGTGATTCACCATGGTCTGGGACCACGTGTTGGACTCGTGATCGACAGTTATTAACCTCCCGGATGAGAGCTCAGAGCTCGTGTGACCGATCTATGGGTAATGCTGTTACCTTACACGCACACACACACCCAAGTCCCCGCCCACGAGAGTTGGAGTAACAACCAGCAGCGCAGCGATACTGAAATTATTTCAGCCCTGGGTGGGATTCGAACCCGGACTTCCGTAGTGGCAGCCGGGAACTCTACCAACTGCGCCACGAGTTGTATGTGTATATGTGTGTGTGTGTGTGAAGGAGAGAGAGAGAGAGAGATTTACCACGGTCCTGGAACGTGTGTTAGACTCGTGATCGACACCTATTGTCCTCCCGGATGAGAGCTTGGACTTCATGTATTGTGACCTTACAAAACTCCCCACCCCTAAATTCGTTGCCTACATGAATGTGTGATATTACGAGTATGTGTATGTATTTGTGTGTGTGTGTGTATGTTTTTTGTGCGTGTGTATGTGTGTGTTTGTGTGCTTGTATGTGTGTGTGTACGTATGTATGTATGATGTGTGTGTGTGTCTGTGTGTGTGTGTGTGTGTGTGTGTGTGTGTGTGTGCAATAGGAATCTATATAACTTGAGCCTCCTTTGTGTCCTTTGCATCACTCGGGCAACATCTTTTTCTATACAAAAGGAAATTGAAAGGAACTGCAGAATGATCAGTGGGGAGGGAGAGGGGGGGAGGAGGGATCACTCCCCTCCCGAGGGGGAGTGTGGGGGGAAGGAGCTCCCCTCCCAAGGGGGGGGATCGGCGGTGGGTGGGGATTGGGGGCCGCTGTCGTGCGCGGCAGAGATAAGACTTCGATGACAAATTGAAGAGGTGGATTTAACCCTTCCCCTGCGGAGGATGGCCCTCTTCTCTTGCTAAGGGTGGTCCTCTTCCCCTACCAGAGGAGGTCTTCTTCCCCTGCGAAAGATGTTCCTCTTCCCCTGCGGAGGAGGTTATCTTCCCCTACCAGAGGTCTTCTTCCCCTGCGAAGGATGTTCCTCTTCCCTTGCGAAGAATGTTCCTCTTCCCCTGCGGAGGAGGTCATC
>NC_134817.1:3947500-3950000 GCF_046742065.1 Oratosquilla oratoria | reverse complement strand
TGCCTGCCACCTCATGGCATATTTACTTGGTGGTCCCTCCCAAGGCCCCTCAGGGGAATCCTTACCCGGCCCCTCTGGAGGGGGAGGGGGGGGAGAGGGGGGAGGATTCTTCACCTGGGGTCCCACTCGGAGCCTCTTGTATCAAAGGAATCAGGCCTCCTTCTTCTCCTCGTCTTCTTCCTCTTCCTCCTCCTCTTCCTCTTTCTCCTCATCCTTTTCATGCTCCTCTCTTCTTTCTCTTCCTTCTTTTCCTACTCCTTTGCTTCGTCCTCCTCTTACTACTCCTTTTCTTCCTCCTCCTCCTCCTCTTCCTCTTCCCACTCCTTTTCTTCTTCTTCCTCCTCCTTCCTCCTCTCCTTCATCTTTTTCCTCCTCTACTTCCTCCTCATCTTTCTCCTCTTCCTCCTCCTCTTCCTCCTCTTCCTCTTCCTAATTTTCCCCCTCCTCTTTATACACCTCTTTCTCATCATCTGGTTCCTCCTTTTATTCTCTCTCTCTCTCTCTCTCTCTCTCTCTCTCTCTCTCTTTTTTTTCTTTCTACTACGCCTCTTCCTCCTGCTTCCCTTCCTCTCCTCTCGTGAGCTCCTCCGACGGGGAATTCTTGTGTTCCCGGGTTTGTATCAGTATTTACACTTTGACCAGCCTTTCTGTCTAATGCTTGGCGAATTTGTTTACCAAAGACAGAACCCCATGTTGAAAAGTAGGTGGTTCCAAATCCGCTTGAGTCAGCTTGTTACGTCAGGACATATCAATATACATTAATAATATAAAAATATTCCCTGTAATATTTACTGAGTGATTATGACTCTGATAATAAATATACAGCCACTTTTATGAATAAAAAATATTGTCAATATCAAGACTGTCAATAGTGATAGATTGACAATACTGCTGTAAATACAATAGGTGTAGACTACATCTTGTATGTTAAAAGTCTCAAGTGGAAGAATGATTAATTAATCTCCCACTAATGCAATGTTGACTTCTTTCTCCCCCTTCCCCCCCTTCCCCCCCTTCCCCCGCCTTTATGTTTACATTCCACTTAGCTCCTCCCCCTCCCCCCTCCCCCCCACACATCTTGTGTTTACATTACATTTCTGGGTTGTCTTACCGCTTAATGAGTTTGTAATTTATTTTGATTTTGACTTTTTTTTTGTATCGATCGAGTGTTGTCTTCAGAATTTTGAAAAAAAAAAAATGACGAGTTTCTCTGTGTTAAGTTTGTGATTTTTTTTTATCGACTGTTTCTCTTTATTAAGCTTGTTGAAAGCTCCCTTTTGTTCTCTCTCGTAGTCTTGTGGGTTACTAGAGGCAATTACTTAACCTCGTTCGTCAACCTGTAATTCTTCTCCAAGGAGATTAACCTCTTTTGGATCAAGAGTTTAATATGATCGTTTGACGATAGACAGAACAAAGCCCTTGAGATTTAACTGCAAACAGAAAAGGATTAAGCGGCCTAGGTTTAAAAACTTTGGTAGTTAAGTTAGGTAACGTTTTTCGATTTAATGAAATGGCGTAAATGTAGTTAGACGATACACTTAAACCTTCTCGAAAACAATAATAGTTCGACAGTTTGGCCATGGTAAGTAGTTAGGTCGAGCGGGCCCTTTTAACCTAGTAAAACTGATTCAGTGAAGTTTATCTACATATCTAACCGAAGCCATAAAAAAAAAAAAAAATATATATATATATATATATATATATATATATATATATATATATATATAAAAGAATAAGTGAATAAATAAATAAATAAGCAAATAAGTGAATGATAAATGAATAAGTACATAGATAAACATGTCAATAGGAAAATAAGTAACGCAATAAATGAGTAAGGAAATAGATAAATGAATACATAGATAAAAGTATTAGATGAATAAATCAACAAATAAAGGTAGAATGATTTGATTAATTAGATTAATTAATGGGGAGGTTTCTCTCGGTTAAACAGAATCAAATAATAAATCTCATGATAAATCCCACAAAAATATCACAATAAATCCCATGATAAATCCCCATAAAAATATCAAAATAAATCCCATGATAAATCTCATAATAAGATATTCAAAGCCCAGATCTCGACGCTGGAGATGGATGATTCTTCAAGATAATTGAATAAATGTTTCTTCATTTTGATTCATTAAGTCCCGTAATTAGGCTTGTGATTCATGAAATGCCTTGCTTAGCTGAACTTGCACTTAATCATGTCACTCTTATCTTGATTATGTTTTTTATTTTCTATTTATATTTTTATTTATATGGAGGGGAGGGGCTTTCGATAACGTAATTCGGTGGTATTCGTTGGCTTTGATAAGGCAGTTTACATCAGTTTGTGGTTATTTTTGGTTTTAAGAATACTTATGACGGATTGGTTACTTTGCGGGTGATTTCAATGCCAACCTCGTTCGGTATCAATGATTTGAGTAGACAAAATAAATAAATAAAAATAAGAATAAATGGAAAATAAAATAATAATAATAATAATAATAATAATAATAAT
>NC_134817.1:3940000-3942500 GCF_046742065.1 Oratosquilla oratoria | reverse complement strand
GGAGGAGAGGGAGGAGAGGAGAGGAAGGAGGCTGAGGAATGTCTATGGGGATAGGAAGGAGGGGATGGGGATGTAAGTTTTGGGAGAGGAAGAGGAGTGGGAGGAGGAGAGGAGAGGAGGGGGAGGAGGCTGAGGAATGTGCATGAGGATAGGAAGGAGGGGGATGGGGATGCAAGTTTTGGGAGAGGAGGAGAGGAAAGGAGGAGGAGAAGGGGGAGGAGAGGAAGGAGGCTGAGGAATGTGCATGGGGATAGGAAGGAGGGGATGGGGATGCGAGTTTTGGGAGAGGAGGAGGAGGAAGAGGGGAAGGAGGGGGAGGAAGAGGGGGTAGGGGAGGAGAGGAGGGGGAGGAAGAGGGGGGGGCGGGAGGAAGGGCCAGGGAGAAATGCCAAGAAGTGTGTGGCCGATGCAGCAAAACTGCCTTCATGGAACGCTTTGTCTTCTTGGCAAGGTCCCTCCCTCCCCTCCCCCCCTCCCCCCACTACTTGTTTTCCTTTTCCCGTCTTTGCCCCCATTCCCCCCCCGCAACCCCACTCTATTCCTCCCTTCCCTCCCCATTCTATTCCCTCTTCCCGCAATTTTATCCCTCAATTTTATTCCCCCCATTTTATTCCCCCCCTCCCCCCATATCTCCCAAAGGCTCTTCTCTCCCTTTGCTTTTGGTGTTGCACCCACCCCCACAACCTCCCCTGGGGTTCTGGTCTTCCCTCCACATACTCCCCCCCCAGCTCCCCCCCCAGCTCCCCCCCCCCTCCACCCAGGTCTGTTGTCATGTTCGTAGGGTACTCACCCTGTTTCTTGTCTCTCTACTCACCCTCCACCCTGCTTTAGTAACCCTTTCCCCCTCCCCTCCTCCACTCCCCTCCCCCCCGTCTCTCTCTCTCTCTCTCTTCCTCTTCCTCTTCTCTTTATCCTTCTCCCCCATTCCCCATTTTCCTGCCAGCCTTTGTTCTTCTTCTTTATCCTGTCATCTCCCTCCACTCCCTCCTCTCGTAACGTCCCTATCTGGTGCCGTCCCTCCAAACTCCATACAACTCTATAACCTCCAGTGGCGCCACTCCATTGGACTCCCGTTTCTTCTTCCCACTCCTTGTCCGTCTTCGCCTTCTTCTCCATAGTCACTGTCCTCCTCCTCCTCCTCCTCCTCCTCCTCCTCCTCCTCCTCCTCCTCCTCTTCCATATCCTATTGCTCCTTCAACCCCATCTCCTCCCCCTCCACCTCCTGTCCTTCCTTCCCCCCCTTCCCTTCCCCTTCCTGTCCTTCTTCTCCATCCTCCTTCTCCTCATCCTCCTTTTCCTCCTCCCCTCCTCCTCCTCCATCTCCTGTCCTCCCTCCCCCTCCCCCTCCTCTTCCTCCTCCTTTTCCTCCTCCTCCTCCTCTTCCTCCTCCTCCTGCTCCCCCACCACATCTCCCCTCCACCTCCTACCCCTCCTCCTCCTTTTCCTCCTCCTCCTCCTCCTTTTCCTCCTCCTCCTCCTATCCAGTTCCTCCTCCTGCTCCTCCACCTATCTCCTCCCCCTCCACCTCCTCCCCCTCCTCTTCCTCTTGCTCCCCTCCCCCTCCTGTCCCTTCTCCCCCTTTTCCTCCTATTCCACTACTCCTCTCCCTCCTCCTCCTCCTCTTCCTCCTCCTCCTCCTCCTCCTCCACCTCCTTATATAGGGTATTGATTTCATAAGTTCTAGGCAGTCACTATGTAAAAAGAATGCTTACTGAAACCCCTACGGACCAGAATCACGAGATATTTCTTTAATGACTGAAGACTCATATTCCCTCAGAGAAGAGTGCTGATCACTTTAACTTGTATTATTGTCCTTCCATTTTATCAGTTGGGGGCGAAATGCTATCCTCCTCTTCCTCCTTCTCCTCCTCCTCCTCCTCTTCCACCTCCTCCTCCTCCTCTTCCTTCTCCTCCTCTTCTTCCTCCTCCTCCTCCTCCTCCTCCTCATCATCATCATCATCATATTCCTCTTCCTTCTACTCCTCTTCCTCCTCAACCTCCTCCTTATCCTCTTCCACCTCATGCTCATCCTCGTTTCTCTTCTTGTCATCTTCATCCTCCTTCTCCTCCTCTTCCTCTTCCTCATGCTCTTTTTCCTTCTCTCCATCTTCATTCTCTTTCTCTTCCTGTTTCTCCTTCTCTTCCACTTCCTCTTCCTCCTTATTCTCGAGCTCCTCTTCTTCCTACTCCTCCTCCTCCTTTCCATCCTCCTCTTCATCTTCCTCCCACCTCTTCCTCCTCTTCCTCTCTCCTCCTCATTGGAAGAGGAACCAAGCAGGCCACGCTTCCCACCTCGGCTCTCGGTCACTCTTCCTGTATTTCTTCGTAGAAATTCCCGAACTGGGTTAAGCTCGACTGGGCAGTCGGCAAGGAGACCTTGTGGTCCATGTATTCGCTGTACGGCATAGCAAAACCTGGGCTATCTTACTAAAAAAAAAAAAAAAAAAAAAAAAAAAAAAAAAAAAAAAAAAAAAAAAAAAAAAAAAAAAAAAATTATTTC
>NC_134817.1:3932500-3935000 GCF_046742065.1 Oratosquilla oratoria | reverse complement strand
TCATCCACCTTAACCGCATCCACATCATCCTTATCCACTTCACCCTCATCCACCTCACCATTATCCACTCTCATCCACCTCACTCCGTAACAGAAACCAGTTTACTTGAAGAACAGAACTTCTCTACAGACGTACTCCACATTTCCCTGAACTTCCAGAATTCCTGAGGACTCCCCCGAAATTCCTCCAGACTTTCCCAGAACTCCTCTTCTTCCGCGTGTACCCCAGAACACTCCCCCCAAGATAACGTTCACGTCTCGTTTATGTGTAATTCCTGGGGGCACCTTCGGGAAATCTACCTCTCGCATTTTTTTTTCTTTTTTTTTTGGGGGGGGGAGGCTTTGGATGCTCTCAAAATCGTGGCTCCCTTTCCTGTGAAGAACCAAACGTGTTTTTTTTTTTTTTTTTTTTTTTATGGACAGGTGGATAGAAAAAGGTTTGATTTTTTTTATTTATTTATATTGACTTTATTTATTTATTTGTTTATTTATTTGTTATTATTTTTTTAAATTGCCTGTTGGAGAGAACAGTAAAAAGTCTTAGAGTGGATTTTTCGGGAAAGGGGGTAGGGGAGGTAACTTATTATTATATTCTTTAGTTTATTTTTCATTTATTTATTTATTTATATATATTTTGTATAGTGGCCTTTCAGAATACAATCTCTGCAGCGTAACAGTGTCTTCTTTGGCCGCGGGGGGCTGCATTGTAACGGTGGCGGCACACTATGCATTTCTCGCTAGCATGCTACTTGGTTTTGCTACTTGCGTCTTATCGTGAGAAGCTGAATGACGAATTAAGAGAGAAGTTAAATCTGAAATACGAATGTTAGACACATTGTTGAGATGTTCTTACGGAAGTCGAGAATTTTGTAACCGTAGTCGTATCTACTCAAACGAAATAGCAAAAGCAAGTAGCATGCTAGGAAGAAATGCCTAGTTGTGAGGCCACGTTAACAGTGTCCCCCTGAACACAGTGGCGGTCCTTTGAGACGGCACGCGAGTCATTTGGAATGCAGGTCTCTTTGGAGGAAGAGGAGGAGGAGGAGGTGGAAGAGGAGGAGGAGGAGGAAGAGGAAGAAGAGGAGGAGGAGGAAGAAGAGGAGGAGGAGGAAGAAGAGGAGGAGGAGAAGGAAGAGGAGGAGGAGAAGGAAGTGGAAGATGAAGAAGAGGAGGAGGAGGAAGAGTTGGAGGAGGAGGAGGAAGAATAGGTCCTTCTTCGGGTTGGAGGACCTTTTAGGACTAAGAATCCTTTTAAGACTTTTATTTAGCTGATTTGTGTGTGTGCGTGTGTGTGTGCACGTGTGTGTGTATGTGATTCACCATGGTCGTGGATCACGTGTTGGACTCGTGATCGACAGCTATTTCCCTCCCGAAAGAAAGCTCAGAACTCGTATATGACCGATCTATCGGTAATGCACGCTCACACACACCCAACTCCCCGCCCACGAGAGTTGGAGTAGTAACCCGCAGCACATCGATACTGAAATTATTTCAGTCCTGGGCGGGATTCGAACCCGGACCTCCGTAGTGGCAGCCTGGAACTCTACCAACTGCGCCATGAGTTGTGTTGTGTGTGTGTGTACATGTGTGTGTATGTGTATATGTATGTGTGTGTGTGTGTGTATGTACCTGGACGGTTACTGTTCGTAGGTGTTTAAAATAATTTTATTATTCCATAATATGAGAAATTGATTAATATTGTGGGTAACTGGCAACTCAGTCAGGGGCACCAACTTTTCGGGACACTGCAGGCTTACCAACCTTTCAGAACTCATAATGATGAATCTGTCATCACGAAAATTATATCATAACTCAAAATATAAATGACAACATTCTTTAGTAATTCACCAGAAATAGATGACTTTTTGAACCGTATTTTTAAAACGTTTCATCAGCCCTGGCAAACGTTTTCTGTAATTAGAAAATTTAGGAACAAAAGTAGAAAATTATTTTTTCATTACGTCATGGCTGTACTTATTGGAATGCTTCCAGTAGATGTTATAGATAAACTAGTAAATCAAATTAACTTAACTAAATTAGAAAATCAGGTCAAATTCTCTTTGCCAGTGCGTGAGCGTCGTTCCCCCGACTGGCTGACAGCTTGTGGGTTGCCGACTTTGGGAGAAAGAAAACGGGTTGTTGTCTCGCTCCCGCAATACTCTCATGACACTTACGACATTCGCGAGTCTTCGTCAAGTTCGCGTTTAGTCGCGAACTTCAAAAACTTTTTTTTTCTTATCTTGTTTTATCTTTATTTATTTTTGGCACTATCAGGTGATTTTATTCAGCCAGAAGACACACGTATATGGAAGAGAATGTTTATGATTATCTGGAACCAGGCCATTTTATTCATCTGAGGGTAAAATCTCCATTTTAATGTTGCAGTTATCTTTATTACTTTAAGGAAACCATACATACATACATATATATACCAAAGGCTTTTTCCCCCCTTACAAGGGAGGTAGCCAAAAAAACAAAGGCATAAAAACCACTTCCACCCA
>NC_134817.1:3917500-3927500 GCF_046742065.1 Oratosquilla oratoria | reverse complement strand
TTCCAGGTTCCAGGTCACAGAGCCAGGTCACAGGTTCCAGGTCACAGAGACCAGGGGGCCTCCGATGGGCCCTTCCTCTGAGTTGACCATAAAGTAATTATAATAATATATTTACTTATTTATTTATTTATTTTATTTATTTATTTTATTTTTTATTCTTATTTATTTATTTATTTATTTCTGCTGTCTTCAGATATTTAAGTTTATCACTTTTCTTGTACCACACCCCTCACCCCCTCACCCACATCCACCCGCGTAACTAAATAAATGAATAAATAGAATTTAATAAAATAGATATAAAGCAAAATAAATACTTTTGGATTTACCTGTGCAAATGTCAATGTCGTTAGTGGGAAAATCATTTAGAAATATGTATGTATATTTTTTCTATATCGTACACATTAATGATTAGGCAACATATCACCAAAAGGACATTTTTAATTATTCATTTATTTATTTATTTATAATCATATATATATATATATATATATATATATATATATGTATTTTTGTTTTTATTATTATTATTACATTTTTTAAGGTGAGGTACCTAGATCCTATGGATGATATTAGGGCACTGTTTAATATTCATCTTCACTATTTTTTCCTACCTGACCTGTCGTAAGTCAGGTAGAGGGGAACGGGTACTGGATGGGAGTGGAATGACTTGGCTACCTCCCTTATAAGGGGGAAAAAATCTCTTGGTATCGATATAGATACCTGTCCCACGGAATATGCGGTGGTATTCTTAAAAAAAATATTTCCTTATATAAATCTTATATAAATCCTTGGAAGAATCCTTTAAGAGTACTACCGTAATTCTTACGGTGGTATTCTTAAACAAAATTCTTTCTTTATACAAATATTTCCCTTCCAAAGGATTTATATAAGATTTATATAAGGAAAGATTTTTTTTGAAAATACAATTGATAGTCTTCCAGTAGACATTGTACATCAGCCAACAGTGCGCATGCTCAGAAAGTGGAGGTGCATATCATAACTGCATGCGTAAAATACAACCCCCCCCCCCCCGCCCCCGCTCCATAAAATATGTACCTCTGCAATGGACCACAAAGAACAACATGGGAATAGATATGAACATTATTCACATTTATCGTCTTATGTGGAGTTAGAAAAGAAAGATAAAAGCTGATTATATCCGACAGTTTCTGTAAACATTAGATAATTTCACTATTTAAATCCTAGCCAACCAATGTCGTTTAAAGGTGGCGGCTTACTAGGTATTTCTCGATAGCATGCTACTTGCTGTTGCTACTTCGTTTGAGTAGAAAGGACTTCGGTTATGATCTTCTGTTTTTCAGATTTCCCAATGTCTAATAAATTTTGCGTCATACAGTGAGAAGCAGACTGACGAACCGAGAGAAGTTAAATCTAGAATACGAATGTTAGACGCATTGTTGAGTTTTTTTACGGAAATCTAGAATGTTGTAATCGAAGTCATTTCTATTCAAACGAAGTAGCAAAAGCAAGTAGCAAAAACAAGTAGCAAGTGTGCCGCCACCATTTGATTTCAACCCCGTTATAGTGTCTATACACTGCCTGCACCAGCGTTACCACAATCTTAATATTTTTTTTTATATAAAAGATCATACTATAAGGAAGTATGTACCAGTAATTCGTGTCATGGGATAAGTATGATTGTTGGGTATTTGACTTTTTTTATATTTAGCAGATGTTGATTCTACCATGAATTTTTACGTGAATAAAACAGCTGTATCACTTTATGCAATATATTCATCCAAGGCACAGACTTGTTTTTTTATACAAGAGCTTCGTGTATGGAAATCATAAGAGGGAAATTACATCTCAGTATTCAAATAACATGTTTGAGCGTCGTAAAGTGTTGGAAATTAATCGTGTTGAACACATACTTGTGCGAAAAAGACTAATTTATTATTACGTACGTGAGGAAGTTCCAGCTGCATGTGATTTGAGAATACAATATTGGTTTTGCTATTTTACAGAATGGAGAACCAGGAACTCCATGTTACGTTGTAATCATTGGCAATTGATTTGTAGCATTAATTGTCCGTTTATGTGTATCACTTTAGCCCTGTTCTGACTAGCGGTTTGAAATACGCGGAAACTGCGGCGGTACCACGTAGTCACGACTGTGCGCGTGTGTGTGAAGGACGTGGGAAGGGACATTGAAAGACCATTTTTATATTTCATATATATTGGAATCTTCACTTGTGAAAGTTGTGTTGATAAGAAGTGTTGTGTTGAATGACATGATTTGCCAAAACGGTGTACAAAATATTACGTTAATCTAAAAGAAAATGGTGATAGAAAAACTACGAAGACAGTGGATGTAAGAAAAGTAAAAGATAATTACGACAGTGAGGAAAGGGTCTTCTCGAAAACTCACGTCAACAGTTACATCGTATACTTGTTCCTGCAAAACCCATAAGGTAAGTTGGTGACGGGAAGGGAAGGGAATGGGGTAAATACGAACAATTACCGTTTCAACCGCAGTATGATCATCTAATAAAGGTCTATTTAATAATGGACCATCTGTGGTGACATAGAGGGCAGTTAGGGTGAGCTGGTAGTTGGAAGGACTAATGTATTTCCTATTGATGCAAGAAAAGAAATGACCAAACGTAGAAAAAATAGATAACGCAGCCAAAAATTATCGAAAGTCACTGACCAAAATAACTACAGCCTCACTTTATCGGGGTTCCGCCTTCAAATGAAGACGTATTCCAATGGATCGTAATTGGTCACAAAAGGTAGTTCGTGATAGTGGAAATATATTAATTTAATAACATGCCTCCTCGCATCATTTCCTATTTTGTTTTTGGCTTCTAGAAATGGGTAGAATACGATGGTGTCGTAATGATGGAGTGTGTTGTTACGCTGTCATGCACGGACGCCCAACCCCGATAGAGCGTCTTGGGTATTAGGTTGGTGGCTGTATACATTTTCACATTCAAAATGGCATATTTTTAATGCGTTCTGCAATTTATTTACAATTTGCAATATATTACTACGTGTTCCATTCCCCTCTACTCCCCTCCCCCCCTAAAAAATATATATATGTATATTCATATACACCTCTAGATTGTTGGCTGGGGTGGTTTGGAGTAAGAAGAAGCTGTGTCCTGTTGGTACGCCTGTATACCAGCCCAACAAGCGAATTGACTTCGAGTCAAATCAAATAACCCAAGATAACAGTTCTCGTGTATCTTTGTCAAGGGTTCGAGTATTTGTGACATATGACAAGAGATGGATGACATTATTTTTATCAATTGATTAATTAATTCATTAATTAATTAATTTGTTTCTATAACATCAATGTATTCAAATATCTGGTGTCACAATTGTCAACCATCGTGACAAATTTCTTGATAGTAATGATGATGATAATAATAATAAAAACAATAATAATAATGATAATGATAATAATGATGATCAAACGTGCTTGATAAGACGACCCCGACTACGACCACGAAACTGAGTTCGAGTGGACGGCCACTGGTTTCCGAAGTACAAGACTTTGTTCGAATCCATGTGATTATGGAATCTTATCATCATTCTAGTTTCTTGTTCTTGTTCTTCATGTCCGTTTACGTTCTTTTTTCATGTCATAGCCGTCTTCGTCTTGATCGTCGTGAACTTCTTCATCTTCGTCGACTTCGTACACTTACTCTCAGGCGTCCAGTCCACCTGTACATCAACACACACACACATGAACACGCACACACACACATGAACACACACACACACACACACACACACACACACACGCAAGCCGATTATTATTATTATTATTATTATTATTATTATTATTATCATCATATCATATTAACAACACACACACACACACACACACACACACACACACACACACACACACACACACACACACACACACACACACACACACACACACACACACACACACAAGCTGTACATGTATGCCAATGCCTTTATGTCCTACTCCCGACCTTTCCCCCCCTCTGCCCCCCTTCTCCCCCTCTTCCCCCTTCTCCCCCTCTTCAACCTCCCCCTCTTCCCCCTCTCCCCCCATCTCCCCCCTTGAAGCGAGCCGTTAGCAAATCTGGCCCGGTTCCCAATAGACCGAGCCCCTTTAAAGTATCGGTCATCAAATTTGCTCCGCCTTGTATTAGAGCTCTTACACATTAAATGAACTGTGTGTGTGTATACGTGTGTGTGTGTGTGTGTGTGTGTGTGTGTGTGTGTGTGTGTGTGTGTGTGTGTGTGTGTGTGTGTGTGTGTGTATGTGTGTGTGTGTGTGTGTGTGTGTTTGTGTGTGTGTACACACAGCACCTCGCACCTCCCGCCCGTTCACCTGTTCATAAATGTGACGTCACCTTGTGTATCTTGATGGGTTGCCCATTGCATCAGTTGCAGCGCGAAACTGTGCGACAACAAGCGACACGGCGCGACAACAAACGACAAGGCGAGACAAGTGACACTCTAAAGCAAAAAGCGACAATAAGACGACACGGCGCGACAACAAGCGACACTGTGCAGCAACAAGCGACACGGCGCGACAACTACCGACAAGTGTCGCGACAATGCTTTGCGACAGATTCTAAGCATCTTTTGATTTGAACGTCATTTGCGCGTCAGTCGGTGGTGATTACTTGAGTACTAGGTCAGTTTTAGATGAAAAACAAAAATGAATTAAATAGAATAAATAAAAATTAATAGATAAATAAATGGTAAAACCCGTAGATTACATGTGTAACTAGTACATACAGTTATTATCTTCATTTATTTGATTTATTAATTTATTTTTAGCAATTTTTTCCTGAGACGATGTGAGAGCAATAGTTGTGTCCCAGGGAGCTCACATACTCGTCTCCGCCAACTCGTGCCTCAGCCAACTCGTGCCTCAGCCAACTCACGTCAATCCACTTTCATGCCATATCCAACTCACATTGTAGCCAACTCATCCCGGCCAACACACATCCCGGCCAACTCACATCCCGGCCAACTCGCATCCCGGCCAACTCGCATCCCGGCCAACTCGTATCCCGGCCATCTCGCATCCCGGCTAACTCACATCTCGGCCACCTCGCATCCCGGCCAACTCGCATCCCGGCCATCTCGCATCCCGGCTAACTCACATCTCGGCCAACTCATATCCCGGCCAACTCATCCCGGCCAACTCGCATCCCGGGCAACTCGCATCCCGTCCAACTCGCATCCCGGCCAACTCACATCTCGGCCAACTCGCATCCCGGGCAACTCGCATCCCGTCCAACTCGCATCCCGGCCAACTCACATCTCGGCCATCTCACATCCCGGCTAACTCACATCTCGGCCAACTCGCATCTCGGCCAACTCGCATCCCTGCCAACTCACATTCCGGCCAACTCGCATCCCGGCTAACTCAAATCCCGGCCAACTCAAATCCCGGCCAACTCAAATCCCGGCCAACTCAAATCCCGGGCAACTCAAATCCCGGGCAACTCAAATCCCGGCCAACTCAAATCCCGGCCAACTCGCATCCCGGCCAACTCACATCCCGGCCAACTCGCATCCCGGGCAACTCAAATCCCGGCCAACTCACATCCCGGCCACCTCGCATCCCGGCCAACTCGCATCCCGGCCAACTCGTATCCCGGCCATCTCGCATCCCGGCTAACTCACATCTCGGCCAACTCATATCCCGGCCAACTCATCCCGGCCAACTCGCATCCCGGCCAACTCGCATCCCGGGCAACTCGCATCCCGTCCAACTCGCATCCCGGCCAACTCACATCTCGGCCAACTCACATCCCGGCCAACTCGCATCCCGGCCACCTCGCATCCCGGCCAACTCGCATCCCGGCCAACTCGCATCCCGGCGAACTCAAATCCCGGCCAACTCAAATCCCGGCTAACTCACATCTCGGCCAACTCGCATCTCGGCCAACTCGCATCCCTGCCAACTCACATTCCGGCCAACTCGCATCCCGGCCAACTCAAATCCCGGCCAACTCAAATCCCGGGCAACTCAAATCCCGGGCAACTCAAATCCCGGCCAACTCAAATCCCGGCCAACTCAAGTCTCCACCAATTCAAGTCTTTGCCTCTCACTTCTCGGCCAACTCTTCACCATCATCATCATAATTTTACTTTTATTCCTTATAACCACTTCCATTACTACCACCACCAATCACCACCAATAACCACCACCATTCATCGACCATCTTTCAGATCTACCACCCATCACCTTCTCCATTCCTCACCACTATCACCACCTTTCACCACCATCTTTCATCTTCAGTTCTTCACTTGTCATCACTGTCTCCTATGCACTGCATTGCAATACACTTTCGCCGTCATCACGAACACAGTCATCACCAGCTCCATCTGGATCTTCATCATTTTCGTCACCATCATCACATTTTCCATTACTTTCTCAACCTTCACCAGCACCATTACTACTACCACCACTTCCGTCATCATCGCTTTCACCATTAACTTCATCCATTACCTTCATCATCACTTTCACCAATATCAGCACGGTTACTTTCACCATCACCATCATCACTTTCATCATCACCATCATCACTTTCACCATCACTTTCACCACCATTTTAACCATTTTCACAATCTCCAGCGCATAACACCACCACCCTTTTACACCTCCCAACGTCACCATCTTCCAGCATTCTCTCCTCCACACCTTTCCTCCCACCCTCCCCCACTCCCTCCCTGCCCTCCCTCCCTTCCTCCACCCTCCACCTTTGCGCTCAGCAGCCTTTCTGCCTTCCCAGCCACCAGCCGCCCACCTTCACAGCCGCCACAGCCGCCCGGGTCTGTGCTCCAGTCTCACCTTCAAAGTCGTTCTTGTTCCAAGGCTTTCCCGTCTTTTTGCTGCCTTTGGTTGTGCGTGTGCACATGTGCTTTTTTCTGTGTGCGTTATCGTGTGTGCGTTTGTGCGTGTATGTGTACATAGTCGTGCGGGTGAATGCCCTCGCACGCCAACGTGTGTGTGTGTGTGTGTGTGTGTGTGTGTGTGTGTGTGTGCACGTGTACATATGTACTTTCTTACAATCGTACGCGAGTGAGTATGCGATCTTGTGCGTGCATGCACGAGTAGGTTGATGAGTATTTGTGATCGACTGAGTTTGAGTGAGAGAGTGAATGAACTTTATACATATGCAAATACTGTCTGCGAACCTTACTTCCTCAGCTTTCACTAAATTGCTTCCCTTCATCACAGCAGCCCCTTCATCACAGCGCCCCTTCATCACAGTACCCCCTTCATCACAGTACCCCCTTCATCACGGTACCCCCTTCATCACGGTACCCCCTTCATCACGGTACCCCCTTCATCACAGTACCCCTTCATCACAGTACCCCTTCATCACAGTACCCCTTCATCACAGTACCCCCTTCATCACAGCGCCCTCTTCATTACAGCGCCCCCTTCATTACAGCGCCCCTTCATCACAGCGCCCCCTTCATTACAGCGCCCCTTCAACACAGCGCACCTTCAACACAGCGCCCCTTCATTACAGCGCCCCTTCATCACAGCGCCCCCTTCATTACAGCGCCCCTTCATTACAGCGCCCCTTCATCACAGCGCCCCCTTCATTACAGCGCCCCCTTCATAACAGCGCCCCTTCATCACAGCGAACCTTCAACACAGCGCCCCCTTCAACACAGCGCCCCCTTCATTACAGCGCCCCTTCATCACAGAGCCTCCTTCATCACAGCGCCTCCTTCATCACAGCGCCTCCTTCATCACAGTGTCTTCTTCATCACATCGCCTCCTTCATCACAGCGCCTCCTTCATCACATTGCCCCTTCATCACATCGCCCCTTCATCACAGCGCCTTCTTCATCACATCGCCCCTTCATCACAGCGCCTCCTTTATCACAGTGCCCCCTTCATCACAGTGCCCCTTAATCACAGCGCCCTTTTCATCACAGCGCCTCCTACACGACAACATTCTTTGCCACAGCATCCCCTTTACAGGATCTCTACCACAGCGTCCTCCATGTTTAGATTTGTCTGTATAGTAGTCTACACTAGGTTTGGATCAGTCTGGTTTCTCCAACCAGACTGATCAACATCTCAAATCATTACACAAGGAAAACACTGGCGGTCGCCAATGGTGCTATTTTACATATAAATTCAAATGGTGGCTGTTGCCAAATAAAAAGTTTATGTACAATTTATTCTCTATTATCTACTGTTTAATCTACTTCTGCAATGTACAATACATGAACTGAGTATGGACACTCAGTATTCATGCATAGTTTAACCATATATACAAGCATAAAACACATAGTAGAATTATATCGGTCGTATGACGACTTGCAGTTGCAATGGAGGACGCAGGTGTCCTGTCGCACTCGGCCGAATGACTGCGAGTGAGGTCCGACACAGTAGGAAGTCCCGTAGGAGTTTCTGGAAATGTGATCTGACGTGCTGTAGCTTAAATGCGTGCGTATGTGCGTGTGCACACTGGACATCTGAGGGATTGAATATTTCATTCATTTATCTTGCAACACGTGACTACATCTCATACCTTGTCTAACACAGCACCTTCCTCCCCACAATACTCCCCCTACACCCTGCCCCCCCAAGCCGTGTCAACAAAGCATCTCATTCCTTCCCACGCCACACAGCATGTTCCTTACCAAAGCATCTCCCTTCACACACAGCACATCCTTCCTGCCTTCTGTTCACAGCATCTTTCTTCATCACAGTGCTGTGTCACACTGGATCGTAGACCCCACCACTCGCTTCCGCTTCCCCACTTTCGCTATATCACAGAAATTCCTTTCGTTACATTGCCTCATTTCACCACTGCTTTCACCATTCCTGATTTCAGCAGAGTACAATCTTTCACCAAACCTGATTTCACCAGAGTACAATCTTTCACCATATCTGATTTCACCAAAGCACAATCTTTCACTACACCTGATTTCACCAGAGCACAATCTTTCACCACACCTGATATCACCAGAGTACAATCTTTCACCATATCTGATTTCACTAGAGCACAATCTTTCACTACACATGATTTTACCAGAGCACAATCTTTTGCCATACCTGATTTCGCCAGAGCACAATCTTTCACCACACCTGATTTCACCAGAACACAATTTTCACCATATCACTATATTGTCTTTATTTCTTTACCATTTTATCTCCCTACCTCCTACCTACCTATTGCCATCATCCCATAACATCCGTTTAACACAGCACATCACCATTACCGCACCCCCACCCCCTCTCGCTACCTGAGGACCTCCACAGCATTCGCTCGTTCGCTGTGGAGCCCCCCTCCTCTTTTAGGGGGGGGTTATTTACGCCCCGCGTCACGGCCAGGACAAAGGGGGCCGAGGAGAGGCAGGGACGGGGTGAGTGGAGTGGGGCGGGGTTCTACTGCCTCTGGTACTGCCTCAGAAATTGGGTCAAACTCGCCGGGCTTTTCCGTGAAATTGGGTAGGTCTTTCCCTACCTCTTTGTTGAAACTCCACCATTGGGGTGGGATACGGGGTGTGGTGGTTTCCATTAGGTCCCTAAAAGAATGGTTATCTATATATATATATATATATATATATATGCTTGTATATATACTTATATATATATATATATATATATATATATATATATATATATATATGCTTGTATATATACTTATATATATATATATATATATATATATATATTTATATGTATATATGTATATATACATATATATATGTATATATATATATATGTTTGTATATATATATGTATATATATATATAATATATATATATATGTATATATATATGTGTGTGTGTATATTGTGTGTGTGTGTGTGTGTGTAATATATAACGTCTGAAAACGTTTTGCTGTGACCGAACCCAACTTATTTTATTGTGGAGGATGGGCCACTGTTCTGGAGATATTTTTTACTATTTTCTTTATTTTTTTATTTGTGTATTTGCTGTTCTTTTGTTGGTGTTGAGATATGGGTAGAAGGCAGGAAACGAACATTTTATTGTGTTACGT
>NC_134817.1:3900000-3912500 GCF_046742065.1 Oratosquilla oratoria | reverse complement strand
TGGTCCAAGCAGGGACAAAATCACTTAAGCCCTTGGGCTTTGACAAGTCAAGCCTCCCCGGTCCATCTCTCAGACTTTCACGTCACAGATATTTTCATATTTAAATTGTTTCCTGCTTAACCGTTGGAATTTTATATTAGGTTGATTATAATTGTAAAAAAAAAAAGAAAAAAAAAAAAATGTCGACTTGTTCCTGTCGTAATAATGATGATAATCCCCGGAGCTTTTGTGTGATGTGACCTCAGGATGGGTCACGTCGATCACGTGTCAGGTCAGTTGTCAGGTCACACTGGTTCGCCGTGACGCATCACGCTAGCCTCGCGTTGATACACTTGAGGGTCTTCTTCACGTCGACGCTTCTTCGCGTTGAGAAACTTCTTCTTCAGGTTCTTCTCCTCTCCCTCGAGCAAGCGCCTCCCCCCTCTCCCCACTCCCACCTTCCCCCCCTCTCCCCACTCCCACCTTCCCCCTCTCCCCACTCCCACCTTTCCCCCTCTCCCCACTCCCACCTTTCCCTCTCTCCCTCCTTTCCCACCTTTCCCTCTCTCCCCACTCCCACCTTTCCCTCTCTCCCCACTCCCACCTTCCCCCTCTCCCCACTCCCACCTTTCCCCTCTCCCCACTCCCACCTTTCCCCCTCTCCCCACTCCCACCTTCCCCCTCTCCCCACTCCCACCTTCCCCCCTCTCCCCACTCCCACCTTTCCCCCTCTCCCCACTCCCACCTTTCCCTCTCTCCCCACTCCCACCTTTCCCTCTCTCCCCACTCTCTCCACTCCCTCCTTTCCCACCTTTCTCTCTCTCCCCACTCCCATCTTTCCCTCTCTTCCCAGTACCACCTTTCACTCTCTCTCCCTCTCCACTTCCACCTCTCCCCCTCTCACTACTTCCCTTCCTTTCCCCACTCCCACCTTTTCACCTTCACCATCTTTTCCCACCTCTCTTACCTCTTCCACCTTCACTCCTTCCCCTCCTTTCCCACCTTTCCCATTTCCCCTTCTTCGCCCTCTCCCCTTCTTCGCCCTCTCCCCTTCTTCGCCCTCTCCCCTTCTTCGCCCTCTCCCCCTCTTCCCCCTCTCTCCCCCTCTCCTATCTATCCCCAATCCCTCTCTTCTTCCTTTCCCCCCGTTTCTACCCATCTACCTCCATCCCCCCCTCTCCCATTCTTCCTCCCCCAATCACTCTCTGTACAGGACAAAATAGTAATAAACATATAGATTATAACAATAATAAATGATAATGATAATAAATTATAGAAATAATAAATGGTGATAAAAAGGATAATAATAATAATGGGAGCAGAGAGGTCGGTACCATGCTACTCGTCACAACAATGAGTCACTGGTTGAGCCGAGGTTCAAACTCGTGACTCAACCGATTGCGACGTCACACTTGTGCGTGTGTGTGCGTGTGTCCGCGCGCGCGCTTCCTTGCTTCGGATATTTCTACGTAGATGCATGCATGCCTGAAGATGTCTTAAATAGACGAAAACGTTCGAACTAAGTTTCTTATTTCCCAGTGTTTTTTCTGCACATGTATACATATATGATATACTCGTTCATACATACATACGTATATACATACATACATATATATTCTTACATAATACATAAATATGTACATAAAATATGTTTTCATTCGTACACCCTTTCGCCCACGTCTGCACTTTAATCCATTTATTAACTTTCTCCCACAACATTCTGACCTATTCTCACTCCCACATTAACCTGTTTTTTCATTTTTCAACTTGTTCGTACATACCTGGATATAAATGTACATATATGTACATACATATAGTACAGATACATATGTATAAATATGTTTACATACATACACACGTATGTACATACATATATGCGTACATACATGAATACATACATACGTACATATGTACATACGTATGTACATATATACATACATAAACACATACATATATATTTACGTTCACACCTGAAAGTATACATGCATACATACACACATGCTTACACACATGTATAGATACTTGTACACTGGCATTAATCTCCTTTATGATGTGGGTAGCATACTTTCTTTGTTTCGTCCATTTTTGGTACACAGTCACTGTTACCTCATCCCCCACCACAAGGGGAACCTGCTCATAGATCTCTGGCTCTCGTATTTACGAATACATTTATGCTTCTTCTATACCCCCCCCCCGTGTTATTCTCGCCCCCTCCTTATTCTCTAGCACCCCCAGTCTCCCATACTCCCATCCCCCACATGCCCTTACATCACTCAAATCCTCCCCCACACTCCACACTCCCATCCCCCACATGCCCTTACATCACTCAAATCCTCTCCCAACTCCACCTAACCCACCTTCCTATCCTCAACTCTTTCTTGTTAATGTCAGTCGGTTATGTATATGCCACTTATGCGATGCTGTTTCCTGGAGGAGTGAAGAGGATCATTTCAGCACTGAATACAAATAGTCTAACATCCACTAAATGTCACTGGGCGTCCTTGGAAGGCGCTACGGACACTCGGCTATCCTTGCACCCCGGGTTAAGGTGCCCCTATTGGCTCGCATTATATATTTCATTGTACCTAAAGGACAAAAGGTTTTGTGTAGATCCGAGTGTAAGGAGGAAGGGGGTCGGGATCGGTGGGGGACCTCGTCAGGCCAGGGTCCTCCCCCCTCCGGGGGGGCGGGGGTCCCCCGTGTCCTTAGCGGAACCCATGAATTGTGTCCTTGTGTGGCATAAGACACATTTTTCATATCTTGGCTGATTCGTGTGTCTAGCACAGACTTGGAGCACACGATACTCGTATATCTGATATGTGGTCTTGACCCTCCTCCTCCTCCTCCTCCTCCTCCTCCTCCTTCTCCTCCTTCTCCTCCTCCTCCTCCTCCTCCTCCTCCTCCTCCTTCTCCTCCTGTTCCTTTCCCTTCCCTTTCTGTTACCCCGCCTCTTCCCCCCCTTCTCCTTCCTCCCCCTTCTCCTACTCCCCTTCCTTTTCCTCTGCCTCCTCCTTCCTCCCCTTCCTCCTACTCCTTCTTTTCCTACGTCTCTTCCTCCTCTTCCTCCTCTTCCTCCTCTTCCTCCTACTCCTCCTCTTCTTTTTCCTCACCATTCTCTTCTTCCTTCTCCTTTACTCTCGCTTCCTCTTCATCCTCTTCCTTTTCCTTCTCTTCCTCCGACTCCTCTTCCTCTTCCTCTGCCTCCTTTTCCTCCTCAGCCTCTAACTTTTCCTTTTCTTCCTCTGTCTCCTTTTCCTCCTCATCCTCTTCTTCCTCTTCTTTCTCTTTCCCTGCCTCCTCTTCCTCTGGCTCCTCATCTTCCGGCTTCTCTTCCTCCGCCTCCTCTACCTCCTCTTCCTCTGGCTCATTTTCCTTCTCATGCTCTTTCTCCGCCTCGTCTTCCTCTACCTCCGCTTCCTCTTCTCGTCTGAATAAAATCTCCTGGCGGCAGATGGTTACCGAGACCGGCTTACCGTTTGCCAGAGCTGGGCGCGTTCCTACGTGCGTTCCTACGTGTCCTAGTAACGCACCCAGGAACGCGCCCAGCTCTGCTGTTTGCCTCTTGGCCGAATGAAATCGTCACGCACTAACCATAATAAAGCTCGCAACTGCGCCTTCGATGTATATCGGGCAGTGGTTAATGCATTTCATTGTATTTCATTGTATTCCATTGTATAAGGAAGACTTAATATGGCGTTTGGTTGGTTCCCAGGAACGGGAGTTTTGAAACTAAAGTTTCTTGTTATCGAAGGATTGTGTAATTCAGAGATTTGTTTCAATGGCCCTATGCAAGACCGCTCTGTCCCCTGGAGGACGATACAGCTGAATAGAATGACTTTTTTCAGTTCACCCATCCATCTCACCCATTCCCCCATCGTCTGCCCCTCCCTACGCGCTCTTCACCCCATCCTCACCCATTTTCACCCACCCATCACCAACTCCACCAACAATTCTTTCACCCATTCAGTCTGTTCTATCCACCTGTTCACCTCACCCATTCCCCCGTTCTTCACATTCTTCCCCTCCCATTCCCCCAACACATTCTCTCTACCCACTCCTTCTTGCCCATTTTCCCTTCACCCATTCCCTTCACCCATTTTCACACCCATTCACACCCATTTTCACACCCGTTCTGTCGCCCATGCCCATTCCCGCCACCCATTACATCTCGCTTCCTCCCCCACCCTTGTCCCCCACCCATTCCTCCCACCCATTCACTTCACTCATTCTCCACGCCCATTACCCAACCATTCCCACCCCAGTTTCCCCCTCCCCACCTATTCCCCGACCCATACTCCACTCATTCCCTCCCACCCATGTCCCTTACCCATTCCCTCCCATTCATTCTCCACCGATTCCCCAACATGTACTCCACTCATGCTCCCCGTCCATTCCCTCCCACCCATTCCCCCAATTCTCTCCCACCCATTCCCCCAATTCCCTCCCACCCATTCCCCCAATTCCCTCCCACCCATTCCCCAACCCATACTCCACTCATTCTTTTCCACCCATGTCCTCCACCCATGCCCCCGCTCATTCCCTCCCACCCATGTCCCACACCCATTTCCCCCCCATTCCCCCCATTCCCCCCCCAAGCCCGGTGCCGTAAAGCCCCGGTCACGAGTGAGTGTATCTTGCGACTGAATTACGGTTTGCCCCCCACCCATAAATTGTCCGCCTGTGCCCTCCTCCCCATCCCCCATCCCCCAACCCCTCCTCCCCTCCTCCAGCTCTGCTCCCCATCTTCCCCCCCGAAGCGAGCCTCCCCATTCCTCAGAAGTTTCAGTCCCTTTTCCCCATAATGTATATCCTCTATCTCCCCATTTAATTCCTCCCCTTTAATCTTGATTATCCTCCCCTCTCCCCACCTTCCTACTTATTCTACTCCCACGTTCCATCTCCCCCTTTATCCCCCTCCCCCTCTCCCACACACCCCTTCCCTCCTGTCCCCCGTCCCCTCTCCCACACTCTCTTTCTCTCTCGTTCCCCCTCCCCTCTCCTATACCCTCCCTCTCGTCCCCCTCCCCCTTTCCCTCTCTCCCGTCCCCCTCTCCCGTCCAACTTTCTCTACCTCCTCATCCCCCTCCCCCTCTCCCACACCCCCTCCCCTCCCGTCCCCCTTCCCCTCCCCTCCCGTTCCCCTTTCCCTTCCCTCCCGTCCCCCTTCCCCTCCCGTCCCTCCCCTTTCCCCTTCCCCCTCCCATCCCCCTTCCCCTGCCCTTCCCCTTCCCCTCCCGCCCCCCTTCCCCTTCCCCTCCCGCCCCCCTTCCCCTTCCCCTCCCGCCCCCTTCTGCCGTCCCCCTCCCCCGTCCCCCTCTCCCGTCCTCTTCTAATGGTTGTACACTTCTTATCTACGGGTATTAATCTTATCCGTATTATCACACGTCTCTTAATGATAGACTCGCTAATTCATTTTGATTAATAAATTCCTTCATTCATTTGCTTATTCATCCATGTATTCATCTACTTACGTGCTTTGCCTTTCCGTTTTTTATGCACCAGTGGCGTCATAGGAAGCGTACTGGTCTCGCATTTGGTTAATTGTAGGTTCGAGTTCCACACTTCTCCCCAAAGCGCATGATAGGGCGAAAGTGACGGCTTCGGCCGCAGTTACGCGCCTCCTGTGCTTTATCTTCTAGATTTTTTGTGTTCTTCCAGGATTCCTGTATCACTCGATGCTTCTAGTGATGATCTAGGCCTCTAGTGTTTTTCCTAAGATTATAGGGGTGTTACAGGTTTCTAGAGTTGCCCCCAGGCTTCTAGTGATGCTCTATTCTCTAGTGTTATTCCTAGGATTCTAGGGGTGTTACAGGGTTCTAGAGTTGTCCCCAGGCTTCTAGTAATGCTCTATTCTCTAGTGTTATCTCAAGGATTCTAGGGGTGTTACATGCTTCTAGAGTTGCCCCCAGGCTTCTAGTGATGTGATGCTCCATTCTCCAGTGTTATCTCTATGATATTCGGGGTGTTACAGGCTTCTAGAGTAGTCCCTAGGCTTCTAGTGATGCTCTATTCTCTATTGTTATCTCAAGGATTCTAGGGGTGTTAGAGGCTTCTAGAGTTGCCTCCAGGCTTCTAGTGTTGTCCCTAAGATTCTAGGTGTCACAGGCTTCTAGAATTGCCCCCCAGGTTTCTAGTGCTGTCCCAGGGTACTAGAATTGCTCCCAGGCTTCTAGTGCTCAGTCTGCTGGATTTAGTTTCTGTACTTCTTTGTTTCTGTGTCCTCTCTAGTTACTTCTTTCCACCCATGGCAGTGCTCCAGTTCAAACGCGAGCTTGCATCTCTTCTCGAAGTCTTCAGAAATGTTCCTTATTGCCCTGCCAAGTTTGAATAATGAAGAGACACAGAAACGGAATCCCACGAGCGTAGTTATATTCCGTATGTATTGTAGTACAGTTGGGTTAAGTACATGTCACCCGCTCCCGTTTTTTTTTTTTTTTTTTTTTTTTTTTTTTTAAGCTCTCGTGGTTAGACGCCAATCACTTTTATCTTTTATCTATTCTTTATTTTTATTTTTATTTTTTGTAACTCAGGGAAAGATGATATTTATCTAAACGTACGTTTTAACCAATCACTTATCACAGACTCATTGACTCCATATTTTCATGTACAAAACCTAAAGGAATGTACTCCGTTTTTACTTCTTAACCGAAGGATTGAGAACATATGATACCTTAGTAGTTAAGCGCGTAGGATGAGCTGTTCTCCATGTAAGAGCATGACGTAAGAGCATTATGGTGTTCAACACGAGGACATAGGATGTGGTACTTTTGATATGCTGTAAGACGTTTCACAGAAGCTTGAGAGCATAGGAGAGCGTATGTAGCATGGGGAGCATAGAATGACTTCATAAGGTAAAACTCTTCAGTCTTGTGAGCATAGGAGCGTGTATGGAGAGCATAGGGTGTAGCACACTTCATATGGGAGGAGCATGTTATAAGGGATTTCAATTTTGTGAGCATAGCTTGAGAGCATAGGAGAGTATATATAGCATGGAGAGCATAGAAATTCTCCATACGGTAAAACTCTTCACAGAGTCTTGTGAGCATAGGAGCGTGTATGGAGAGCATAGGGTGTAGCACACTTCACATGGAAGGAGCATAGTGTAAGGCATTTCAATTTTGTGAGCATAGGGCTCTGAGTATGGAGAGCATAGGATAACACACTTTGCACGAGATCATAGTGTGAGCATATGAGACCGTGAGCATGATCCTGAGAGCATGGCACTCTTCTCATGCACTAGCATGATACGAGGCACAAGAAGACCGGGCAACCAGTGCCAGGCACTGTTCCAAAACTCGGCCCGATTGCCGGCCGGCCGGGGTCCAACTTTGGACCTCGGCCCGGGCTGCTGCTGCTGCTGCTGCATCAGATGGGTCTTGTCGAATGCAGAGCCCACAAATCAAACCCAGAGTGAATGGAAACCAGTGGCACCCAAAGGAACTTTATTGAGGTCGCGTGACCAAATCCAGAACCCTCCTCCTCCTCCTCCTCCTCCTCCTCCTCCACCTCTTCCTCCTCCTCCTCCACCTCTTCCTCCTCCTCCTCCACCTCTTCCTCCTCCACCTTCTCCTCCACCATCTACACCTTCTTCTCCACCACATCCTCCTCCTCCACCTCTTCCTCCTTCTCCTACACCTCCATCTCCCACCCCCTCCACCTCCTCCTCCTGCACCTCCTATTCCTCCTCATTCTCCTCCCCTCCTACTCCTCCTCCTCCCCCCTCCCCCTCCTCCTCCTCCCCTTCATCTTCCTCTTTCACCCTCACATCCTTCTTCATCGCCTGCTCCTTCTCATCTCTTCCCCACCATTTCCATTCTTCAACTCCCAAACTTGCTTCTCTTCATCTCCTTTGGCTTATTTTCTCATCTCCCCCATACTTCCCTTTACTCATCTACCATCCTCTCCCTTCCTCATCTCCAAAATTTCTCGTCTACTCCCTACCCTTCTTTTCTCCTTCCCTCTCCATCCCTCTCCTCTCTCTCCTCTCCTTCCCTCTCCTGTCATCCCCTCTACTCTCCTCACCTCTACTCTCCTCCCCTCTCCTCTCCTCCCCTCTCCTCTCCTCTCCTCCCCTTTCCTCCCCTCTCCTCTCCTCCCCTTTCCTCCCCTCTCCTCTCCTCCCCTTTCCTCCCCTCTCCTCTCCTCCCCTTTCCTCCCCTCTCCTCTCCTCCCCTCTCCTCTCCTCCCCTCTCCTCTCCTCCCCTCTCCTCTCCTCCCCTCCCCTTTCCTCCCCTCTCCTCTCCTCTTTCCTCCTCCCCTCCACTCTCCTCTCTTCCCGTCCCCTCCCTTCCCCTCCCCTTTCTTCACTTACCCTCCACATTTCCCTACTCTTCCCTTACCTTCCCATCCTCCCCAAGGCCTTCCCCCAATCCTTCCCCCAATCCTTCCCCCAATCCTTCCCCCAATACTCCCCCCCTCCCCCCGGGCATTTCTCAAGGTAGACTCATCGACTCCTCTGGACGAGTAGGAGTCTTGACCACAACTCAATGGGGGTGTTTCATAAATCTTCGTCGTGTTTCAAACATTCCAACGAAGTGAACGAAGATTTCAGGGAGTAATGCATGATCTCGCAGTCTTCCCATCCGAGGAAGCTATATCCGGCTAGGTCCAGCCCGGTCCAACCCGGTCCACTTTATGTCTACCCAGTCCAACCCGGTCCACTTTATGTCTACCCAGTCCAACCCGGTCCACTTTATGTCTACCCAGTCCAACCCGGTCCACTTTATGTCTACGCAGTCCAACCCGGTCCACTTTGTCTACCCTGTCCAACCCGGTCCACTTTATGTCTACCCTGTCCAACCCGGTCCACTTTATGTCTACACTGTCCAACCCGGTCCATTTTGTCTACCCTCTCCAACCCGGTCCACTTTATGTCTACCTAGTCCAACCCGGTCCACTTTATGTCTTCCCTGTCCAACCCGGTCCACTTTATGTCTACCCTGTCCAACCCGGTCCACTTTGTGTCTACCCAGTCCAACCCGGTCCACTTTATGTCTACACGGTCCAACCCGGTCCACTTTATGTCTACCCGGTCCAACCCATTACTGTGTATATGTGAACCTAGACTGCTTCTTACTAATCCTGCTCTTCCGTTTCTTCTTCCTCCTTCTCTTCCTTTCCCTTTCTTCTTCCCTCTTTCTCTTCCTCCTTTCACTTTCTTCTTCCCTCCTTCTCTTCCTTTTCCTTTCTTTATCCCTCCTCTTCCTCCTCCTTTCCCTTTCTTCTTTCCTCCCTCTCTTCCTTTCCCTATCCTCCCCTCACCTCCCTTAGCCTCTCGTTGCTTCCCACCCTATCCTTCCCATCCCCTTTCCCCACCCCTCCCTTCCCTTCCCTTCCCTTTCCTCTCTTCTCTCTTCCCCCCTAACCTCCCTTAACCTACAGTCCCCTTTCCCTCATTTCTCTTTTCCTCACCTTCCCTCACACCTCCTCTTGCCTCCTCTTCTCTTCCTCCTCGCCTCCTCTTCCTTCTCCTCGCCTCCTCTTCCTTCTCCTCGCCTCCTCTTCCTTCCCCTCGCCTCCTCTTCTCTTCCTCCTCGCCTCCTCTTCTCTTCCTCCTCCTCGCCTCCTCTTCTCTTCCTCCTCCTCGCCTTAGACAGGAGTCTTGCAGCCCAAAGGGTTAGTACGGGGCTGAAAAAGGCCAAATGTTATGTTGATTAATTAATTCATTATTTTTATTAAAGATGTATATTAATTATTGTTTTCTGTCTTCATGCCGACGTCACCGGTTTGGTCTCGGGTTTGTTTAGTAGAAGTATCTTCTGAGGTGCCAGGGTTCAGAACCTTCTTCCTCTTCTTCTTCTTCGTCCTTTTTTCCTCTTCTTTCTTTTTTCCTCTTCGTCCTTTTTGTCCTCTTCGTCCTTTTTCTCTTTGTCCTTTTTTCCTCTTCGTCTTTTTTCCTCTTTGTCCTTTTTTCCTCTTCGTCTTTTTTCCTCTTCGTCCTTTTTCCCTTCTTTTTTCCTCTTCGTCCTTTTTTCCTCTTCGTCGTCCTTTTTTCCTCTTCGTCGTCCTTTTTCCCTCTTCGTCGTCCCTTTTCCCTCTTCGTCGTCCTTTTTTCCTCCTCCTCGTCCTTTTTTCCCTCTTCTTTGTCCTTTTTTCCTTCTTCCTCTTTCTTTTTCTTCCTCTTCTTCCGTCGGTGAACAATAAACGTAAGTCAAATGAAGTCTTCGTTGTGTTATGGGGTGGACCCGGTAGGACGACGGTTATGTGTGGAGCCAGGATATGCGTGTGGAAAATACCCTAACTCTTATAGCCCTCGTATAGTTCTGTATAGTTACAACTATACATTTTAACATGTTAATGTGTACTACAGTGTCCTCTGCTTGTTTGCTCCACCGTTGTGTTCGTTAAGTGATTGTCATTAAATTAAAGCGTTTGGGTCCGTTCTTGTGATTACTATTCTCTCTCTTTCTCTCTCTCTCTCTCTATCTATCTATCCCTCTCTCACTCTCATTCTTTCCCCCTCACTCTCCCTCTCCCTCCTCTCCCTCCTCTCTCTCTCCCTTCTATCTCTCTCTCCCCTGTCCCTCTCTCACCCTTTCCCCCTCACTCTCACTCTCTCTCACTCTCTCACTCTCACTCTCTCTTACTCTTGCTCTTCCCCCTCTCTCGCTCTCCCCCCTCTCTCGCTCTCCCCCCTCTCTCGCTCTCCCCCCTCTCTCGCTCTCCTCCCTCTCTCGCTCTCCCCCCTCTCTCCCCCTCTCTCCCCCTCTCTCTCTCTCCTTTCTCTCTCCTCTCTCCCCTCTCTCCTCTCTCTCTCTCTCTCTCTCTCTCTCTCTCTCTCTCTCTCTCTCTCTCTCTCTCTCTCTCTCTCTCTCTCTCTCTCTCTCTCTCTCTCTCTCTCTCCTTTCTCTCTCTCTCTCCTTTCTCTCTCTCTCTCTCTCTCTCCTTTCTCTCTCTCTCCTTTCTCTCTCTCTCTCTCTCTCTCTCTCTCTCTCTCTCTCTCTCTCTCTCTGAGTCATGAAAAGGCTTGGAAATAAAAAACGATAAAAGATTTATGTGTACTGGCATGGTCATGGAAAGGCCTAGAGAAAAAAAAAAAGTATGCAAGAGATTTAGAGGGTACCGATAAGGTCATGGAAAGTCATGGAAAAAAGTGTGGAAAAATTCAGCGGGTGCTGGTAAAGTCATGGGAAAAAAATTGAGAGGTTTAAGGGTACTGGTGTATCGAGTAGTGGGTTTGTTTCAATCGCGCTTACGAGGACAAAAAGGGCATGAGCTCGATTCCAAAAGCTCACGGTGGCTTCTGCTCCACCTGGAAATCATAACACGGAAGGCAAAGGTGACTGTCTAGCTCACAGCCAAGCGGCCTTCTTACTTCTGATAGTACTAGTAGTAGCAGTAGTAGTAGCAGTAGTAGTAGCAGTAGTAGTAGTAGTAACAGTAGTAGTGGTAGTGGTAGTAGTAGTAGTAGTAGAGTAGAAGTAGAGGTAGTAGAAGTAGATGTTGAAGGGGCACAGAATCTACTGCATATCTACGCGAGAAGGCGGCCGGTAACTTCCTTCAGTGGAGCAATAATTACCTGACATCATCAGTCTTCAGTCGTTCTGTAAGTTAGCCAAATGTATAAATGGACTGAAAGGTTTTCTCTCAGTTAGATAGGATCATATGATACCAGATCAACTGGATTGAAGGACAAAGAGGAGGAGGAGTTAAGGAGACTGAAAAGAAGATAAGGAGGAGAGGCGGAAGTAGGGAGACTATGAAAAGGAGATAGGAAGAGAGGAGGAGGTAAGGAGGAGAGGAGACGAGGGAGGGAGAAATCAGCCGAGAAGGAATGGGAGGTGGACGAGGAGGAGGAGGAGGAGTTAGGGAGACTCTGAAAAGGAGATAAGGAAGAGAGGAGGAAGTAGGGAGACTATGAAAAGGAGGTAAGGAGGAGAGGAGACGAGGGAGGAGGAAATCAGCCGAGAAGGAACGGGAAGAGGAGGAGGAGGAGGAGTAGGAAGTAGTGGGTGTGAGCTGGTTGGGGGGGAAGTGGGGGGCGGTCTGTTCTCCTCTTTAAACGTGGTGCCAGTGATGACGTTTATTGCTCTTGTTTGCGGTCGCCAAGGCTCGGAGTGGTCAAGACTGTCTCCGTCTTTTATCCCGACTCCTAGCTGCTGCTGCTAGCTGCTACTAGATGCTAGCTGCTAGGTATTAGCTGCTACTAGATGCTGCTTGCTGCTGTTAACTGCTACTAAGTCCTAATAACTGCTACTAGATGCTGCTAACTGCTTCTAGCTGCTAGTTACTGTCTGCTAGCTGCTACTGCTAGGTATTAGCTGCTACTAGATACTGGTTACTGCTATTAACTGCTACTAAATGATATTAACTGCCACTAGATGCTGCTAACTGCTTCTAGCTGCTAGTTGCTGTCTGGTAGCTGTTACAAGCTGCTGTCTGCAAGCTGCTCCTAGCTACTGTTAGCTGCTACTAGCTACTGTTAGCTGCTCTCTGCTAGCTGCCACTAGCTGCTGTTTGGATTGTTCTTTCTCATAACTATTCACCCGTTTACCTTCATCTCCTCAATCTGATGTCTCTCC
>NC_134817.1:3887500-3895000 GCF_046742065.1 Oratosquilla oratoria | reverse complement strand
AGAAAGAAAAGGAAGGCCGACCACATACCACTTGGCCGAAGTTGCCTTCTACTCCTCTTCTTTCTCTTCCTACTCCTCTTCCTCCCTTTACTCGTTCTCCTCTTCCTTCTCTTCCACCTCATCTTCTTCCTCCTCTTCTTTCTCCTACTCCTCCTCCTCTTCCTCCTCTTTTCTTCTTACTCATCCTCCTCCCCCCTATTTCTCCTCCTCCTATTTCTTATTCTCCTCCTCTTCGTCCTTCTCCTTTTCTCCTCTTCCTCCTCTTCTTCCTCTTCTTTCTCTCCCCTCTTCCTTCTCTTCCTCCTCCTGCCTATTCCTCCTCTTCCTTCTCTTCCTCCTCCTGCCTATTCCTTCTTCTGACCTTCCTCCTCCTCTTCATCCTCCCATTCCTCCTCCTCTTCCTCTTCCAACTTTGCATATTGAGATGAGCACCTCGGGGCTTGGCCGCATTAGGGCTCCCGGCTGATTTGGGCTTCGCTTGAATGTGCGTGCGCGCGGGCTTGCACTTGTGTGAGAATGCCTTTCCCCCTTCCTTCCCTCCCTCCCTCTCTCTCTCTCTCTCTCTCTCTCTCTCTCTCTCTCTCTCTCTATATATATATATATATATACACATATACATAACATATATATATATGTGTGTGTGTGTGTGTGTGTGTGTGTGTGTGTGTGTGTTTGTGTGTGTGAAAAAGGTGAATGATGAAGACAGGAATTAGAGTTCAAGTTTATTTGTGACTAGTGTCGCCAAATAAGACTTCATCAGAGAAATGATGTTATACAAGAGAAATAAGGTAAACACATATAGTAACAGGGGACACTGTGAGGAGCTCCGGAGAGGCTCAATCAAGGTCACGTCTACTTCGGTGGTGTTTTGTCCCCTTCTGGTCGTTGCTGGGGTTTCTTGTATCCACTCCGGTGGTGTAATGTCCTACCGGCTGTTGCTACAGCTGCGGTGGCCTTTTGTCCATTTAATATCACCCGTTTCTTAGTTCGTGTTCTTATTTGTAGCGATGTATAGGACTTCTAGTACTTTTCTGTCTGGATATGTTTTCATCTATTATTTCTTCTGCTTCCCATTTTTGGAAAATGTTCCTTTTCTTTGACACAATTAATGCACTCGTCTCGCGGTGGTGTCTGACATCTGTTCTTATGTTCACGGAGACTTTTCTCTAATCCTCTGTGTGTTTCTCCATAACAGGAATCCTCAATACCAATACATGGTATCCTGTACACAACACTTCCGTTGTTGCTATGATCTTCAGTCTTTCTCACCAATTCGCCTGTCTGTCTGTCGTGTTGGAAAGGGAGACTATTAGATAACGATTGTTAATTTTTTCTTTTTTCATTCCTTTTTTCTGATTAATTGGTCTTCTGTTAGTAAAGACGCCAAGAGTCCTTCTGGTGCCAGGCGCGTGTTGGGTCTCTTCTTCGAGGTATGCTGGGCTATAGATTCTAGTAGTCCCCCCTCTCTACCTTTCTCTCCCTATCACTCTCCCTCTCACTCTCACTCTCTCTCTCACTCTCTCCGTCTCTGTCTGTCTCTCTCCTCTCTCCGTCTCTCTCTCTCCGTCTCTCTCTCTCCGTCTCTCTCTCTCTCCGTCTCTCTCTCCGTCTCTCTCTCCGTCTCTGTCTGTCTCTCTCCTCACTCCGTCTCTCTCTCTCCTTCTCTCTCCCCTCTCCATCCCTCTCCTTCTTTCCATCACTCTCTCCTTCTCTTCATCTCTGTCTCCTCTCCATCTATCTCTCCTCTCCATCTCTCTCTCCTCTCCATCTCTCTCTCCTCTCCATCTCTCCTCTCTCTCTATCTATCTATCTATCTGTCTCTTACCTGTTCATAGTCGAGGTAGGAGATCGTACTTTACTTCGAGATCGTCCCTCGAGGTTATACTGAAGATGACCTGACCCCCTCAGGTCAAAGTGAGGAACAGGTCTTGAAGAAGGCTGGCAGGGAGGTGATCCTCTCTGACGTCCCTCTTGCGGGACGAATGCCAGAAGGTTCCTGTTCTTGCTCCCAGTATTCGGTGAATAATGAAAAGAGGGCAGAAGAAAGAAGAGAAGAAAACTGGGAAGATGAGAAGTAGAGAGAGAGAGAAAGAGAAACGGAGAGAGAGAGAGAGAGAGAGAGAGAGAGAGAGAGAGAGAGAGAGAGAGAGAGAGAGAGAGAGAGAGAGAGAGAGAGAGAGAGACTGTGAGAGAGAGAGAGAGAGAGAGAGAGAGAGAGAGAGAGAGAGAGAGAGAGAGAGAGAGAGAGGGAGAGAGAAAGAAAGAAGAGACCAAAACTAGGAAGTGAAAAGTGGAAGGAAGAAGAGGAGGAAGAGGAGGCGAACGAAGATGACAGCGATGAGGGAAATAAGAAGAGGAGGAGGCGAATGAAGATGACAGCGAGGAGGGAAATAAGAGGTGGAGGAGGAGGCGAGGGAAGATGACAGCGATGAGGGAAATACGAGGAGGAGTAGGAGGAGGTGGAGGAGTAGGCGAAAGAAGATGACAGCGAGGAGAGGAATAAGAGGAGGAGGCGAAGGAAGATGACAAATAATAAAAGGAGGTAATAAGAGTAATAAATAAGGGTGATAAGAGAAGAAATGAGATGGTTGTTGTTGTTGCGGTTGTTGTTGTTGTTGTTGTAGTTGTTGTTGCGGTTGTTGTTGTTGTCGTCGTCGTCTCTTTATCCAGCGTTTTGGGGAAAGCAATCAGGTCGCGTCTGGACCAAGACCTTCTCGTTTTCGCCTCGGGGTAGTTATTTCATCTTCCTCCTCCTCCTCCTCCTCCTCCTCCCTCCTTCACCTCCTTCCTCCTCCCCCTCCCCCTCCTCCCCCTCCTCCTCCCCTCCTCCTCCCCTCCTCCTCATCCTCCTCCTCCTCCTCCTCCTCCTCCTACGCCTCCTCCTCCCCCCTTTCCCTCCTACGCCTCCTCCACCCCCCTTTCCCTCCTACGCCTCCTCCTCCCCCCTTTCCCTCCTACGCCTCCTCCTCCCCCTTTCCCTCCTACGCCTCCTACTCCTCCTCTTCCTCCTCTTCCTCTTCCTCCCCTCCTCCCCCTTTCCTTCCAACGCCTCCTACTCCTCCTCCTCTTCCTCTTCCTCCTACTGCTCTTTCTCCTCTTTGTCCCTTTTCTCATTTTATTCCTCTTTCTCTTGCTCTTCCTGTTGCTCTTACTCCTCTTACTCCTCTTCCTCCTTCCCTTCCTCCTTCTCCTCCTCCTCCTCCTCCTTCTTCCTTCCTCAATTGTCCCTCAACTCGGCCCGGTCAACATTACCTCATCTCAATCCGCCCCTCAGCTCCAACTCGATTTTGGCCTCGTTTGACATCGTTTGACCTCAACGTCGTCTCAGGTCAACTTTGGCCACAACATCATCCCACCTCAAATCCCCTATCCTTGTGTACTAAATACACTGTGTGTGTGTGTGTGTGTGTGTGTGTGTGTGTGTGTGTGTGTGCGCGTCTCCGTGTGTTTGTGTGTATGTGCACAAATAAGCGTATGTGCGTATTCCTGTCTGCGCTTTTTATTTGCAAATTATGTGTGATACCTCTTGTTTCCTTAAGAGTTATTCTTCCACTCCTCTTCCTCCTCCTCCTCTTCCTCCTCCTCTTCTCTACAAGTGCAAACGAACCTGACCATTGAAATTCCCGCCCCATTCCCGTCTCACTCCAGTGCAATTCCAACTCACTTCATTGCATCCCCATTCTTATTTGGGTCCCTGTCGGCCCCCTCACCCCACTCTCCCTCACCCTCCCCTTCTCAGTCGCTCTTTACCCCCTTCTCTTGCCTCTTGCTCTCTTTCTCTTGTTCCTTTGCACTACCCACTCACGTTATCTTTGTTTTTCTTCTTAGGACGATTTCTCTTTTTCTCTCTTTTGCTCTCTTTCGGTTATTCCTTTGTACTGTTCACTCACCATATCTTTGCTCTTTTCTCCAAGGACGATTTGTCTTTCTTTTGCTCTCTTTTTTTCCTCTCGTGTCTCTTCATTTTTCCTCCCTTCTCTCTCTCTCTCTCTCTCTCTCTCTCTCTCTCTCTCTCTCTCTCTCTCTCTCTCTCTCTCTCTCTCTCTCTCTCTCTCTTTTCTCTTCCCATTCCTTTCCTCTCTTTTTATTACTCTCAGCTTCTCCAGCTCTTTTATATATTTTTCAATCTTTTCTCGTCTTTCCACGTGTAGGGTACTGGACGAATCTCTACTTCCTTAATGGGTTGACATGGTGTGGAACTGTCCGTAACAAAAAAAAAAATGATAATAATAATAATGAATAAATAAATAGATAAATAAATAAATAGATAGAATAGAATAAAATAGAATAAAAACTGAAACTGGTTTAAGGATCATAATCGAAAATTTCTGTGTGCGCGCGCGCGCGCGCGTGTGTGTGTGTGTGTGTGAGTGAGAGAGAGAGAGATGGGGATAATCTATTAATATATATATAATATATATATATATATATTAAAAAAGAGCAAAATGTAGAATTTTAAGTTATCAATTTGCATATGTGAGTGTTTTTCAGCTGTAGTTGCATAGTTGCCTCTTTTTTCGTGTCTGGATTTTTGTTTTTGAAATTTGGTCTTAGCATCAGAAAAAAACGAAGGTTTATTATACTTACGAGTTGTCATGTCTTCAGAGCTGTCCAGTATATTTCTCCAGAGTCTTGTACGATGTCCGCGGATTTTTTTTTATTCCGTGGTTCTCCACACACCCACACACCCACACCGCGGATTTGTATTCTTTTCTGCGGATTTGTCATTTTCCGCGGATTTGTCATTTCCGCGGATTTGTCTTTTTTTCCCGCGAATTTGTATTTTTTTTTTTTTCGCGGACTTTTCTTTTTCCGCATATTTGTCTGTTATTCCGCGAACAGGTCTTTTTTCCGCGGATTTTCCTTTTCCGTGGATTTGTCTTTTTTCCGCGGATTCTTTCTTTTATTCCGCGAACTTCTATTTTTTTCCGTTTTTTTTTTTTTTTTATGCGAGTGACACCGTTACTCGGTTGTCTGAAGGAGCAACAACTGAGCGACAGACATTCTTTGTCCTGTGAAGTGTTGCCAGAAGTATCCGGAGTTACCTGAATATTACTCCCGAATGGGGAGCCCGTATTCGGTTTTCCACTAGTCTTGTATTACTCCGAGGACCTCTGGGCCAAATCTCGTAAATAAATGTTTCAGAAGAAACAGATCTACCGAACATACTTCGCGTTTATGATACAGGTAGATAAACAGTTACTGTAGATAGAAATAGGTAAGTGAATAGGTAAATCAGACAGGTAGATAAACAATCACTGTAGACAGAAATAGGTAAATGAATAGGTAAATCATATAGGTAAATAAACAATTACTGTAGATAGAAATGAGTAAATGAATAGGTAAATCATACAGGTAGATAAACAATCACTGTAGACAGAAATAGGTAAATCATACAGGTAAATAATTAATGTAGATAGAAATAGGTAAATGAATAGGTAAATCATACAGGTAGATAAACAATTACTGTAGACAGAAATAGGTAAATGAATAGGTAGATCTTACAGGTAAATATACAGTTACTGTAGATAGAAATAGGTAAATGAATAGGCAAATCATACAGGTAGATAAACAATTGTAGATAGAAATATGTAAATAGGTAGATCATACAGGTAGATAAACAGTTACTGTAGATAGAAATAGGTAAATGAATAGGTAAATCATACAGGTAGATAAACAGTTACTGTAGATAGAAATAGGTAAATGAATAGGTAAATCATACAGGTAGATAAACAATTACTGTAGATAGAAATAGGTAAATTTATAGGTAAATGAGGTAACATGGAAGAATTAGAAAACCCTCCTGTCAAACTTTTCCCATTCCCATAATCAGAGGCGTGCGGGTCTCGAATCCTCCTATTCCCGGGCTCGAGTCCCGCACTCTAATTCGTAGTAGTGAATGTTACCTCCCATAATAATCCCTCAAGCACATAATAGAGCAAAGGAGGGTTCGATCGAAGCTGCTCAGCGCCTTGTGGCGTGCGCTCCTCGCCCACCTCACCTCATCAAAAACCAGACGAGGATTGAACTTGAGCGAACAAAGAAACGAGTAGATCAAAATTTCGAGAAGACAGCTGGAGTTACGTCCGTCTTAACTCGAAACCAAATAATTTTCTAAAATCGTGCGAAGCTTTGCTAAATTTGGCGAAACATTGCCCAGGGACTTAGCGTGAGTGTTGCATCACTTGGCCCAAACTGATCTCTCACCCCGTGACGTGACACGAGCTGTCACGTGGCCTCCCCGACGCGACACCTCGGAGTGGCGTGCGCGCGCTGGTTGACGTCAGCAACGTGACGTGATTAGAAGGTGATGGTGATTTGCGTCCGAGTGTGCGTGCGCAAGCAGACGAGCCTCTGTCTCATTTCGCTCGACAAAGACCCGTAAAAAGGCTTGACACCCCTCCCTTACCCCCCAAAAGAAAGAAAAAAAAGTCACAAAGCAGCCCTCTAAAAAAAAAAAAAAAAAAAGTCCAAATCGAATTCAAATGTTAGCGTAGGAAAAGTGTGTGAAGACTCCCATTAGTGAGTGTATGTGTGTGTGTGTGTATGCATGCATGTATATACATATATATCTATATATATATATGTGTATATATATATATATTTATATATATATATATTTTCTCACGTGGGTAAGTTCAGTGCTTGGTCAGGACTCGAACCTACTCTGGTGCAATGTTTGGTTCACATCATAAACTTACAAGTCTGGCCCGACTCGTAGGGCAAAAACATATATATATATATATATATATATATATATATATATATATATATATACATACACTGTTTTTGCGTGCATGCATGTGCGCGAGGCTGTGTTTTTTGTACGATGGTGATTTTGCCTTCATGCGTGCGTGTGCGTTGGTTAACGCGTGCGTGCGTGCGTGCGAGCGTGCCTGCCCTTGAAGAGACAGGGTCGTTAGAGAATGAATCTTGTCCCCCGGAAGGAAGGCGGGCCCGGACGGCACGCTGGCCTTAAGGCCCTTTTTCCTCATCTTTGTCATCCTTCCATCAACCCAATGGCCCGCGGGGGACAGTTGGCTTCATTGTTCTTGGAGAACCTTCACTCACTGAGGCGAGCTGTTTCGACAACGTGGACAAGTTTATGGGTTTCGTTCTGGCTAAACACAGGTGATTCTTTTATGTATTTATTAATTTCATTTTGTTTATCTATGTCTTATCGATTGCCTCTGAGGGGGGCCCAGGCATGGGATGAGAGGGGCCTCGAGTAGTAGGGGACTCCTTGAAGCCGGAGATCTGAATAAATTCGAGTGGGAGTCATCTAAACAAAATATAAAAAATTATGTTACCTTGTTGAAGAAAGCGGGTGATCTTTATTTCAGTGATTTTTTTGAGAAAGACATTTGTAAAACCTGAAGAAAGTCTTAACATGAACTCTTCATCTGGAGCGAAGACGTGGTCAGAGGGAGCTAGATCCACGGACGTGACGGAGAGAATCCGTAGTAGAAGCGACACAGGGACTGACAGAAAGAAGTGCTG
>NC_134817.1:3875000-3877500 GCF_046742065.1 Oratosquilla oratoria | reverse complement strand
CATTATCCACTATCACCATGTAAATCATCACCTCTACTATTACCACCACAGTTACCACCATTACCACAGCAACTACAACCATCACCACAACCACCACCCCAACTATCACCACAACCACAACTTCCAACACGATCACCACATAAAAATAGAATATATACGAAGAGCTCACACCAGGAGTCGTTTTACGTGCGAATAAGACCACATCACAAGTAGCAACAGGAACAGTATCAATCCAAGCTCCAAAAGCACAATCAAATTTACATCCGTCCGTGCCTCCGTTACATCCAGCACTACATCCAACGCCGCCATCTCTTCAACACTTAGCTCTATATACTCACAATCCACACGTTCACGCACCCCCTCCCACACCAGCACCAGCAATAACATCAACAATAACAGTAAACAACCACCACGAAGAAGACGCCTGGCTTCTTGTTCCCGCCGAAGACCCCCCGGCCAAGCACCTGACGATGTTTGCAGACGCTTCCGCAACGTTGGCATCTGCCGTGGGTTTTAGACGGAGTAGAAGACGCCGGGAATCATTCCAGGCTTAATGGTACTTGCTGGAGATGTAAGCGGCTTGTAATTGCTTCAAAACTCGTCGTATTTGCTTCCAGGTGCGTTTCATTCCTTCCAGGCTACTTCATTGCTTTCGCAGGCCGCCCATTGCGTTCCAGACCTTGGAGGACGATCCTCCAAGAGCCTGGAAGGTTTATGGCCGCTTGCTAGGGGATTCGTCCGGGGTTTAGACACTTAGAATTTAATCCACATACACATTACCGAGTTCTCGGGCTTCTTGCTATTACTTCCTTGTTCCTCGTATTACTTCCAAGTAAGTCGAAATGCCTCCAGACGCATATTATTGCACCACTAACGTTTGGCTTTTGGGCCATTTAGCACCATGTGTGCGAGGAAGATATTGGCACGTTTCTGAATCATAGCAAGGCAAGATGTCATGCACAACAGTCGGGGCGAGGAGATTGAGACACTGGCTGTGAAAAGGCTCCCTTCACATGGGGGGAAGATCTATTAGAGAAGAGACTAATATCAATTATGCCCCGCCGAACCCAGAATAAAACCTATAAAGCCAACCATCTCAGCGGAGTAATGAATGACTATGACGACAAACCTTGAGCTGAATAAAATAGTCTGGAGTCAGTCAAAATACTTTTTAAAACTCGTCGCTGTATTGAAGACGTCGAGATCATAACGCATAACCTCAAAAACCCTGGAGTGTCCTTATCTGAATAAATTCGCCTGGCGGCAGACAGTAAGTATACGAGACGGAAAAAGTACTCAAAAGCTTAAGTAGCTGAATAAAGTAGCCTAGTGGCAAAGAGAATAGAAATACACAAGTTGGGTAAGGCACTCGGAAAGGACAAAGGAGAACTCTGTGCAGAAGGTATGAAGAGTACGAATGTGCTTGCACTTGGCTTGAGACTGCTTGTGCCTTCGGGAGTGTGTGTGTGTGTGTGCTTCCGGGGAGACCCTCTGTATTGATTCACTTGGTCTTTGCTTGCCTCAAGCGTTTTGTCCCGATTCAAAAAGCACTCGAGCATTCTCCCTCCCCCCCACAAAAAAAGAGAGAGGGAGGGAGAGAGAGAGAGAGAGACTGGTAGTTCTTTTAAGGTTCTTGGCGTACAAGGGGGAGAGGTGACAAGCGGTTATGGTGATCTTGTTATGGTGAAGTACTTTTCCAGCGCTTCTAGCCTTGTGGATATTCTTGTGCCGTTGTTGTTGTGTGTAGTATTTCGCATATCGATTCAGTATCTCACGTATTAATGTGGTTCTAGACTTTTGCAAAATTTGGTTGTGCATAGTTCTTGGTGGCTGGGAAGGTCGGAAGTGCTCTTTCTTTCTGTGTTCCTTGTTTGTGCTTAAGGTGGCGGCACACTAGACATTTCTTGATAGCATGCTACTTGTTTTTGCTACTTGGTTTTGAGTAGGAACGACTTAGGTTACGATCTTTTGTTTTTTTTCCAGATTTCCAAATGTCAAATTAATTTTGCGTCATGTAGTGAGAAGCTGAATGACGAACTAAGAGACGTTAAATCTGTAGGAATGTTAGACGCATTTTTGAGATGTTCTTACCGAAATCTAGAATATTGTTACCGAAGTCGTTTCTACTTAAGCGAAGTAGCAAAAGCAAATAGCAAGCTAGCCTTGTGTACATGGGTTGTTCCACTATTAGTTTTATCTCGTGAAAAATAACTAATTATTCTTTTGTTACCAATATTTCTTTGTAACTAGGTTGTATAGTTTACACGGTTCAAGCTTTGATAGGTATTTAGAAGGTGAGAAGAATACGCCAGGAGGCGCTGAGTAGCTGCGGCCGAAGCCGTCACCTTGGCCCCATTCGTTTTGACTGTTGTGGTATTTAGTGCCGCTAATAATTGATTGTTTATAGTTGGTTATTTTTATAATATATTTTCTTATGGTAAGCTCGCTGGCTGAGCGGGTTAGGGCGTCGTTACTTGCGGCGAAGGTCGAGGGAATGGCG
>NC_134817.1:3865000-3870000 GCF_046742065.1 Oratosquilla oratoria | reverse complement strand
GTGTGGAGGAGGAAGCAAGGAGGAGGAGGAGGAGGAGGAGGGGAGGTGGTGGTGGTGGAGGGAGAATTATGAGAGAGCGACTGAATGATTGCGCGGCTTGGATAACGTGCTTAACACGTGATCAACTATGGCGCCTCCGGATGAGAGCTCAGTTCGTTTTAGAGTTTGATCTATGGGTACATGCACTATTTTCATGCAGTATTTGTTATGTTTTTAAGATTTGAGCGGGGGCTGATCTCTGTTCGGCGTATTAGCAGACCCTTGACGATAAGCACTACAGCATCAGTGTGTATGTGTGTGTGTGTGTGTGTGTGTGTGTGTGTAAATTGAGTGAATTAATAAATTGGAAGTAAGTGAAATATATGTGTAAATTAAATGTACTCGCACTTAATGATATATGTGTGTGTGTGTGTGAGAGAGAGAGAGAGAGAGAGAGAGAGAGAGAGAGAGAGAGAGAGAGAGAGAGAGATAGAGAGAGAGAATGAAAACGAGGTATTTTTCTCCCAATCAAACTTTCTCTCGACAAAGAAGGCAACCCTGGAGCCCCATCGCAAACGCAAACACACACACACACACACACACACACACACACACACACACACACACACACACACACACACACACACACACACACACACACACACACACACACACACACACACACACACACACACACAAAAAAGGAACAAATATTTTTGACTACGAAAAGACTGCTTAGCAAACGTTTCCAGATAGTTTTTGCTTCGGCCCTCGAGACCAAAGCAGGCCATTTCTTAACCGAATGTCGTCGGCAGGGTCCCCGTTATCTGGAAGGGAACTGCGCATGCGCGCATGGCCGCCGATGACTTGAAAGCGAAAGGAAACTGTCAGAATTGAGAATGTATTGCATTTTCCGCGGGCCTCGCAAATAGCTTCAGGGAGAGAAGAAGAATGTCCCCTTCCATGGGCCTCAGCTCAAAGGTGATGAAGTTTGGAAAACGTGTTTTATTGGTTGTAGATCATAACGCCGTGATGGCTGAGCCTATCATGGAGTGCGCGTGCGCATGTAGAGTGGGTGATGGGGGTTGACTACATAAACGGCGAAACTTCAGACACCGGGAAGTTACGTTTGTGTATTTACCTAGTTGTATTTTGCGGGAGAAGAGCTATGCTCGTAGGGACCCGCAGTTGTATCTTTCTGCATCCAGTTCTTTCTTAAAGTCGTGTATAGTTTTAGCACTCACTGTTTTCTCTTTCAATTTATTCCATGTATCTATCACTCTATGTGGAAAGCTATTCTCTTTCAGATCTCTTCCGTAACTGTCCTTCTTAAGTTTCTTCTTGTGTCCACCTTGTATTTCTTCTGTTCCATTTAAGTAGATCATCCCTGTGTGTGTGTGTGTGTGTGTGTGTGTGTGTGTGTGTGTGTGTGTGTGTGTGTGTGTGTGTGTGTGTGTGTGTGTGTGTGTGTGTGTGTGTGTGTGTGTGTGTGTGTGTGTGTGTGTGTGTTTCATTAAAAGGGTATTTTGCCATATTTGAACGGACTAAATGGAGCGCACAGCTTATATTTTCTATACATGTATAAGTCATTGTTCGGTGATTTGTGTCTTTCTAAAGTATGACACTAAGTTGTCTTTTCAATGATCAGTGCATATAACAAAACCATCACAACCACCGCCAACAACAGCAACAACGATAACAGCAGCCAAACTAATCTCGCGTTCATTGTCCTCCTTTGTACCATCACCCTTTCACGATTTCCAGCCCTCACCCCTCTCTCTCTCTCTCTCTCTCTCTCTCTCTCTCTCTCTCTCTCTCTCTCTCTCTCTCTCTCTCTCTCTCTCTCTCTCTCTCTCTCTCTCTCTCTCTCTCTCTCTCTCTCTCTCTCTCTCTCTCTCTCTCTCTCTCTCTCAACTCACTGCATTATTGCAAAGTATTAGTCACACATTAGGAACACCATTCACCATATTTTCAAATTACACGCATGTCTTGTGATCGACTGATATTATCTTACTGAACGAGAGTTCAGAGATCGTTGTTGTTGACAGCAGCGCATAAGGCTGGAACACTAAAAAAATTTCCTCCATAAGATTGGATAGGATATATATATATATATATATATATATATATATATATATATATATATATAATATATATATATATATCTGTGGCGAGATAATTAGACTTATTAGTTCATTTTGTGTTAAATGTAAAGATGATGTGGGCGTTAATCTCTGCATTTGTAATAAAAAAAAAATGAATATGTATAGAAACCTAGGAACTCGCAATAGTTTTTATTTCTATATTCGATTTGTTTGTTTTTTCATTTATTTCAATTGTTCATTAATTCTATTCATCTATTATTTTTTTATTCATTCATTCATTTCTAATTATGTTTATTCTGGAGTGATTTTCATTATATATATATATATATATATATATATATATATATATATATATATATATATATATATTTTCCTCTCTCTCTCTCTCTCTCTCTCTCTCTCTCTCTCTCTCTCTCTCTCTCTCTCTCTCTCTCTCTCTCTCTCTCTCTCTCTCTCTCTCTCTCTCTCTCCCCTCTCTCTATCTCTCTCTCTTTTTTTATTTATTGGTCGCTGCACTCTTCGCCCTCTTCCTTAGTGTCAACATCTTTAATGAGGTCGGGAGGACCACGAAGCTGGGGGGGGGGGGGTCACCGGGGTCCTCCTACACCCTTTCTCCTCCACCTCCTCCACCTCTTCCTCCTCTTCCTCCTCTTCCCCCTCCTCTTCCTTCTTTTCCCCCTCCTCCACCTCTTCCTCCTCTTCCTCCACCTCTTCCTTCTCTTCCTCCACCTCTTCCTTCTCTTCCTCCACCTCTTCCTTCTCTTCCTCCTTCTCCTCCTCCACCTCCTCCTCCACCTCTTCCTCCTGCTCCTGCTCTTCCTCCTCCTTGACCCATGACGGACGTGTATTGAACGTGTATTCCTATGACCAGTTTGTATAACCCTTTACATTTTCTTCCTTCATCCTTTTACTTTCTCCTTTTTTACCTCCTTCACCTTTTCTTCCTTCATCCCTTTTCTTCCTCCTTTTTCCTTTGTCCTTTACTTCCTCCTTTTTTCCACTTTTTCTCCCTCCTTTTTCTACCTTCATCCTTTTTCTTCTTCCTTTTTTCTTTGTCCTTTTCTTCCTGCTTTTCTTCCTTTCTTCCTCCATTTTCTATTCGTTGTCTTTCTTATTTTCTTCCTCCCCATTCACCATTCTCTTTTCCTTCCTCCTATTCATCTTTCTTTCTTCCTTCTCTTTTTTCATTCTCTTTTTCTTCCTCTTTATTTCTTCCCAATTTTCTTCCTCCTTCCCTTCTTCCTATTACCCCCTCCTCCTTTCTTCCTTCTTTTCTTCTTTTATTTTTTCTTCCTCTTTTGTGTCCTTTCCTTCTTTTCCTCAAACATTTTTCCTCCTCTTTTCCATTTTCTTCTTCTGTTTCCTCCACCTCTTCGCCCTCCTCTTGCTCTTCCTCTTTCCATTCTTTGTATTTCTTCCTTCTCCTCTGCCCAACTTTTTTCTTCCTCTGTCTCCTCCCTTTCCTCCTCCTTCACCTTTTTCTTCTCCGTTTTCCTCCTCTTCTTCTTCTTCTTCTTCTTCTTCTTCTTCTTCTTTTTCATCATCATCATCATCATCATCATCATCATCATCATCATCATCATCATCATCTTCTGCTTCTGCTTCTTCTGCTTCTTCTTCTTCTGCTGCTTCTTCTTCTGCTGCTTCTTCTTCTTCTTCTTCACCCTTTCTTCATCTTGTGTCCCATCTTTTGTTCCTCTCCTCTTCTTACCAAACATCTCACTGTTCTTCTACCTCCTCTTCCTTCACATCTTCCTCTTCCTTCTCCTCGTCCATATCTTCCTCCTTATCTTCCTCTTCCTTCTCTTCATCCTCATCTTCCTCTTCCTTTTCCTCGTCCTGCTCCGTTTCCTCCTCATGCTCTTCCTTCTCTTCACCTTCCTCTTCCTCTTCCTCCTCTTCACCCTCCTTTTCCTCCACATCCTCTTCTTCCACCTCTTCCTCCACTTATTCCTTCTTCTCCCCTCCTCTTTCTCTTCCTCTCCTCTTTCACTTCCTCCTCCTCCTCCTCCTCTTTCTCCTCCTGTCTTCCTCCTCCTCCTCTGTCTTCAGTTTACCTCTGTCTGGAGTGGTTTTCATAAGAGTCCTTTATGTACAGGAGGGTCCGTGCAGAAACTTTTTTTTTTCTTCTGCGAACCATGGCGGTCGCCTTCCCACACACACTTACCAAAAAAAGAAGAAGAAGGAAAAAAGTGGATCCTATCGTGGAGTAACTAACTGTCTGTCGTTTTATTTGTCTGAATAGAGCTAATCTCTTGCTCTCCCACCCTCTCCCACCCTCTCCCACCCCCCCTCCCACCCAGTAACTTTGCTCTCCTTAAACTTTACGTTCTCAACTTTGGTGTCGGATGGTCAGACCACATCCAACGCAAAGCCCAGACTAGCCTCGCACGGTCGCCCAAAAGCCCACTAGTCCTGATTTTCGAGTCGGTATAGCTGTGGCCTTGTCCACTTCCTTTCTCTCGCCAGCTCTTCACCCCCCTCCTCCCCCCTTTCCCCCCCCCTCTCCCTTGTCCTTCCAACCGATCCCTCCGCTTGTTGTCCTTTTCCTTCTTGCTGATGTTCCCCTCGTTCTCGTTGCTGTGTTTATATATATATATATATGTATATATATATATATATATATATATATATATACACACACACACGAGGGTATATGTATATGTACGTATTTCCTGTTTTCTTTCGTATGTTACATTTCTGCTCTCGCCTTCTCCTCTCCCCTCCTCTCTTCTACTTTTTTTTTCTTTTCTTCCGATTCCTCTTCCCTCCACTCCACCTCTTCCTCCTCCTCTTATGTCTCCTTACTCCTTCATTATACCCAAATACCTCTTTCTACTTCTCCCCAAATTCCTCCTACTCCTCCTCCTCTCCCATTCCCCATCTTTCCATGTCCCTTCCCTTCCATACTCTCCT
>NC_134817.1:3857500-3860000 GCF_046742065.1 Oratosquilla oratoria | reverse complement strand
GAGGAGGAGGAGAAAATAAGTGGGAAATGCAAATAGAGGAAATAATATGTGAAATGAACAAGAAGAAAAGGAAAAGATGAGGAGAGGAATGGAAGAATAATGGGCGAGAGAGAATAGAAAGGAGAAGAAAGGAGTTGTAGTGGAAGAGGAGGAAAGAGGAAGAAGAGAAAGCAGAGGTACATGGAGGGGGAAGAAATATAGAAAGAGGAAGATGAAGGAGGAAGGGGAAGGAGACTAAATGGAGTGGATTGGAAGGGTGAAAGAAGAGAATGAAGCAGAAGAGGGAAAACAGTGTAAAAAGAAATCATGATGAGGTACATAAAAGGTGAAATAAGAGAGAAAAGGAGTGGTGCGGCATTTGGGAAGGAGGAAGAAGAGGAGGAGAAGGAATGGGACGAGGAAGAGGAAGGGGAGGAGGAAGAGGAAGGGGAAAAGGAGGAGGAAGAGGAAGAGGAGGAGGAGGAGGAAGGCGAGGAAGAGAAGGAAGATGATGAAAAGGAGGAGGAGGAAGAGGAAGGGAAGGGGGAGGAGGAAGGAGAGAAAGAAGAGGAGTAGGAGGAGGAAGGCGAAGAAGAGAAGGAAGAAGGCAATGATGAAAAGGAGGACACAGAGAAGGAATTGGAGGAGGAGAAAGAGAAGGAAGAAGACGATGACGAAAAGGAGGACACGAAGAAGGGGAGGCCAATGGAAGGTCGCTTAGCGGTTCTTGTCGTTGTGTCTATAAAGCCCGTAATGCGCGAAGACCCCGACGTCTTCTGGCTCGAGTTCGATTCTTTCTTGCGGACAAGAACCGATCCGTGCCAACAACCCACTCCCATGCCTGCCTGAACTCTTGTTGTTGTAGTTGTTAGGGTTGTGGTTGCTCTTGTTCTTGCTGGCATTGTTGTTGTGGTCGTTGTTTTTTGTTTGGGCTGTGGTTGTTCTTGTTCTTACTGTCTCGTTGTTCTTGTTGTTCTTGTTCTTGCTGTCGTCGTTGTAGTTGTTGTTGTCAGGATTGTGGTTGTTGTTGTTGTTTGGGTTGTGGTTGTTCTTGCTGTCATTGTTGTCAAGAGTGTGGTTGTTTTTGTTGGGGTTGGGGTTGTGGTTGTTCTTGCTGTCATTATTGTCAGGATTGTGGTTGTTTTTGATAGGGTTGTGGTTGTTATTGTCTGAATTTGTCCCGCTCTTGTTTCTTTGGGATGTTCTTGGGAAGACTGTTCGAGTTGATAGTTTGGTTGATCTCAGTTGAAATTGATGGGGTTCCACGGGAATGAGTTGTTAGGATGGCGGCAGACGTATCATGAGGGAGAATGTCTACTGGCATGAAAATGGTAATTTTTTTTATTTATTTTTTATTATGTTTACTCGTATGAATATTACATGCATTTATCTTTTTTATTTTGTTTCATTTATTTGTTTATTTGTTTGTTAATGTTATGGAGGAAATAATATGATGGAGTACTGTCACTTAACGTCCTCTTTTCTCTCTCTCTCTCTCTCTCTCTCTCTCTCTCTCTCTCTCTCTCTCTCCCCCCAAAGGGGTGTGGATGTGGGGGATGGATACATAACTGCGGCCGAAGCCGTCAGGTCCCACATGTGTTTGAACACTGAAGTCAAGCTTCCCACTTTTAGTGAATTATATTTTTCGTTTTTTTCGCGTCCAAATATTACATCGCAAACAAACTTTTTTTTTTTTTTTTTTTTTTTTTTTTTTTTTTTTTTGCGGGGTGGGGGTGTGACAGGGCCTTTCTCTTTTGGCTTCTGTGTTCGCTTGTCGAGTTAACTGCAGAATCGGGTCGAGCAGCTCAAGGGACTCGACCGTCGAGTCGATTGCGGAGGGGAAGAAGCGGAGAGACCCAAATTCGCCTTCAGCAAGCAGAAATTGGGAAAGAAATCCTTGTACAGTCTCAGGCAAAGGTCCCGACTCTCCGGCGATACTGGCCATGCACTCAGAGCCTCAGGAAGGTCGTAGAGACGAATTAAATCATCTGGCGGCAGCCATAACGAAAGAAAAGTGCCACCCAGTAAGGAAGGGGTTCAGTAGAAGTGCATATGTAAGTATGTGTGTATGTATCGTATACATATAGATACGTGTGTTTGTATATATGTATGCACGTCTATATATATTTGTACGTATGTACGAGTATCATATACTGTATGTATTTATGTATGTATATATTCGCATACATATAGGTACGCATGTATGTATATTTGTATATGTACGTATGTATATATATAGACGTATGTATTATATATGTACCTATATACGTATGTATGTATTTATGTATGTATGTATACAACGGCGGCACGACAACGTCCACATGGATAGAAGCACCGGTAAACTATAGTCCGTAATAAGAACAAAGTACATGTGTACTTATGTACGTATATGTGCACTGTTAACAGAAGTGAAAATGGCAGACGCTTTGATGGTGCTTAAAAATCTCTTCGAATTTTTTATTTGCGATTTCTTACCTAGAAATTTGTTATTAAAACTGATTAAAAGATGTTTGCGAGTTAA
>NC_134817.1:3850000-3852500 GCF_046742065.1 Oratosquilla oratoria | reverse complement strand
TAGTTTTGGCACTCACTGTGTGTGTGTGTGTGTGTGTGTGTGTGTGTGTGTGTAGAAGTGTGTATTAGAAGTATATAGCAAGGGCCAGATGGTGCATGAGGAAAAGTCATCTGGTGGCATATATAAGGACCACCTGGCACCTTCAACGGTTCTGCAACCTGCAGGTGGCTCATCATCATCGACAACGTAACCTGCTCCGCCACCAACACCTCCTTTGCCACAGTAATTTCTACCACATGCCACCACCACATCTAACAACACCACATCTACCACTGCCACACTTATGAACACCAGACTTACCACCGCCATACCTGCCACCACATCTACCACCACCATACCTATCACCACCACACCTAACACCACCACACCTAATACCACCAAACCTACCACCACCACCACCAAACCTACCACCACCAAACCTACCAACACCACCACACCTACCAACACCACCACACCTACCAACACCACCACACCTACCAACACCACCACACCTACCACCACACCTACCCCCATACCTACCATCACACCTTCCATCCCCACACCTACCACCACACCTACCCCCACCAGCACCACATCTACCACCACCACACCTACCACCACCACACCTACCACCCCCACCACCACACCTACCACCCCCACCACCACACCTACCACCACCACCACACCTACCACCACCACCACACCTACCACCACCACCATATATACCACCACCACCACACCTACCACCACCACCACGCCTATCACCCCCACTACGCCTACCACCACACCTACCACCACCACCACCACACCTACCACCACACCTACCACCACCACATCTACCACTACCACCACACCTACCACCACCACACCTACCACCACCACCACACCTACCACCACCACCACACCTACCACCACCACCACACCTACCACCACCACACCTACCACCACCACCACACCTACCACCACCACCACACCTACCACCACCACACCTACCACCACCACACCTACCACCACCACACCTACCACCACCACACCTACCACCACCACACCTACCACCACCACCACACCTAATACCACCACCACACCTAATACCACCACCACACCTAATACCACCACCACACCTACCACCACCACCACACCTACTACCACACCTACCACCACCACACCTACTACCACACCTACCACCACCACACCTACTACCACACCTACCACCACCACACCTACCACCACCACACCTACCACCACCACACCTACCACCACCACACCTACCACCATCACCACACCTACCACCACACCTACACCAACCACCATACCTACACCCACCACCACAACTTCCAGCACCACCACACCTACCACCACCACCACACCTACCACTACCACTACACCCACCACCACCGCACCTGTCACCACGTCTAACACCGCCATATCTTTCATCATCACAGGTCACACAGTCACGTAAATCACCACTAGTATCATTATCACCGTCATGAACACTATTATCATCTCTTTCACCACCAGTGTTGTATCCACCACTGCTATCACCACCGTTGTCACCAACACCACTTACTGTCACCATTACTCTTACCACCAGCGCCATCCATATCACTATCACCACATTCATTGTCATCAACATAATCATCACCATTTCTTATCACCATCACTGCCATTGTCAGTCACGAACAGTATCACCACAACCCTCATCATCACTGAGATCACAGTCAACACCATCTCTATCACCAACAGTACTATTGTAGCCACTACCACCACATCCATTCCTACCACTATCACCGCTGTCGTTACTACAACCACAGTCACCACCATCTCTATCACCACCCATACCATTGTCACATCCACTAATTCCCTTACCACCACTATCACCACTGCTATCACCACCACGAGTGCCTTGCACCACTATCACCACCACCTTAGGCCCGGGCCTCGAGTGGAGGCGAGATTCAATGCAAATCCGCTAAGCAGGAGCGCGCGAGCGAGTCGGGGGGAGGAGGAAGAGGAGGAGGAGGAGGAGGAGGAGGAGGACCACCGGGCCAAGGCAAACATCCCGATGCGATGCCGTTTCTATCTTGGCACTCTCTCGCTCTTTCTCGCTCTTTCTATGTCCCGCTCTCTCTCTCTCTCTCTCTCTCTCTCTCTCTCTCTCTCTCTCTCTCTCTCTCTCTCTCTCTCTCTCTCTCTCTCTCTCTCTCTCTCTTGTTCTTCCTCATTTTGTTTTTCATTCTTCCTCTACCTCATTCCTCCTCTTTTTCTTTCTCTTTATTTCTATTTATTCCAGTCTGTTTTTGTTTTCTTGTTTCCTAATCTCATGGTCTCTCTTACTTTATATGTTCGTGCATGTGTGCGCGAGTCCGCGTCTCCTCTTAGTTAGTACGGCCCCGAACTTCGGAGCCGATTTCACCAAGTTGGGGGAGAGAGATCGAGCGAGAGAGGATGCGCGCGAGCTCGACAGAAGCTCTTGGGCGAACTTCGGGAGGTTCTGCCGAGGCCCAACGTCGAGGTCAGAAAA
>NC_134817.1:3842500-3845000 GCF_046742065.1 Oratosquilla oratoria | reverse complement strand
GTGTGTGTGCGTGTGTTTTCATATAAATGTTCATGATCACGTGACCCCGTTCACGTAATCGTAGTGTGTCGGGAACTGGGATGACTTGGCTTTTTTATTATTGTTATTGATGGAACCACAAGTTTCACTGGATGACGTAGCCGTTTACCTTCTCATGCTTCTGCCAAAGATCCTCCGACCTATTTATGTCTTGGTCGTGTTATGTCCAGTCATGTGACCGAAGACCTTACCTTCACAGGATTAAATAGACGCCATCAGTCCTTAGACGAACAGTCAGTCTCTGGTAGCAATGAAATTATCTTGTCTGCACTATGTGCATTAGCAGAGGGCTCACGGCTCTCGCAATGAAGTTTAGAGTTATATTTTATAAACCTTTTTAAATGCAATATATTATTTATGTATATTTACACATGAGTATTGTCAGTGTTCAAGAGTTTAAAATGTTTGTGTGAGGCTGCCCGGTATATTGGACATAAGGGTATATGTATCGTAATTTCCTAGTTCTGGGTTTGAGTCCCGCACTACCTCCAGATTCCCAGCAGTGACTGTTCACCTGCCTCAACAATCCCTAAAGAGCATAATAGGGCAAAGGTGAGTCCGGCTGCAGCTACTCAGCGACTCCTGGCGTAGGCTCCTCACCCTCTTCACTTGGTGTGTTTCTTTACCTGTGCTGGTATGTCGTAAGAATTGGGGGGGGGTCCGGGTTCTGTGAGTCAAAGGAGAGGAACAGGGGCAAGTTGGACCCCAAGTTGGACCCCCAAGTTGGACCCCCCCCCAAGTTGGACCCTAAGTGGGACCCCTAAGTTAGACCTCCAAGTGGGACCCCAAATGGGACTCCTAAGCTGGACCCCCAAGTGGGACCCCAAGTTAGACCTCCAAGTGGGACACCCAAGCTGGACCCCAAGTGGGACCCCCAAGTTGGACCCTCCAAGTTAGACCTCCAAGTGGGACCCCAAGCTGGACCCCGTGTTGGACCCCCAAGTGGGACCCCCAAGTGGGACCCCCAAGTGGGACCCCCAAGTGGGACCCCCGGTCGCCGAGGGCAAAGGGTTAAGGACTTCAATACCTCGGCCGTGGTCGCCGGAGTCCCTTTATTGTCTCCTTCAGGAGTCAAGGGAACCGGAAAAGGATGAGGACGAAGAGGAGCAGGAGGATGTCGAGGAGAAAAAGAAACGAGTGGAGGAGGAGGAGGAGGAGGAGGAGGAGGAGGAGGGAGGAGGAGGAGGAGGAGGAGAAGAAGAAGGTCGTCGTGATGGTGGTGGTGAAGATGGTGATATTGTTTCTGGCGATAGTCAATGAGGTGTTGAGGTTATTTGTGGTGCTGTGTTTGTGATGACTATGGTGTTCTTGTACGGGGTTGTACTAATGAAAGGAAAGTGAAAAGAATGAGAAGAGAAATTTGAATAATGTTTAAGGGGTGTATGTGTGTGTGTGTGTGTGTGTGTGCACTTATGTATATATTCACACACACAAACACACACACACACACACAAATGCACACACACACACATACACACACAAATGCACACACACACTCACACACAGGCACATACACACATATATACATATATATATATATATATATATATATAATATATATATATATATATATATATATATATATATATATACGTGTGTGTGTGTATGAGGGTCCTCTAGGTTTCCCCCTACCTCGTTAGTAGAATAGCTTAGTAAGACTGCGAATGAATGCAGTTCGGCTCGAGTGGGTTGGAATAGATGGATCAATATGGGTGACTTGTCCGCCAAGTTGAACCGTCAACTCGGATGGAATGGCCCAGGAGCCTTTGTCCGGAACTGCTTTCTCCGGAACATCCAGACTAGATATCTCCTTTCCTCTTATTCGTTCTCTTCTTCTCCTCCTCCTCCTCTCCTCCTCCTCCTCCTCCTCCTCTCCTCCTCCTCTCCTCCTCCTCCTCCTCCTCCTCCTCTTCCTCCTCTTGCACCATTTCTTTCTTGTCCTTTTCTTCCCTTTCCTCTTCGTTTTTGTCCCTCCTCTTCCTCATCCTCCTCTTACTCATTCTCTTCTCTTCCTCCTCTCCCTCTTTTCCCTCTTCCTCCACTCTCTCCTCTTCCTCCTCTTGCACCATTTCTTTCTTGTCCTTTTCTTCCTTTTCCTCTTCCTCCTTGTCCCTCTTCTTCCTCATCCTCCTCTTACTTATTCTCTTCTCCTCCTGCTCTTTTCCCTGTTCCTCCACTTTCTCCTCTTCCTCCTCTTGCACCATTTCTTTCTTGTCCTTTTCTTCCTTTTCCTCTTCCTCCTTGTCCCTCTTCTTCCTCATCCTCCTCTTACTCATTCTCTTCTCCTCCTCCCCCTCTTTCCCCTGTTCCTCCACTTTCTCCTCTTTCTCTTCTTGCACCATTTCTTTCTTGTCCTTTTCTTCCTTTTCCTCTTCCTCCTTGTCCCTCTTCTTCCTCATCCTCCTCTTACTCATTCTCTTCTCCTCCTCCCCCTCTTTCCCCTGTTCCTCCACTTTCTCCG
>NC_134817.1:3822500-3837500 GCF_046742065.1 Oratosquilla oratoria | reverse complement strand
CCTCCCCTCCCCCCTCCTCTTCCCTCCCCCTCGACCTCCGAGGTCTGACAATGAGCAGCCTCGAGAAACAATGTGCCACCTTGGGTCCACGTGAAGAACCGTAGCCGCGGAGGGGGAGGGCGAGGGGAAGGGGGGGGGAGGCCGGGGGTTGGCCGGGGGGATCAACAAAGGCCGGCAATGCCTTCAGCAGCGGGATCAATGTCAAGATCGGTTTGAAAAGAGCACAAGATCAATGGCACAACTCTCAAGTGTCCTTGGCGTGGAGGGGGAGGGGGAGAGGGGAAGGGGGAGGAGGGGACTACCATGGGGGTATCCTCCCCTCTATTCTCCTCCCCCTTCCTTGCAACCCCTCAAAAAAAAAAATACACAATACCTTTGCTTGGATCATACCGGCCATCACCATATCTTTTCCTTTCCACCTCATCTCTCTCTCTCTTTCTCTCTCTCTCTCTCTCTCTCTCTCTCTCTCTCTCTCTCTCTCTCTCTCTCTCTCTCTCATATGATGCCAAGGTTCAGGATTTTTTTTTCTTCTAGATACTTGGGTCCGTGTTCATTGCAGTGAGGACGTTTAATTCATGTTTTAGACTCTCGAAAATGGACTTTCCGGACTTCATTTTTGTATTTTATTTTTTTCCTTCCTTGACGTCGCCACTTCCTGCTGTATGTAACGAGTTGATGGCTTCAGCCTCCTTTGAATACCCGTCACGCCCCCTTGCCAGCCACCCTAAGCCACCCTCGTCCGTCCAGTCTAGGTGGCTTCTTATCTAAAGGTCCTCTCTCTCTCTCTCTCTCTCTCTCTCTCTCTCTCTCTCTCTCTCTCTCTCTCTCTCTCTCTCTCTCTCTCCTCTCTCCTTTCTCTTTCCTCTCCTCTCTTTCCTCTCCTCTCTTTCCTCTCTCTCTTTTTCCTCTCTTTCTCTTTCCTCGCTCTCTCTTTCTCTTCTCTCTTTCTCTCTCTCTCTCTCTCTCTCTCTCTCTCTCTCTCTCTCTCTCTCTCTCTCTCTCTCTCTCTCTTTCTCTCAAAACCATGTCTTCGCCAGTGGTTCTCCTCTTTCATGTTCTTCTGGCGTGAAATGTTTGACGTTTGTTTGAGGTCTGTGGGTCCCAGCAGGAAGTCTGTGAAAGAACTCCAAGAGGTCCACATAGCCTCTCGCCCTTTTTATTAATTAATTAATTTATGTATCTATGAATCTTGTTATTTGTTTATATATATAATATATATATATATATATATATATATATATATATATATATTTATTTTTTTAATCTGTCAGTCTAGTAACGATCAGTTTCTGTGTGAGAGGACTCCGGGACCGATGTCAGTTACTGTGGGGTTGTGGGTTACCGATCAATCGAACTTGATGCAAGAAATGCTATATTATTTTGCTTCGCTCGAGCACCATCCCTATCCAAACCCCATACCCCGTCCCCTTGGACAGCACCACCTGCTTGCCATCTGCCACTGAATGATGTTTGAAATGTGTCTGTCACATGTGCCACCAGCTGTTTGGACCAGCTGTCTGTGTTGGCAGTGATCTGAGGTCACGGTGAGGTCAGGCTCTTTGTTGTAGTTTATGTATCACGTCATGTCACGTGTCACGTACGTCACGGCACGTCGCGTGGGACTCACGTTGAGGTAGTTTACTTGTCCGTTGTCGGGTGGTCGTGTCTGTTAAGTAGTTCTGTCTGTTTTCATTTGCCCTTCCCTGTTTAGGAGGTTGTCTGTACAGTAGCTTTCTTGTCTGTTCTGTGGTCACACATTTGGTTATCAGAGGAAATTCTGTTGTCTGTGGTCCTTGCCTGTACAGAATATTCTGATGTCTGTTGTCCTTCCCTCTTTATCATGCAAGGCCAAAGTGTCATTGTCATCACACAATTATATCGTAATATCATATGCTCTGATGGGGTATATTAATTCTTTATTCATTTTGGGATCTGCGTTCGTAAAAAAACAACTCAGAAATTTTGTGATTGTTTTCATGCATGGGTGTAGATATCTTTTAAAAACAAAATAAAACGAGAAATAGAAAAAAAAATTAAAATAATTTTTTATTATGATGAACACATTTGCACTTATCAGCCTATGCAGGACATCAGTCGTCTTATCATAAATTTCCAACAGCGAGCAAATTGCGTCGGTCATTACGAATTTATTGTGCATTGTAGATGAGGCGAAGCATTATGAAACTTTTTAGAACTTTTTGGAACGTCCTGTATTGGTTCAGACAGAACCTTGTGATCGGGATTTCCTTATTGTGATCGATGTGATGAAGTTGAAACGACAGGTTTCGAAAGCTGATGCGTTTATTTAAACAAAAGAATGAAGGAGACTGCAAAAGACCATAAGGCCTACGCTAGGCAGTTCCATATCCCCATCTACCCCATATCCCCACTTATCATCCCCATCCATAAAGTTATCTAACCATATCTTTAAACAACCGATAGTCTATTCCATTCGTTGACCACTCTATTAGTAAATCAGTTCTCGCCCATTTCCTACTTAAATCCAAATGTGTCCAATTCAAACCCATTACTGCAAGTCCTTTGTGTACTATACCTCACAGCAGGTTTCTAAAGTTCGTCGACAAATTCCTAGTGTCCCTGTCTGGCTGTAGAGGTACCCCAGGCTCAGATGTGGACATGCAACTGCTTAGTGTAGGCCTCATGGTCTTCTGCAGTCTTCTTCATTCTTAAGTAGTTTGAGCGATTACGACGCCATCTGTGATCGTTTAAAGGAACCACCAACATGTCGCTGGATTTTTGAGACTGGGTACTTGGAACACTACGATTTCTTATCTTGAAGAAGGAGAGGAGCCTACGTCAGGAGGCGCTTAGGGGCTGACTCAGAGCAGGGAATCGTAGAGGAGTGCGGGATTCGAACCCGCAAGAAGGGAATGCGAGACCAATGTTTACACGGTCTTTTTGACCTGGACCAGTTTAACCTAAGAAACCAATGGAGTTAATTTAACCCAAAAAGTTTAATTTAATCCTCTCTGTCTGGGGGGAGGGGGCAGACTTCTCGCTTAATAGAATCCTCTGTTGGTAACCAGTATAAAGTCAATGAACTAGATCAACCGATTTTGGGGGATTGGTTAACTGAGTTTTTGGGGTTCTTGGAGGTCTGTGGCGGCTTCAGAGATGGTCCGTAGTTCGGGTAATGAGGGTCTTCTTCAGGGTCAAAAAAAAAAAAAAAAAAAAAAAAAAAAAAAAATAATAATAATAATAATAATAATAATTAAATAAAATAGATAAAAAAACAGCAACAACAACAACAGGAACTACTGTGTTAGTGGTAAAGCTCTCTTCGCCAACTCACGGTCCCCCGTACCACTCCCTCCCTTGTCTCTCACTCTGTCTCACTTCGGCCTGACCCGCGTCACGAGGTCTCCTGCCGACCTCCTTACCGATCTCGGTGAGCCTCGGATCTCTTGCCCGATCTGTCGTCTTTGGCAATATCAAAGAGAACCTCATGAGGACTCCACTCGACTCCTGACGGGAGGTCTCATGGTCCTCCTCCTCTTCCTCCTCTTCCTCCTCCTCCTCCACCTCTTCCTCCACCTCCTACTCCACCTCTTCTTCCTCCTTCACTTCCTCCTCCTCCTCCTTCCACCTCTTCCTCCTCTTCCTCCTCCTCCTCTTTCTCCTCCACCTCTTCCTCAACCTGCTACTCCACCTCTTCTTCCTCTTACTCCTATTACTACTCATCGTCGTCGTCCCCCTCCTCTTCCTCCTCCTCGTTCTACTCCTCCTCTCCTCCTCCTCCTCTTCCCCCTCCTCCTCCTCTTCCTCCTCCTCCTCCTCCTCCTCCTCTTCGTTTCCCGCCGCAAGTCATGTCCTTCTCCTTCAGCACGCCTGCTTTAAGTTCCTGCCCCCCTCCCATTACACAAAAATGGGGGAAGAGATATTTATGCGAGGGCGAATGTTCTGCCATGGTTTTAGTTATGTTTTACTGGCGTCCTTGTTGTTGTGGTGGTGGGGATGGTTGCTGTTGTTGTTGTTGTTGTCGTTGAGTGTTTTTTATTTGAAGTGGCCAAGGACCAAATCATGTGACGGTTTCCGAGACTAGCGTCGGAGAGAATAGTCTCCCCATCAATCGTCTTCAGCATCTATCAACATCCTTATCTTCACTTGGAGATGTAACCCTGAGTGGCTGGCACTCCGTCCCCGGGCTGGGTCCAAGACGTCTGTGTCAATTTTGACTGTCCTTCTTTCCACTGTTCGTACATGGAGAGTGACCCAACTCTGTTTCCCATCCATCTCTTCCTCCTCCTCTGCCACCTTCCTCTCCTCCTCCTCCTCCTCCTTTTCTTCTTTCCTCCCCTCTTTCATTTCCTCCTCCCCGTCTTCCTTTTCCCTCCTTTTCCCCTTCTCTCTCCCTTCCTCCTTCCTCCTCTTTCGTCCTTCCTCTTCCTTTTCCCAAAGAAGGTTGTAGAGGAGAAGAAGCAAGGATTTACGGATTGGTTAAAAAATTGGACGAATCATATGAGAGGTACAAAGAAAAGGAAAGAGGAGTAAAGCATAAGATAAAAGAGGCAAAGAGGAGAGCAGATGTGAAATGGTGTAAAAGTATGGCAGAATTTTTTGAAAGTAATGAAAATATGTTTTGGAAAGAAATTAAGAGAGGAAGAGGAGGTGAATCAAGTAAAGAAGAAAATTTAAAAGGTGCAGATGGAGAGATGGTAATGGAATAGACGACAGTATGAGGAAGATGGGCAGTCTAATTTAGGGAGTTGCTAAAGGTGAAGGAGGATAGGGAGGGAAAGGTAGTTGCTGTGGGAAGCGCTAAGAAAATGACAGTGACGAGTGAAGAAAATGGAGGAGAAATAAGGAAAGATGAGGTGAAAGCAGTTATTAAAATGATGACAGCAGGTAGGGCACCTGGGTTGGATGGGTGTCATTCGGAGTGTTGATGGCGGATGAAAAATGAAAACATGTTTTTATATCAACGTAATGAAATCGCTGTTTCAGACACCATAACGCTGTTATTGTTATTACCAGCTTCATTTTATTTCATCATCAAGATGATGGTTATGACGTCATATTACGATTACTGCTGACGTAACAATACCTTTTTTTGTTTGTTTACTTGTTTATTCATTGTTTTATTTATTAATTTATTGTTAATATTCATAAAAGGTGTCTTGGTCAAACGGCTTCACTTTGCTGAGTAAAATCACCTGATGACAGTTTGTGTGTCTTCTGGTCGTAAACTTACAACATGTATGAGTTACGATCTCGTAGTTTTGTATTAATCGTTTGGCGTAACTTAAGTTACTTCTTACAGCCAAACAAAACACGGCGGATGTCGTAGTACTATCAAGTCAAGGTTTACAAAGGATTACAAAGGCGACAGGAGACCTTTTGGTCCATAACTGGGTCGGATGCGGGAAAAATATAATGATAAATAAAAAGTAGAATAAAAAGAAATAAAAATTAAATAAAGATTATGATAATATAAATAATAATAAATAAAATAAATAAATGCATAGGTTGTATACCAGGACGTGTGTGGTCAAAGGTCACCTGTACCCTTTGTACTCGGACATTGTTTCCGGGGCTCACGAGTCAGGGACGAAACCGATCACAACGCGTGGCTTGTTTAACTCGGAAGTTCGAAGGAGATTATGGACTTAAAGCGCGATACATCGTTAGGTTACTAATGAGAGGAGCCATCCAAGTTAAGGAAGTTTGCGCCTTTGGGAAGAAGAAAAAAAAGGGGGGACCGGTTGCCCCCTTGTGTATTACAGAACTTTATTTTTAATATAATTTTTATTCTATTTACTTATTTATTTATTTATTTTTTGGTAAGTGTGTGTGTTAAGGTGTCATTATCCTTTCGGGGTCTTGGAAAAACTATCTACAGACCTGGAAGGTTTTTGGAGACAGTTAAGAAATTTTCATTTGGGGGTAAGGGGAGGTCTTCGAAAAAAAAATCACAAAGTAATTGCAGAACTGGAAGGGGGGTTTCAATGATTTTTATGTATTTATATTTTTACTTTATTGTTACAACATTGAAGGCTAAACGAAGTTTTCAAATATCAGTAGAATAATATTTATCTTAATAGAAAAAAAGATTCATAAGATCTTAGAAAATAATCTCAATAAGATCGCCTGGCGCTCCATCACGAAAAAATCACCAAAATGCAAAGACACTCCAGAAGGAGTTAGTTGATGTGCTCTCTCTCCCTCCATGTCTCTCTCACTCTCACTCTCCCCCTGTCTCTCTCACTTTCATTCTCATCCCCCCCCTCTCTCTCTGTATATGAATATTATATATACATATATATATATATATATATATATATGTATATATATATATGTATAATCTCCCTATCTCTCTCACTGTCTCCCTGTCTCTCTCTTTTTCACTCTCTTCCATCTCCCCCCCCCTCTCTCTCTCTTTCTCTCTCTTTCTCTCTCTGAGGAAACGATGAAGACTATGTAGATAGTTGGAGGTATGTGGAGGTGGAAGGGGGGGGAGTGGAGACCAGGGAGGGTCACTGAATCCCAGAAGTGGAGGGGGTGGGTGAGTGGGTGGAGGATTAGGAGCTCAAGGAAGTAGAGGTGGAAGTGGAGGTAGAGGGAGAAACAGAGGGAGGTCATTGTTTAGGAGAAAGAGAGAGAGAGAGAGAGAGAGAGGGTGATGTAAAAGGGAGATGAAGGAAGTTCAGGCAAGGGACTACGAGGCCAAGGTCTGGATGGAGTTTTTGATGGAGGAGAAGAATAATAGCATCAAGGACGAAGAGCGAAGAGGAGAGGGAATAAACAAAAATAGTAACGAGGAGGAAGAGGAGAAGAGGAAGATGAGATGAGTAAAACGAAGGATGAGGATAAGGATTGAAAACGATAATATGGAGGAAGAGGAGAGGGGAGGAAGTAAGAGTGGCAAGAAGAGCGAATAGGAGAAGAGGTGAGAAGAGGAGAGGGTGAAGAGTAACAAAGAAGAGCCGAGGGGAAGATCAAAGACTCGAGGCGTGGAGGAGGGAAGGGGAACGCCGGAAGGACGGCCCCCAAGTAGGACGACGACGACGAAGAGGAGGAGGAGCTGGAGGAGGAGCAGGAGAGGAGGAAGAGGAACTGGAAGAGGAAGAGGAGCCGGAGGAGAACCAGGAGTGGGAGGAGGAGGAGCTGGAGGAGGGGGAGGAAAAAGAGAAGCTGGAGGAGGGGGAGGAAAAAGAGGAGCTGGAGGAGTGGGAGGAAGAAGAGGAGTCGGAGGAGGCCAAGAAGAGGAGGAAGAGGAGGTGGAGTAGGGGGAGGAAAAAGAGGAGCCGGAGGAGGGGGGGAAAGAGAAGCTGGAGGAAGAGGAGGAAGAAGAGGAGTCAGAGGAGGATCAGGAGAGGAGGAAGAGCTGCTGGAGGAGGCAAAGGAAAAAGAGAAGATGGAAGAGGAGGAAGAAGAAGAGGAACTGGAGGAGGGACAGGAGAGGAAGAAGAGGGGTAGGAGCGTTAGGAAGAGAAGAAGAACGAGACGGCGGAGGAAGAATAAGATCGAGAAATAATAAAGAATGAAATGAGCTGCGGAAGGAATAATAGAGAGGAAGACGAAGAGGAAGACAGGAAGAGGAATAGAGAATAATGTTAAACAATTAGATTAAGGAGAAAGGTAAGAGGGAATAGCAGAAAGACGAAGAAGAACGGGAGGAGGCGGAGGAAGAGAGAGGATGAGGAAGGAGGAGGATGAGGAGGTGGAGGAGGAGGAGGAGGTGGTGGGGGAGAGGAGTGGGAGATAATCCGACATAATCGAAGAGGATTCATCTCCTCGGGACGAGGGTGTGTCCATTAGTGAATAAAATCACCTGGCGACAGTCAGAAAGATGGGTTCAGTGATCGTCATTGTAACAAAGTGGAAAGGACAAGAAATTACAAGAGGTAGGAAAAGAGAGAGTGAAAGAAAGAGAGAGGAGAGAGAGAGAGAGAGAGTGGGGGAGGGAGAGTGTGAGAAATGGAGAAAGAAGGGGAGGGACAGAGAGAGGTGGGGAGAGAGGGGGAGGCGTGGTTTTGATCAGGCGAGTGTGGCACGTTAAGATGCAAGAAGCCAGAGATAGGTGGTTCGAATCCCGCTAGAATCAGCGAGTGACATCAGTAAGAACACGCAGTCTTGAATTCCTGAACTCGTAGGATGTCATGCCAAGACACCTCGTAGAGCGAGTAGCGGTTTAAATACTAATAATAAAAAGTGAAATGTATTGGAGAGAAAAGAAGAGGAAATGTAGGAAAAGGAAGAAGAAAGAGGGGAAAGGGGAGATTCGTACGAGAAGGGGGAATGGGATGAAGTGACGAAGAAGGGGAAAGGGAGGGGAGGGTAAAGGTAGCTGGTGATTAAGTTAATTTATTTATTTATTATCATTTTTATTATTATTATTATTTTATTATTATTATTATTATTATTTTGATTTTTATTGTTTTATTTTTATTTATCTATGTATCTATTTATTTGTTTTTATTTATTTATTTATTTTTAATATCACAACCTCGACTGAAGAAATACAAATAAATATACGAATAGAGAAAAGTACTCAAAGCCTTTTATGGACAACTGGTATAAAAAGTCTTTATTGTTTGTGGTTGGGAGATGGGGAGTTGGGGGGCAATAGGCGTAGGTGAGGGAGATGGGGGAGAGGGGGGCTAAGAAGTTGAGTGGTTCTTCGTGTCGTCTGGTGTGCTTATCACCCCGACCTGTGGGGGGGATATAGTGGAGGTCGTCGTTGCGTGGGGGGGGGAGATGGGGGGAGAGTAGTTGGTGTGTTTAGGTAAGATTGTTTTAGTTCAGGATAGAGTAGATGTTGCAAAATATCGATCGATGTCTTCAAAACACTGGTGACTACATTGGTCCAATATTGCGTATTTTATCTTTATTTTTATTTACAATTTTTCTGTTTCATTTGTTTCTTTATTTGCATAGTGACGGCGATATAGTCGTATTGATGAACGCACTACCTGGCATTTATACATACCTACATATATATATATATATATATATACTGTATATATATATATATATATATATATATATATATAATATAAATTGCATCCAAATCATTACTTTGGTTCCGTGTGTGATGTCTCGGCAAGCGAAAATCACTAGCCTAGCACACGTCGGGATCGAACTGGAGCCTTTGGTTTAACTGACTGAGGGTGAAACCTAACACACCACAGCATAGTTTGGTCTCCTCTTTTTATCATAAAAATTGTTACAGTAACGATATTCTTGAGGATAGATCTTTCGTTCACGCGAATACACACACGCACACACACACACACACACACACACACACACACACACACACACACACACACACACACGGTGGCGCAGTTGGTAGAGTCCCAGACTGTCAGTACGGCGGTGCCGTCGGTACCTGATTCAAATCCTGCCCAGAGCTGAAATTATTTCAGTATCGCTGCGCTTCGGGTCGTTACTCCAACTTTCGTGGGTGGGGAGTTGGGTGTGTGTGTGCGTGTAAGGTCATAGCATTACCCATAGATCGGTCATACGAGCTCTGAGCTCTCTTCCGGGAGGGAAGTAGCTGTCGATCACGAGTCCAACACGTGATCCATAGACTAAGGTGAACCAAGGACCAAGGTGAACTACACACACACACGCACAGTAGCTAATCTGCTTGAATCGAACTCATGTACTCTTGAGTTTATATACCCTTTAGGTCCAATGTGTACAATGTTGTCCTTTATAGAATGTCCCTATGCATATTTTCTAATATCATTTGGGCTCATTTTCAAATGTTTAATACAGTAATCATAATTTTTGTATCCTACTTGGTAATAACGTATTAACGTGGGAAAATTTTGTGTTCAGAAATATTTTGCATGTAAAATTAGATGGCGTTCAATTTGGTGTTACAAATAAAGGGTGTACAGAAATGAGAGGTATTTAGTGGTGTTCAGAAATGCATTAAAATACGTTAAGAAATAAGGTGCTTAAAATATTTCGTGTTCATAAAGTTGTGGTGGATATACTTTAATTTTTAAGTGAATTGAAATCAACAACTTGTACTGAAAGCAAGAGGGGCGTCTTGGAAATCTACGGGTTTGTTGTGCCACATTACACAACATCACCCCTCTCCTCTCTCTCTCTCTCTCTCTCTCTCTCTCTCTCTCTCTCTCTCTCTCTCTCTCTCTCTCTCTCTCTCTCTCTCTGTATGTATATATATATATATATATATGTATATGTATGTGCGTATATATATATATGTATATATATATATGTGTATTTATAAATATATATATATTTATACATATATATTTGTGTATATATATATATATAAATATATATATATGTATATATAATTAGTATTATCATGTCTTGGTTTGTTCTCCTTTTTCTATTCTTTCTTCTCTCTTCTCTTTGGTTCTCTTGTATTACATGTTTTCACACGCATGTACAATTGTGTGTTCGTGTGTGCGCGTGTGTGTATGTATAATGTTTACATAGGCGTAAGTATTGTGCGTATCTTACGCACCGTACATCGATCTTATTCCTCTCCTTCTTTCATCTCAGACCTTCCATCTTGGTCTCGCTTTCTTACAATTTCACTAATTTTTCAATCAAACTTTTCATCCCGAACCCAAATATTTTCGGCCGCGATGCTCATTTAAGATTATCCTCCTCCCGCCTCTTCCTTCCCCTCCACCTCCATCTCCAACTTTTTTTTTTTTTTTTTTTTTTTTCTCCTCATGTCCTCTTTGGTTTCTCTGTCTCCCATCTTCTCTTTGTCTTTTTTCTCTCCTTCTCCTTCTCCTTGTTCTTTATCAGTTTATCCTCGTCTCTCGTATCACTGTTCTTCCCCTTCAAGTGAGTTCTCTTATCTTCTTTTTTGTCTTTTCACAAGAGCTCTTGCGTACGTACATGCGTGTGTACACAAAAGTACACACGCAGAGTTGCGCGTACACACACACACACACACACACACACACACACACACACACACACACACACACACACACACACACACACTAAATTATTCTTTGTATGTATATGCGTATAGTGAAACATCTATTCTTCACTAAATATCAATAAGATATCCTGACCTACACTGTCTCCACCAATCACTAACTTCACTCATTCTCACACTTGACCACACTAACACCAAATACCCTCACTACCACCACTAAATCTTCTCTGCCGATCACCGTTAGCGTCTGTCAGTATCTCTTCCCTCCTCTCCCCCATCCCCCTCCTACCTCCCTCTCCCCCTCCCCCTTCAACCTCCCTCTCCCCCTCCCCTTTCTCTCTCCCCGTCCCCCTCCCACCTCCCTCTTCCCCTCCCCCTTCTACCTCCCTCTCCCCCTCCCATTCTACCTCTCTCTCCCCATCCCCCTTCTACCTTCCTCCCCCTCCCCCTTCTACCTCCCTCTCCCCGTCCCCCCTCTACCTCCCTCTCTCCCCATCTACCTCCCTCTCCCCCTTCTACCTCCCTCTCCCTATCCCCCATCTACCTCCCTCTCCCTCCCTCTACCCCTACCCCTTCTTCCTCCCCCTCCCCTTCTTCCTTCCTCTCCCCCCTCTACTTCTCTCCCCCCTCCCCCTTCTACCTCCCTCTCCCCGTCCCTCTTCTACCTCCCTCTCCCCGTCCCCATTCTACCTCCCTCTCTCCCTCCCCCATCTACCTCCCTCTCCCCCTCCCCTTCCCCCCCCCTTTTTTTTATCAGATGCCCCGTGGCGTTCACTTCCCGTGCATGTCACCTTGTTGACATTTCCTCCTTCCCTCCACTCCCTCCACACCCTCCACTCCCTCCTTCTCTCCATGATAATGTTAGAATCAATCCTCCGTGACCCTGGGTGTCACGTCACACGCTTGTCTCGCGTCACGTGTGTCGTCGCTGACGCGTTACGTCCGCGGTAGGGACGTCTATGCGTATCGTTGAACGTTACGTCACAAAGGCGTGTGATCACACGTTCTCACAGTCGAAGGATAAAAGCGCTGGTGAACTACGTTTCATAGCAGCAACCTCCTTTCCTACCTCCATTCCCTCCTCCTGTCCCCCTTTCCCTCCTTCCCTCCTTCCCTCCTTTTTTCTTTCCCTCCTTCACTCACTCCTTCCCACTCTCCCTCTATCCCTCTTTTCCCATTTCCATCCCTCTGTCCCTCTTTCCCTTCCTCCTATTCCTCTTTTCCCTCCCTCCTATCCCTCTTTCCCTTCTCTCTTCCCATTTTCCTTCCTTCCTCCTTTCCCTCCCTCCTTCCTTTCTTCCCTCCTTTCCTGCTTTCGTCCCTCCTACATTTCCTCCCTCCTACATTTCCTCCCTCCTTCTCTTCCTCCCTCCTCCTTCCCTTCCATCCTCCTTCCCTTCCATCCTCCTTCCCTTCCATCCTCCTTCCCTTCCATCCTCCTTCCTTCCCTTCCTCCTCTCCCTCTTCCTCCTTCCCTTCCCTCCCTCCCTTCCTCCTCTCCTCTCCTTCCTCTCCTTCATTTCCTCTCTTCCTCCCTCGCTCCCCTCCCCTCTTCTCGTTCCCTCATTCCCTCCCCTCCTCGTTCCCTTTCTCATTCCCTCCTCTTTCCCTCCCTCCTTCCTCCTTTCCCCCTCCCGTGTCTTCCCTCCTCTTCCCCCCTTCCTGTACTTCTGGCCCCTTTGTTAGTTTCCTTTTATGACTCCTCTTTTTTTACTCTCTTTTCTTTTGTTTCTCCCTTTTCTTCGTCTTCCAAATCTTCTCTCTCCCACTCCCCCTTCCCCTTCACCCCCCCCATATCTTTTACCCCTTCCCTTACCAGTCCCACACCCTTCCCCCTTCCCCTCCCACGCCGCCTTCCCCTCCCACTCCTCCCTCCTCTTCACACACCCCCATATCCTTTACCCCTTCCCCTACCATTCCCCTTTTTATTTCCCACTCCCCCTTCCCCTCTCACTGCCCCTTCCCCTCCCACTCCCCCTTCCCCTCCCACTCCCCCTTCCCCTCCCACTCCCCCTTCCCCTCCCACTCCCCCTTCCCCTCCCACTCCCCCTTCCCCTCCCACTCCCCCTTCCCCTCCCTCTCCCCTTCCCCTCCCACTCCCCCTTCCCCTCCCACTCCCCCTTCCCCTCCCACTCCCTTTTCCCCTATCACTCCTCCTTCCTCTCCCACTCCTTCCCCACCCCATCCCTTTCACTCCTTCTCCATCACCCCTTCCCCTCCTTCATCTTCGCCCTCTCACTCCAATCATAAGTCATACTCAGACTCAGAATCTCGTCCTCCTCTTTCCCTCACCTAGTGAGCCTACTCCTCCCAGTGTTAGGTCACTCCCTTCCTCTCTTTCCCTCCCCCTCTATCTCTCCCTCTCTCCATCTCTTCATCCCTGTCTCTCCCTCCCTCTCTCCATCTCTCCCTCCCCCCCCCTTCCTCCCTCCCTCCTGGCAGGGATGGAGTCGTGCATCCTTATCTGCAACCCAGGACTGCCAAGGCATCGACTCGCCAGGCGGAATGTGGCACTGTGTGGTGAAACTGTCGTGGCACTGTCGTGACACTGTGATGAAACTGTGGTCAGAATTATCGTGGCACTGTGATGAAACTGTCGTGACACTGTAGTAAAACTGTTGTGAAACTGTCGTGGCAATGTGGTGAAACTGTCATGGCATTGTGGTGAAACTGTCGTGGCACTGTGGTGAAACTGCCGTGGCATTGTGGTGAAACTGACGTGGCAATGTGGTGAAACTGTCATGGCATTGTGGTGAAACTGTCGTGGCACTGTGGTGAAACTGTCGTGGCACTGTGGTGAAACTGTCGTGCCACTGTGGTGAAACTGTCGTGGCACTGTTGTGGTATTGTGGTACCAGTGTGATGTGACTGGTGAAGCATTTGCAGAGTGGTGAAAGCTGGTAGAATACGTGTTGTATTGTGATGACATGATTATTTCGTTACGACGGTGTGGAGAAAGTGATATTGTGAAGATGTGGTGATAGGAGAGATGTGATTAGAATGTATGGTGAAAATATAGTTTTATGGTGACAGTTTAGTTATGTGGTAAAAGTATATAGATGTGATGAAACTACACTGGCGTGGTGGTCATGTGGTGAATGTATTGTGATGCGAAAGTATAGTAGTATAGTGAGAGTATATTGATGATAAAGAATATGATTTAATTATAGTGGTATGGTGAAATTAATTATGCTGTGCTGAAAATATTACGTGTTAAGCCTTTGTTCACATGAAGTATTATATAGTTTTCTAAATTGAAAAATAAGATTACATATAGTGAAGGTCACCTTACGATTGTTATATAAGATAGTACAATACATATATAACATAATATAATATAATGTGATAATATGAATACAATAATAATTATAAGATAGTATAAAAAAACAAGATAGTAAATGCATTTTAAGAGAAAATGAGATATTTTGCAAACCAGAATATAAGTTATAGGTAGAAGACGTGATTTTTTTTTTTTAATAAAAGATTAGCTAAAGGAAAGGACGTCTTCAAAGATGAATCAAGGAAATAGGCGAAATTATTCGACATGAAAGAAGTTGAAACGTCATCTTAGAACTAGAGTGGAATAATCGCAATTTATAATAGAGTAAAACACCGAGAGAAAAATCTAGAACTAGATAAGATCAGAAATTACAAGAGATTTTTTCTTATGAAAATGGTTAAGTAAAATTAAGTAATTTATTTAGAAAAAGAATAAGAAAAACCATAAGGGAATCATAATGAACTATAGTAAGTACGGTTAGATAATTTTAGTGAGAGAGAGAGAGAGAGAGAGAGAGAGAGAGAGAGAGAGAGAGAGAGAGAGAGAGAGAAGATCGTCACACGAGCGTCACAACCTTGTTGGAGAACCGCCACACGACTTGGGGGTGATGGAGGAGTTGGAGGAGCGGGAAATGGAGCTTCAAGTGACGACACTCACGAGGGTGAAGGGCGAGCGGGCGATAGGGCCGACCTGTGATAAGTACAGCGTCTGTCAGTGTTGGCAGGGAGCATCGTCTGTCTGTGTGCGCGCGCGCTCGCACGTGTGTGTGCGTGTGCGTGCGTGCGTGTGTGTATGTGTGCGTGTATGTGTGCGTGCG
>NC_134817.1:3805000-3817500 GCF_046742065.1 Oratosquilla oratoria | reverse complement strand
TTTGGTTTGAAAATGACCCCAGATATTTGGGGACATTATCATCCACTTTTTAAAGGGTTAAGGGGTGGGGGTGGGGGTGCATGACCTCGAAATTCTGTTCGATTAACAGTCGGATGCGTTTGGGCAGATTGAGAAACGAGCGCTTGAGAAAGACCGAAGTCAACTAAGCGTGGAGAGTGGGCGGCTCCCAGTGGGCGGCGCCCGTGGGCGGGGCTGGGCGGAATGGGGGACCATTCATCACGCCCGGATTTCCCTGTGGGCGGTGTTCGTACAATCGGTGACCGTTCCGCCCCCCTTGGGGAAGCCCCAGGGAAGGTTCTCGGGGTTTTCGAGGGGAGGGATGTGTTAACCCGTTCTTGAAGAATTTCGAGAAGAATTTTCGAAAAAAAAAAGTTCCTCGAAGTCGGTGGGTTTTGACCGCTGGTGCGACCCTAGCTTTCCACGAATCCAGAGAACTTCATATCTAGTTGTTTGAAGTTTATGAACATCCATCCTATTTACTAGCAAGGCTTGAAGTTCAATATATTTTTGTAATGTAGATAAAGTATGACGCATTTTTTCCTTTCTTGTGGTGAAAAGATTATTTGTCAAATTTTGGGGGTGCGACAGAGGCTACATACTTGATGGAGAATTTTGTGTAAGGACATACGAGTATATTGGTTTCATGTGTGGACATGTTGGTTTCATGTGTGAACATATGTGGACACATGTTGGTGTTATGTGTGGACATATGTTGGTGTCATGTGTGGACACATATTGGTGTCATGTGTGGACACATGTTGGTGTTATGTGTGGACACATGTTGGTTTCATGTGTGGACACGTGTTGATGTCGTGTGTGGACACGTGATGGTTTCGTGTGTGGACATGTGTTGGTTTCAAGTATGGACAAATATTTGTTTCATGTGTGGACACATGTTGGTGTCATATGTGAACACATGTTGGTGTCATGTGTGGACACATGTTTGTTTCATCTGTGGATACATGTTGATGTCATGTGTGGACACATTTGATGTCATATGTGGACACTTGAAGGTTTCATGTGTGAACATGTGTTGGTTTCAAGTATGGACAAATATTTGTTTCATGTATGGACACATGTTGGTGTCATGTGTGAACACATGGTGTCATGTGTGAACACATGTTGGTGTCATGTGTGAACACATGTTGGTGTCATGTGTGAACACATGTTGGTGTCATGTGTGGACACATGTTGGTGTCATGTGTGGACACATGTTGGTGTTATGTGTGGACACATGTTGGTTTCATGTGTGGACACGTGTTGATGTCGTGTGTGGACACGTGATGGTTTCGTGTGTGGACATGTGTTGGTTTCAAGTATGGACAAATATTTGTTTCATGTGTGGACACATGTTGGTGTCATATGTGAATACATGTTGGTGTCATGTGTGGACACATTTGTTTCATGTGTGGATACATGTTGATGTCATGTGTGGACACATTTGATGTCATGTGTGGACACTTGAAGGTTTCATGTGTGAACATGTGTTGGTTTCATGGACAACTATCTGTTTCATGTGTGGACACATGTTGGTGTCATGTGTGAACACATGTTGGTGTCATGTGTGAACACATGTTGGTGTCATGGGTGGACACATGTTGGTGTCATGGGTGGACACATGTTGGTGTCATGTGTGGATTTCAAGTATGGACAAATATTTGTTTCATGTGTGAACACATGTTGGTGTCATGTGTGAACACATGTTGGTGTCATGGGTGGACACATGTTGGTGTCATGTGTGGACACATGTTGGTGTCTTGTGTAGACACATGTTGGTTTCATGTGTGGACATGTATTAGTTTTATGTGTAGAGACATGTCTCATGTGTGGACAAGGGTCGGTTTCATTCATCCTTTCATCATTCGCTAACCTTCGTCTCTCTTTCCCTCTTCATTCCCTCGTCACTCATTCGTCCTTTTCTTTCCTTTCTCTTTCGTCTTTTCTATTCCGATGTTCCTCCCCAAAGGCTTGTTCCTTATTCCACTATGGAGTCTTCACTCTCCCCTTTTCTTATAAATCCTATTCATCATTTCTGTCCCCTCTCTGTTCCTTCATCCTACACTTTCTCCCTTCTACCCGTGTCTTCCTACTCTACCTCCACTCCTCTCCCTCTTCATCGTATTTCTCCTCTTTATTTTCTTCTCCTCTGCCCTATCTTCTTCTTCTTCATCCCCTTACTCCTCTTCTTCCAATACATCATTTTCCTCTTCATTCGTATTGTCTGCCTATTTCCCCCTTTTCTCCACCTCCTGTTCCTTCTTTCCTCTCCCTCTTGCTCCTCCTCCTCCTCTCCTTATTCCTCCTCTTCCTCCACATAATTTTCCCTCTCTTCTTCCTTATTCTTCGCCTATTTTCCCATTTTTCCACCTCCTGTTCCTTCTTTCCTCTCCCTCTTGCTCCTCCTCCTCCTCTTCCCCCCTCTTCTCCTTGTTCCTCCTCTTCCTCCGCCTCTTCCATCTTCTTCCATCCTCCTTCACGTCGTGGCAGTCTTGGAGCGCAACCATACATAATTCTTCGTCTCTCCAGCCGGGCCGGACACCCTCACAAGGACCCCGGAGTTCCCAAGTCCCCGAAGTGCATCTTCCGGGCCCCGATCTTTCATCTTCTGTGTGAGAGACGTCGACTAGGAGAGGGGGCAGAGGATGAAGGGAGGGGGGGCAGTGGCAGTAGGAAGGATATATCATGAAAACATGACATTTTAATTAATCAAATACTTATTTTCATTTTATCTTTTCTCGTTATTTTTTTTTCTTTTTTCTTTCAATTCGGGATTCTTCGTTCCGACGACTTAAACAATTTTTAATGGGAACTGAGGCGAGGACTGTGACCTAACCAAAGGGTCTGCGATGTAAAGTTAATTGACAGCAACAAGAGTAACAACAACAACTGTGTGTGTATGCGTGTTCTCTTATGCAGTCACGCGTAGCATCCGTAGTGGGAGTCGAACTGCCATCCATGGACCTTCTTGCCTACACGTGCTGCCTCCACGCCTGCTCGTCCTTGAACGAATTAATACGAGAAATTTGAAAGCAGCAAAGTGGAAACTGTCTTAACGAGAATGTGAGAGAGGGAGAAAGGAGAAAGTGAGCGAATGAGGCGTTGGAAGGGAGAAGAGGCTGAGAGAGAGAGAGAGAGAGAGAGAGAGAGAGAGAGTTAGCGAGAGCGATTGCCAGGCTTGCTGACTCTGATTAGTATGCAAGATATCTTCACATGGATGTTCCACACTTCAGAAACTTCTGACGGAAGTAGTTTGTATATTACGTGAAGACCCGATCCTCCTCTTGAGGCTCGACTCTTGGGCAGACTCTCCCAGAAGGTCTTCAAGAAAAAGAAGAGGAGGAGACTCTGCTGGTTTTGTCACATCGGGTGCTTATGAATAAATTTACCTCAGTTTAGATTGTTACCTGGAAAGATTATTAGATCAACTTTGGCGCCCGCCTGCACGCGCGCGCGCGCGCATGCACGCACTGTTCTCTTTTTACTCTTCGCCTCTTCCCACGACTCCTCTTTCTCAGCTTCCTCTTCCTCCGATTTTTCTTCCTTCGATTCGTTTTCTTCCGCTTCTTCCTCCCTCGCATCTTCTTCCTACTCCTGTTCTTCCTACAACTTCTTATCCTCTTCTTTTTTCTCGCCCTCCTCCTCCTCCTCCTCCTCCTCCTCCTCCTCCTCCTCTCTACATCTCAGTTACACTCATCCTCTTCGTTCTTCTCCCGTCTCTTCCCTTTTGTCCTTCTCTTCCTCTTATACTTCTCTCTCCACCTTCTTCTTCTCTCCCTTTCCATCCCTCCATCTTCCTCCCTCACGCGCGCACGTACATACACTTACACACACACACACACACACACACACACACACACACACACACACACACACACACACACACACACACACACACACACACACACACACACACGTAATGAGATAAATAGTGAGAGATGAGTAGTGAGGTGAATATTGAGAGAGAGAGAGAGAGAGGGAGGAGAGAGAGAGAGAGATGCATAGAGTGGAGATAGATGGTGAGAGAGAGAGAGAGAGAGAGAGTCATAAAGAGAGAGGTGGAGAGGAGAATTCGGGGCATTATCCACGGCAGTAATCGATAACCATCAGTGGGACGGACTAAGGAAGCAGATCTTCTTGGACGACGTCTAGGAAGAGGAGGAGGAGGAACGGAGGAGGAGGAGAGGGAGGCCGTCTTTGGCCCAGATCGGGCAGACACACCTTCCAGTTGTCTACACACCCTTACCCTCCCTCTCTTTCCGTCCCCTCTCCTCTCTTTCCCTCTCTTCTCTTACCCTCACCCTGTCTCTTTCCTTCTCACTGCCCTCCTCTCTCTCCCCCTCTCTCTTCTCTTCTTCCTTGATCTCCACTTCCTTGGTGTTCCCCTCCTCACCCCACCCCTCATGTCCTTTCCCTCTCCTCCCCTCCCCTTCCCTCCCTTTCCTTCCCCTTTCCTATTTTCCCTACCCGCTTCTTACCTCCCTTTCTCCCCTCTCTTTTACTTACACGTTCTTTTCTTTTCTCTCACAGCCTCTCTCTCTCTCTTCCCACTCCTCCCTCTCGTCCCTTCTTCCCCCTTCCCTTCCCTTCCCTTCCATCCCTTTCCCTTCTCTTCCATCCCCTTCCCTTCTCTTCCCTTCCTTTCCATCCCCTTCCCTTCTCTTCCCTTCCCTTCTTTTTCCTTCTCTTTTCTTTCCACTTCTCCCATCCCATCCCTTCATCCCTTCCCTTTCATTCCCCTTTCTTCCCTTCCATCCCCTTCCCCTCTGCATCCCCTTCTCTTCCCTTCCCTTCTATTTCTTTCCATCTCCTTCCCTTCCCTACTATTTCCTTCCATCCCCTTCCCTTCTGTTTCCTTCCATCCCTTTCCCTTCTCCATCCCCTTCCCTTCTATTTCCTTCCATCCCCTTCCCTTCTCTTCCATGCCTTACCTTCCCTTCCATTCCCTTCCATACCTTTACCTCCTGTACAATCCCATTCCATCCCATCCCTTTCCATACCATTACCTTCTTTCCCCTCCCACTCCCCTTCCTTTCCCCTCCCCTTTCCCTTCCCCTCCCCTTCCTCTCCCTTCCCCTTCCCCTCCCCGTCCTCTTGTCTCCTTCCCCTTTCGCCTTCCCTTCCCCTCCCCGTCCTCTTGTCTCCTTCCCTATCCCTTCCCCTTCTCGTCCTCTTGTCTCCTTCCCCCTTCCCCGTCCTCTTGTCTCCTTCCCCCTTCCCCTTCCCCTTCCCTTCCCCTCCCCCTTCCCCTTCCCCTTCCCTTCCCTTCCCCGTCCTCATGTCTCCTTCCCCCTTCCCCTCCCCTTCCCCTTCCCGTCCTCTTGTCTCCTTCCCCTCCCCCCCTTGCCCGTCCTCTTGTCTCCTTCCCCCCCTTCCCTTCCCCTTCCCCTTCCCCTTCCCCTCCCCGTCCTCTTGTCTCCTTCCCCCTTTCCCTTCCCCTTCCCCTCCCCGTCCTCTTGTCTCCTCCCCCCTCCCCCTTCCCCTCCCCTTCCCCTTCCCCTCCCCCTCCCCCCCTCCAGTGAGGCTCATGAGAGCCGCTTGCGCCAGTAACTCTCATGAAAGAGGATTACTCCAAAGACTCTCAGCACTGGAGCTGGCTACCGTGACATAACTTATTTATATACTTTCTTCTGGCTAACATTAGGCGAATTTATTCGTCTGATTTTATTTTTGTTGTTTTTGTATTTACACGTTTATGTATGTTCTTGTTATTTTTTCTTGTTTATCAGGTTTTTGTTTAGATTTTTATATATTCTGTATTTTTACATTCATTTATATACTTTTATTTTATCTGTCTTTTATAATTGTTCATATTTTTATCATTTATTTGTTCGTCTAGTTTTGATGTGTTATTTGTATTTTTATATTCTGAATATTTATTCATGTTTTTTATTACTCGTTTTATTCATTCGCTGTTATTCATCATCTTGGCCTCAACAAGGTTCCTCAGCCAAACAGACTCCAAGGACTCGAACTCTTGAACTAGTTCACGCCAGTAACTCTCATCATACGCTTTCGCAAGTAACTCTCATAACCGTGACTCCCCCCTCCCCTCAAGACCTGAGAGAAGTGCCCCTGTGGACACGGTATTCCCACAGGGGGACTTGTCTGCCCACACTGTCTAACACCCTGGGCAAAAGTGACCAGGTTAGGTCGAAGGAAGACTGCGACTAGTATGAATTCCTCTTTCTCTCTCTCTCTCTCTCTCTCTCTCTCTCTCTCTCTCTCTCCTCTCTCTCTCTCTCTCTCTCTCTCTCTCCCTCCCTCCCAACTGCCCTCTTCTCCCCTCCGCCTACTCCTCTCTTCTCTCCTCTTCTCCCCTCTTCTCCCCTCCTCTCCCCTCTTCTCCCCTCTCCTCCCTCCTCCTCCTCCTCGTCCTCCCTCCTCCCCCACTCCCTTCTCCCTTTCTCTCTCTTTCATCCCTCCTTCTGGTCGTCTCCATCCACCCCCACTACCTCCTCCCAATTTCTCCCCCCTCCTTTTGCTTCTCTCCCTCCACCCCCTCTCCCTCCCACGCACGCGGCGAGCACGCACACATGTGCACACACTCGCACGCAAGAATTACCTTGTGCTACACAAAATGAATAAGCAGCCTGGCAAGGCCCTTTGTTGTCCTTTGTCAGTGGAGGAGGAGGAGGAGGAGGAGTGGAAGGGAAGGGAAGGCGGAGGAGGAGGAGTGGAAAGGAAGGCGGAGGAGGAGAGGAAGTGAGGAAAAGGAGGAGGAGTGGAAGGGAAGGCGGAGGAGGAGGGGGATGAAGATGAGGAGGAGGAGAAGTGGAAGAGAAGGAGGAGGAGGAGGAGGAGGAGAAGAAGTGGAAGGGAAGGAGGAGGAGGAGAGGAAGTGAGGGAAAGCAGGAGTGGAAGGGAAGGCGGAGGAGGAGGAGGAATAGGAGGAGAAGTGGAAGGGAAGAAGGAGGAGGAGAGGAAGTGAGGAAAAGGAGGAGTGGAAGTGAAGGCGGAGGAGGAGAAGGAGGAAGAGGAGTGGAAGGGAAGGCGGAGGAGGAGAGGAAGTGAGGAAAAGGCGGAGGTAGTGGTTGAAGACCGGGAGGAATGTACAGTTTGCAGCACTTATAAGGGGTGCTTTTGTCGGAGTCGGGTGCGGGCTGGCGTACTTGTGTGTTCTTTGTTTATATCGCGTAAAATGGTCAATAATAAGTTAAATGATAAATGTAGTTTTCTGCTTCGGTAAGTGGAAACACACACTTGCACTGGTGGTGGGACCGTGCAGATCTTACCGGGGAAATTTTATTTATTTATTTATTTATTTTTATCTTTCTCTTCCTCCTCATCTTCCTCCTCCTCTTCTTCTTCTTCTTCTTCTTCTTCTTCTTCTTCTTCCTCTTCTTCTTCCACTTCTTCCTCTTCTTCGTCTTCTTCCTCCTCTTCTTCTTCTTCTTCTTCTTCTTCTTCCTCTTCTTCCTCTTCTTCCTCTTCATCTTCTTCACCTTCTTCGTCTTCTTCCTCCTCTTCTTCCTCTTTTTCCTCTTCTTCCTCTTCCTCTTCATCTTTTTCCTCTTCATTTTTTGTATAGGAAATATTTATGTATTTATAGTAGAAGGAGGAGGAAGAGGAGGAGGAGGAGGAGGGAGAGCAGTCACTGGTTGTCAGTCCTTGGTAGGTGAATAGGTGGTTCAGGTCCTGGGTCCAGTTCGGAGACCAAATGCCAGCCCCTCAGGGTTGGACCTCCAGATGGAAGTGAGGGTGTGGATGGCATTTGAAGACGGGCGGGAGGGAGACAGTCCTAAGTGACGTCCGTCTTGCAAGGCTTTATTGTTGCGTGGTTCATGCAGTGAAAAGTCACTAGTAGAGAAATAATGTTGTACATACTGTATATTGCACGCACACACACACACACACACACACACACACACACACACACACACACACACACACACACACACACACACACACACACACACACACGCACACAGTGAGCCCTCTTAGCTCTCTTCCGGGAGGGAGATAGCTGTCGATCACGAGTCCAACACGTGATCCAAGACCATGGTGAGTCACACACACACACACACACACACACACACACACACACACACACACACACACACACACACACACACACACACACACACACACACACACACACGTACACACGTACACATACACATACACATAGACATTGTGAAGAAATTAATCACAGTAGATCGAGGTTCTGAAGGTCACAAGGGGAAGGGGGGAGAGGCGAATGGGGGGAAGGGGGAGGGGGGCAGAGGGGAGTAAGGGGGAGGGGGAGACGGATTGTGATATTTAAGGTTTTATTTCTGGCGTCGTCCTTGACGTAACGGAAGACCGGAAGTAGCCGCGTCACAATGTGGTCACGTGACAACGTCACACGTAAACATTGGAATGAGAACGTGACGTAATTAAACGGGAGCATGGTGGTGTGACGTAGGATTATGTTAGTGGTATGATAATGTGATCTCATAACGTAAGTGGTATGACGATGACGTCACAATGGTATGGCTACGTGACGTCACGCCGTAAGTGGTATGACGATGAGTCAATTTACTGAAACATGACGTCTAACGGAGTGTGGCATGACGCGGTGACGTCACGACAATGGTATGACATTAGGATGGCATACCATAGCAGTGGCATGACATATTCCATTCCACTTGGCGAAATGAGGGAACAAGGAAATGAAGCTCAGAAAATAGGGAATAGGCGGGGAAGGGAGGGAGGAAGGGAGGAGGGAGGGAAGGACGAAGGGAAAGGGGGAGGGAGGGGAGGGGGAGGGGGAAAGGGATATTAAAGTGGGTTAGCCACGCCCAATTCCTGGTTCATTCCGTTTACTACCGGGGGAGGGGGGAGGGGGGAGAGGGGGTGCAAGGGAGACATGGGATTTGTAGTATGGTGAAGAAGGGTATATGTAATTTCTTGTATGGGTTTTACATTTCGATATTTTTTTTTCTGACTTAATAACTACTTGTCTTCCAATATACCTACCTACTTGCTTGCCTTCTTAACTGGTTACCTACTTGGAGACTCCTTCTTTCCTACTCACCCACCAACGAACCTACTCATTTACCCATTGACTCACCCACACACCCACACACCCACACGTCCATCTGGTCATTACCCCACCACCCACCCCCCTCCCCCTCCCGGATCCTCTTCGCTTCCCGTAGAGTAGACGGGATCTGTCACAAGCACGAAGACCAGGTGAGAGATCGATAAAACTCGAGGGTCTTCGAACTCGTCCGAAGACCAGTCGAGACCACGATTGTTTGCACTTCTCGCACAGCTTGCAAGTTGAAACCTTCTTCAGCCCCATTGACCACAAACCCGAAGATTTTATTCAGCTCGTTGAACACTCATGAGCAAGTGATCGTGAGTAAAATTCCCGGGACCCGCTGTTGGCTCGCTGCCTTCGTTCCCGACAGCCATGGACAGGCGGGGAGGCGACGCAACGTCGACCTAAAAAAAAAAAAAAAAAAAAAAATTAATAATAATAATAATTGTCGCAACTACCAGAGGTTTCTCACTTCCCACTGCGTGGGAGTTGGGTGTTGAGAACACTCCAGTTAACATGGGGATGAATTAATGCGGGCCCGAAACTTCCTCCTTTGAGCTGAACAAATGTCTGGAGTTCATAAAGAGAAGCGAACGAAGCATTTCGTATTTCTCAGGAGGTGAAGTCTGTTAAGTGTCTTGTGTCATATTCAATCGTTCGTTATCTTTTTAGTCTTCGTTTATTATGAAATGATTTTACGTTCAGAATGAACTTTATGTTCTTATTATTTCTCTTGTTGTTCTTCTTCTTCTTCGTTCCTTCTTCTTCTTCTTCCGCTTTTTTCTTTTTCCTCTTTTTTTTTCCTCTTCCTATTCTTCTTCCTCTTTCTTCATCTACGTCTTCTTTTTCTTCTTCCTCTTCTTTTTCTTTTCCTCTTTTTCCTCTTCTTCGTCTTCCTCTTCTTTTTCTTCTTTCTTCATGTACGTCTTCTTTTTCTTCCTCTTCTTCCTCCTTCACTTCTTCTCCTTCGTCTTCATCTTCTACGCCTTCATCATCTTCGTTTTTTTTTTCTTCAAGAATTAGTCACTGAATTGCATGAATCGCCAGACTTCAGTCAAAAATAAAAAATTTGTTAAAGGGCGTCTCATCGAGTGGGAGGTGTTCCGATCTTGTCGTGTTTGCAAAGAATGTCACTGACGTTGAAAGGACGAGGGGCACAGTCCAGTGCCACAGTCCAGTGCCACAGTCCAGTACCACAGTCCAGTGCCACAGTCCAGTGCCAGTCCAGTGCCACAGTGCAGTGCCACAGTCCAGTGCCACAGTCCAGCGCCACAGTCCAGTGCCACAGTCCAGTGCCACATTCCAGTGCCAGTCCAGTGCCACAGTCCAGTGTCACAGTCCAGTGCCACAGTACAGTGTCACAGTTCAGTGCCACAGTCCAGTGCCACAGTCCAGTGCCACAGTCCAGTGCCACAGTCCAGTGCCACAGTCCAGTGCCATAGTTCAGTGCCACAGTCCAGTGTCACAGTCCAGTGCCACAGTCCAGTGCCACAGTCTAGTGCCACAGTTCAGTGCCACAGCCCTGTGCCACAGTTCAGTGCCACAGTCCAGTGCCACATTCCAGTACCACAGTCCAGTGCCACAGTACAGTGCCACATTCCAGTGCCACAGTACAGTGCCACATTCCAGTGCCACAGTCCAGTGCCACAGTCCAGTGACACATTCCAGTGCCACATTCCAGTGCCACAGTTCAGTGCCACAGTCCAGTGCCACACCTGAATCCCTTGGCGACTGGCGCCGCCCACTTTTATTGCGAGTCTGTTGCTTTTGTCGTCGCCAGGCCAGACGCGCTTGCTCTTTATCATGGGCTAAGGTTATATCGCAGACAAAAATTTGTATGTTTGTTTTAAGAGTTTTGTAGTTTTTCGCTATTTCCTCGCATACTCTTCTGCCTCCTCTTTTTCTTCATACTCTTTCGTCTCCCTCCTCTTCCCTCCTCCATCTTTCGCCCCCCTCTTCCTTCCTCCTCTTTCCTCCTCCTCTTCCCACCTACTCCTTCCCACCTCCTCCTTCCCACCTACTCCTTCCCACCTCTTCCTTCCCACCTACTCCTTTCCACCTCCTTCCCACCTCCTCCGCTTCCCTCCTCCTCCTCCTCTTCCTTCCTTTACCCACCTACCCCTTCCCACATCCTCCTCTTCCCTCCTCTTCCCACCTAATCCTTCCCACCACCTCTTCCTTTCCTCTTTCCTCCTCCCCACATCCTCCTCTTCCCTCCTCTTCTTCCCACCTACTCCTTCCCTCCACCTCCTCTTTCCTTCCTCTTTCCTCCTCCCCACCTCCTCCCCACCTCCTCCTCTTCCCTTCCTCTTTCCTCCTTTCCCTGCCATCGCGCCGCAACCCAGTTTCGCCTCCCATCGGTACCACCCCATCTCCCACCATCTACATAATCGTGGTCCCTTATGCATACTACACCCTACTCTTCAATTAGGGTGACCCCCTCCCGCCCTAGTTACCCTTTTACCCCCAACTACTAGTTCCCTCCTAGTTGCCTTCCTTTTTTTTGGGTGGGGCGGGGTTGTTGTCTGTTCGGTTCTAACTATGAAGGTTCTGTGGTTTTATCCCCTGGACGTAAAGGCAAAGTTGTTTTGGTCGCAGCATAGCGGGTCTATACTTATAAGAAAGAGAAAGAGAGAGAGAGGGAGAGAGAAAATGAGAGGGAGAGATAGATAGAAAGAGAGAGAATGAGAGAGAGAGAGAGGGAGAGAAAATGAGAGAAAATGAGAGAGAGAGGGAGAGATAGAGAGAGAGAGAGAGCGGCGGCCGAAAATCAGTCGGTTTTGTCTGGGAAATGTTAGGTTCGGTTAAGTAATTAGGCAAGTTAGATTAGGTTAGATTAGGTTAAGACATCTGTTACTCTTTCTGTCGTGAATTTTTTTTCTTTTTCTTTTTTCTTTCCTCGTTTTTTTCTCTCCTGAAATTTTCTCCTCTTAATATATTTTTCTCTTTATTTTTTCTCTTCTGATTCTTATTCTCTCTCTTCCTCCCTCTCTCCCTCCCTCTCTCCCTCCTTCTCCCTCCCTCTCTCCCTCCCTCTCCCCCTCCCACTCCCTGGAAATCATTTGATAGACAAAAAGTATTTGACTGGTAATTAACTAGTAACTAATGACGGTATGACGGTGTGTTACGTCACTAATGACGTCATAGAGGGCAATTACGTGAGAGTGGAGTAGGATTTATTTATCTATTTTTATTTATTTATTCATTTATTTATTTATTATCATTATTATTATTATTATTATTTTTTTTCTTCTTTTTTTTGAGGGGTGGTCGTGGTTCCTTTTGGTTTCCTGGAAGAAGCGCATGGAAATGTTACGTCACACTTCCCGCACGTGACGCAGTGATCACGTCCGTCACACCCGCGGCATTCTCGCGTAATTAACGCGAGTCTCGACGCCCTCTCTTATGGGACTCTGTCACGTCACGTGAATGTAACAACCCCCTTTTTTTTTTA
>NC_134817.1:3795000-3800000 GCF_046742065.1 Oratosquilla oratoria | reverse complement strand
ACGTTTATTTAAGGGCAATTACCTCCAGAGAGCGTCTTGCCACAGCATTCCCTCGAAGTCCTAGACGCCCTGAGTGGCACTCGGACACCCAAGAGCGTGATTTCGTCTGTAGCACGCGAGACAGAACCTTCAGAGACACTTTTACAAACTCTCGTTGAGATCGAGTATCTTCGAAGTAGGAATGACCTTAGGCCTTCAAGAAGGAACCTCCTTGGGATCTGGAAGGAAGGGTGGTCGGTGGACTTGGAGGAGGACCTAGTAGGCGGTCTTCGGTGGCCTCTGGGAGAGGAGAAAGGGCGACTTGACCTCAATGTTCTTGGAGGACCGAGCAGAAGTCTCCGAAAGGAACTTCGGGAAGTATCGAGTTCGAGGAATTTCCATATAATAACAGACGAAGACGAGATCGTCGTCGTCGTAGGAGGAGGAGGAGGAGGAGGAGGAGGAGGAAGAGAAATGTTTGCGGTAGTGGTAGGGTAGTGGCTGAGGTGTAGTGGGAGGAGGAGAAGGAAGGGGAAGAGGAGGGGAGGAATATTAGTATGAAGAAAAGAAACAAAACAGAGCAAGACGAGGAGGGGAGGAAGAGCAGGAAAAGGATTAGGAAGAGCGAGGAAGCAGAAGATGAGGAAGAGAAAGAGAAAAAAATAGACATTGAAAGAAAAAATCAGTAGAAGAGGAAATATAAAAGGAGGAGGAGGTGGAGGAGGTCAAAGAGGAGAGCTGGAGAAAGAAAGAAGAAAGTAGTAACAAAGGAGGAGTAGGAGATGGAGGAGCAACAACAGCAAGAGGAGGAGTAGGAGGAGCAAGAGGGAGGAATAGGAGGAGAACGAGGGAGGAATAGGAGGAGCAAGAGGAGGAATAGGAGGAACAAGAGGAGGAACAGCAGAAACAAGAGGAGAAGGAAGAACAGAAACAAGATGAGGAGGAAGAGTAAGAGGAAGAGCAGAAATAAGATGAGGAGAAGGAAGAGTGAGAAGGGAAGGAGGAGGAGGAGGAGGAATAGGACTCGACAAAGGACTAGAGGGTCCATCACTGACCCCCCCCCCCTGCCCCTTCTCCCTCCCTCCCGTCTTTGCTTGCTCATCGAAGTGGGTCCCCCCCCTCTTTCTCTCTCTCTCTCTCTCTCTCTCTCTCTCTCTCTCTCTCTCTCTCTCTCTCTCTCTCTCTCTCTCTCTCTCTCTCTCTCTCTCTCTCTCTCTCTCTCTCTCTCTCTCTCTCTCTCTCTCTCTATTTCTCTCTCTCTCTCTCTCTCTCTCTCTCTCTCTCTTTCTTCTTCTCTTTTTACCTCTTTTCCTATTTTGCTTCTCTATTCCTTTTTTATTCCCTTCGTCCTTCCTCATCAACACTGATTCCTCCCATCTTGACCATTTTTCTACAAGAGGAGAGAATTTTTTTTATTAATCGACTCGCTCATTCCCTCCCTCCCCCTCCCTACCTCTCTCACCTTCCCTCCCCCTTCCTCTTTCCTCCCTCCCCTCCTCCCTTTCTTCCCCCCTCATTCCCTCCCCTCTTCTCTTGCATCCCCTTCCTTCCTCCCCCTTCCTCTTCCATCTCCCCTTCCTCTTCCATCCCCTCTTCCTCTTCCTCTTCCATCCCCCCTTTCCTCTTTCCTTTATCTTCCTTATCTCTTCCCTCCCCTTCCTCCACTCTCCCCCTTCCTCCTTTGCTTCCCCCTTCCTCCTTTGCTTCCTCCTTTCCTCCCTTCTTTCCGTTCCTCATTTCCTCCCTTCCTCCCTCCTTTCCTCGCCTCCCTTCCTTTTCTCCATCCCTCCCTCTTCCTTCTGTCCTTGCTTTCTCACTCCACCCCATCCTCCCTCCACTCAATCCCCCCCTCCTGCCACCACACCACCCTCCCTACACTACATCCTCCCTCCACTCAATCCTCCCTCCTATACCCACTCCATCCTCCCTACACTCCCTCCTCCCTCCACTCTATCCTCCCTACACTTCACCCTCTCTCCAATACAAACTCCCTCCATCCCATTTCCCTCCGCTCCCTCCTCCCTCCCACCCGTCCTCCCTCCACTCCCTCCTCCCACCCATCCTCCCTCCACTCCCTCCTCCCACCACCTCTCCATTTGACCCACACAGCTCCCACTCTCCAGTCTCCCTTTCTTTTCCTGTGGCGTCATAGCAGGCTTTCGTGTCGGTGGTTGCAGCTAAGACGACCGTTATTTTATAACCGTTATATTGTAACCGTCATTTTATAACCGTTGCGCCGCCGTCCAATCAGACGACGTTTACTCTTCTTGTTCTTCCATGTATTATTTTTCTTCTTCATTCTCTTCCTCCTCCTCCTCTTCCTCCTCCTCGTCATGTTCCTCGTCTTTCTATATACATGTTCTCCTTAACCTCCTCCTCCCTCTCCTCCTCTTCCTCCTGATTCTCTTTCAGCTCCAAATCCTCTTTCTACATTCTACGTCCTCCTCCTACTCCTCCCTTCCTTCTGCTTCTTCTCCTCTTCCTCTTCCACCTCCTCGTCCTCTATCACTCCCCTCCTCTCCTTCTCCAACACCATCTCCCTCTCCACCACTACCTTCTCCACCACCACCTTCTCCACCACCACCGCCACCACAGAAACCATCACTCCCTTTCCATCCTCCTTTTCCGTCTCCAGTTCTTTCTTGCACATTCCATGTCTTCCTCCTCCCTTTTTCTTCCTCCTCTTCCTCCCCCTCATCCTCCACTTTTCCTCCTTTTTCCACCTCTCCCTCCTCATTTTCTTCCTTCTCTCCCTCTTCTTTCTCCTCTTCATTCTCTTCCTCCTCTTCTTCCTTCCCCTATTCCTTCCAATCTTCCTTCCCTTCTTCCTTCTCCTCTACCCTTCCCATCTTCCTCTTCTTCCTCCCCTCTCCCTCTTATTGTTCCTCTTCCTCCTCTTCCTTTTCCTCATCCTCATCTTCCTCCTCTTTCTCCTTCTCTTCCTCCTCGTCCTCCTCATCCTCTTCCTCTTCCTCCTCTTCCTCCTCGTCTTTTTCTTCCTCTTCACTCTTTGCGTGGAGGAAGTGCCCGGCAAGGCAGACGCTCATTTCAGCCTCTACTTAATTACAACATTCTTTCCCCTCCACTCCCTCCCCCTTCCTCCACTTCCATCCACTTTCTCTTCATTTCTTCCTCCTCCTTTCTCTATCCTGCTCTTCCTCGTCCGCTACTCCTCCCCACCTCGCCATCTTCTCCCTCCTCTTCCCCTTCCTCTTCCCCCTCCTCTTCCCCATCCTCTTCCCCTCCTCTTCCCCCTCCTCTTCCCCTTCTTTTCTCCCTCTTTTTCTCTTTCCTCTCCCACCTCCTCATCTCCTTCCTCTTCTCCCTCCTCTTCCTTCTTCTCGTCTTCCTTCTCTTTACCCTTCTCTTCTCCATCATCTTCTCCTTCCTTTACTCACTCCTCTTCTCCTTCATCTTCTCCCTCTTCTTCCTATTCTCCCTTCTCTCCTTCCTCTTCCATCTCCACCCGTTCATCGTACCTTTCCTCCTTCCACCCTTCCTCCTCCTCTCCTCACTCTCCTCTCTTCCTGTTTCCATCCATCTTTTCCCTCTCCTCTCTCTCTCTTCCCCTCTCCATCCCACCTTCCTCCCTCCTCTCTCTCCCACTCTCCCCCTCTCCCTCTCTCCCTTTCTCCCCCTCTCCCACCTCCCTCTCCTCCCTCCCCCCTCCCTCACTTCCCTCCTTCCTCCCCTTCCTTCTCCCTCCCCTTCCTCCTCTCTCTCCCTCGCCTCTCTCTCCCCTCCCTTCTCTCCCCCTCCTTCCTCTCCCTCTCCTCCCTCTCCCCTTCCTCCCTCTCCCCTCCTCCCTCTCCCCTCCTCTGTCCTCTCTCTCCTCCTCCTGCTCCTCTCAAATCATATGGTCCAATCACGTTGACGGCGGAACTCTCCTTCTTCCTTTTTCTCTCTTCCTTCCTGATCCCCCCTTTCCCCCTTCCATCCTTATGCCTTCCCCCTTCCCCCTTCCTCCCCCTAAACCCCCAAAACTTGATCAGAAGTTGTGTAATTGAATGGGATCACCATACATTTTCTCGCCACACCCATCAAAACGAGGCTGCCCCTCCCACCCGCTCTCCCACCCTCTCCCCCTCACCCACCCTCTCCCACCCTCTCACCGCCCGCCCACCATCACACAAATCGTCAAGATTTTTACCATTTTTTACGGCGGGTGGCGTCCCAACGGCGGGGGGGGGGCGATTCTCTCTCTCTCTCTCTCTCTCTCTCTCTCTCTCTCTCTCTCTCTCTCTCTCTCTCTCTCTCTCTCTCTCTCTCTCTCTCTCTCTCTCTCTCTCTCTCTCTCTCTCTCTCTCTCTCTCTCTCTCTCTCTCTCTCTCTCTCTCTCTCTCCCTTCCCTCTTCTCTCTCTCTCTCTCCCTTCCCTCTTCTCTCTCTCTCTCTCTCTCCCTTCCCTCTTCTCTCTCTCTCTCTCTCTCTCTCTCCCTTCCCTCTTCTCTCTCTCTCTCTCTCTTTTCTCTCTTTTCGTTGTCGTCTCATATCTCTGAAGTCATGTTCTCTTCCTCTTCCTCTCCCTTATTCCTCTTAGTCGTTCCACTCTTCTTTCTCCTTCTACTACTCCTTTTCCTCCTCCTCTTCCTCCTCCTCTTCCTCCTATTCCTCCTCCTCATCTTTATAATCCTGCCCCTTCCTCACCTCCATCTCTTCATTCTCCTCCACCTTCCCCCTTTTCTCTTCCCGTTTCTCCCCTCCCTCCTCCTTCTCTCCGTCTGCTATGGGTTATTGACTTCCCAAAACTTACGCAATCAGTGTTTTAGGGACTTTTTAGGGACTTTAGTGATGCGTCATTCCTTTTGAGATTGGAGACTAATTTCCAATCAGGGAAAGAAGGCTGATCATTTTGATCTTCTTCTTTCCCTCCCTCCGCGCTCTTCGTCTGTCGCTGCCCTCCATACCTCTCCTTGCCTCCGCCTGTAGCTGTGACCTTACATCTTCGCCGTGACCTTATATCGTCGCTGTGACCTTACATCTTCACTATGACCTTATATCGTCGCTGTGACCTTATATTGT
>NC_134817.1:3782500-3792500 GCF_046742065.1 Oratosquilla oratoria | reverse complement strand
CGATTTTATTAAAATAAGAGAAGCTTCTGTAGTCTTCCAGTACACTTCTGTGTGGTTACATTGTTCAATACGCGGTCTTGTTCAGCTTGGCTGTACTCTTGAACATGCAGCCTTGTTCCGTCTGGCTGTACTGTTGAACATTTTATTGTTCATTTTCGCTGTACAGTTCAAAACGTAGCCTTGTACAGCCTTGTACTCTTCAACAAGGCCTTGTACAGACGAGTTCTTCTGTTCAAGGCACAGACTTGTTCAACTTGGCTGTACGGTTGAACACGCGGCCTTGTTCAACTTGGCATCACTGGCCAGCCTGGCAACAGTGGTGGAAGTGGCAACAGCGCTTTGCCACGGCAGATCCATGGAGGGAGTAGACCACCAACAGAATGCATCCTCCCGTCCACCGCTCACGGCCCGTCGAGACACGGAGTCGAGTGTGTTATTACGAGGAAGAGGAGGAGGAGGGGGTGGAGGGAAGAGGAAGAGGAGGAGGGGGTGGAGGGAGGAGGAAGAGGAGGAGGGGGTGGAGGGAGGAGAAAGAGGAGGAGGGGGTGGAGGGAGGAGAAAGGGGAGGAGGAAGGAGGAGGAGGGGGTGGAGGGAGGAGGAAGAGGGGGTGGAGGGAGGAGGAAGAGGGGGTGGAGGGAGGAGGAAGAGGAATGGTGAAGGGGTTGTTTGTTGCTGTTGATATATATATATTTTTTTTTACTCCTTTTCTTCTTCTTTTTTTTCTCTCCGTCTTCCCACTCTTCCTCATCATCTTCCTCCTCTTCTTCCTCTTTCTCCTCCTCTTTCTCCGCCTCCTCAGGTTTCTGGAGGTCACTTTATATCTGAATAAAATCATCAGACATTCGTCAACTAGTTCTCTGTTTAGGGTCCCTCATTGGGACCTCTTTGGACCTTGAGACCCTCTCAGGGGTCCATTGGACCATGAGGTTGCGGACCCCTCCGAAGGAGAACTAATACCAGACGAAGAAAACCATCTGGCGTTAGCCAGAATAAAACGAGTCTTTGGTACTGGAGGTCTTGAAGCATGAATTTGTGTTGGAGATAAAGGAGGAGGAGGAGGAGGGGGAGGAAAGGGAGGCTTGGGGAGGGTCACGTCAACGCAAGATAGGGAGGAAGAGGAGGAGGAGGAGGAGGGGGCGAAGGGGAAGCGGAAGGGGAGTCACGTCAACGTAAGAAAAGGAGGAAGAGGAGGAAGATAAAGAGGAGGAAAGAGGAAGAGGAGGAGGGGGAGGAAGGGGAGGCGGAAGTGGGGTCACGTCAACGCAAGAAAAGGAGGAAGAGGAGGAAGAGGGAGAGGAGGAGGAAGAGAGGGAGGAGGATGAGGAAGAGGGGGAGGAGGAGAAGGAAGAGGGGGAGGAGGAGGAAGAGAGGGAGGAGGATGAGGAAGAGGTGGAGGAGGAGAAGGAAGAGGGGGAGGAGGAGGAGGAAGGAAGAAAAGTTCTTCATGTCCTGAGACTCGGGCCTCTGGCGACGATTGCAAGCATTGCATAGGGGCAGTGCCAAGTCGCCGTCGCCTCTCCCTGCCTCTCCCTCTCCCCCTTCCCGCCTCTCCCTCTCCCTATCCCTCTACCCGCCTCTCCCTCGCCCTCCCACCCAGTCTCTCCCACCATCTATCTCCATTTCTCTTCCTTGTTCATCACTATTTTTCATATTTACTTCCCTCCCCTCTCCTCCTCTCTCTCCTCCCCTCCCATCCCCTCCCTGCCTCTGCCTGCCTCTCCCCAGTGCTTCCTGGTCTACCACCCGCCTCTCTTCCTCTCCCCTCTCCGCTCCTCTTCCTCCCTCTCCTTTCCACTCCTCTTCCTCCCTCTCCTTTCCACTCCTCTCTTCTCTTTTCCCTTCTTTTCCTTTCCTCCTTCCTTTCCTCTCCTTCTTTCCTTCTCTCCCCTCCCCTCACCTCTCCTCTCTTCCCCCCTCCTCCCCTCCTCTCCTCCTCTCCTTCCTCCCCTCCTCTCCTCCCCTATTCTCCCCCTCCTCTCCTCCCCTCTTCTCCCCCTCCTCCCCTCCTCTCTTCTCCCCCTCCTCCCCTCCCCTCTTCTCCCCATCTCCTCCCCTCTTCTCCCCTATCTCCTCCCCATCTCCTCTCTTCCCATCCCCTCTCCTCTCCTCCCATCCCCTCTCCTCTCCTCTCCTTCCCTCACCTCCCCTAATTTCCCCTCCTCTCCCCTCCCCTCATCCCCTTTCCTCTCCTTCTCCCTCCTTTCCCCTCCTTCCCCCTCCTTTTCCTTTCCCTTCCCCCTTTTCCCTTTCCTTCCGCCTTCCCTTCCTCCTTCCCTTCACCCTTTCCTTCCTCCTCCCCCACATTCCTTTCCTTCCTTTTTCCTATCTCCTCCTCCTCCTCCTCTCTTTTTCGTCATTTGATCTCTTATCTTGTTCTTTTTGTTCCCTCAGGACGATTCGAAAGCTTTTTCATTTTCCTACGCTTATTCATTCCTGCTTCAGCTTCCATATACAAATTCATTCCACTTTGGACGCTGTCTCCAACCGCGTTTCTCTCTCTCTCTCTCTCTCTCTCTCTCTCTCTCTCTCTCTCTCTCTCTCTCTCTCTCTCTCTCTCTCTCACTCTCTCTCTCTATCTCTCTCTCTCTCTTCTCTCTCTCTCTCTTTCTCTTTCTCTCTCTCTCTCTCCTCTCTCTCATCTCTCTCTCTCTCTCTCTCTCTCTCTCTCTCTCTCTCTCTCTCTCTCTCTCTCTCTCTCTCTCTCTCTCTCTCTCTCTCTCTCTCTCTCTCTCTCTCTCTCTCTCACTCTCTCTCACTCTCTCTCACTCACTCTCACTTAAACTCGATTTCCTTCTCCCTCTCTACTTCTCTCTCCTCTTCATTCTCCCCTTCTCTTCTCTCCCCTCTCTTCTCTCTCCTGTCTTCTCTCTCTTTCTCCATCCCCTTACTCCTTCCCCCTTCCTCTCTTCCTCCTCCTCCTTCCTCCTTCCTCTGTTCCTCCTTTACTCTCTTCCTCCTCCTCCTCATTCTTTTCCTCCTCCTTCCTCTGTTTCTCTTTTCTCACTTCCTCCTCCTTTACTCCTTTCTCCCCCTCACCCTCTCTCTTCCCTCCTCTCTCCCACTCTCCCCTCCCTCCTCTCTCCTCCCTCCTCTCTCCTCCCTCCTCTCTCCCACTCTCCCCTCTCCCACTCTCCCCTCCTTCCTCTCTCCTCCCTCCTCTCTCCTCCCTCCTCTCTCCCACTCTCCCCTCTCCCACTCTCCCCTCCCTCCTCTCTCCCACTCTCTCCTCCCTCCTCTCCTCTCCTCCCTCCTCTCCTCTCCTCTCTCCTCCCCTCTCTCCTCCCCCCTCTCCTTCCTCCTCTCCTCCCTCCTCTTCTCTCCCTCTTCTCCTCTCCCTCATTTCCTGTGGTTCTCATTCCCTCCCTCTCTCCCACTATCATTCCTTCCCTCCTTCATTCCCTCCTTCATTCCCTCTCTACTTACCCCTCCCTCCTTCCCCCTCCCTCCTCCCCCCTCCCTCCTCCCCTCCTCTTTCCCTCCTCCTTCCTCCCCTTCCTCCTTCCCCTTTCCCCTCCCTCCTCCCTCTCTTTCTCCCTCCCTCCTCCCTCTCTTTCTCCCTCCCCCCTCCCCCTCCCTACTCTCCTCCTTCCTCTTTTTCCCCCTCCCTACTCCTTCCACATCCCTCCTCCCCTCCTCCTTCCTCCCCTCCTTCCTCCCCTCCTCCTTCCCCTCCCTCCTCCCTTCTTCCCCTTCCCTCCTCCCCTCTTCCCCTTCCCTCCTCCCTCTCCTTCCTCTTTCCCCATCCCCCTCCTTCACCCTCCTTCATCTTTCCCCCTCCCTCCTCCTTCACCCTCCCTCCTCCTTCACCCTCCCCTCCTTCACCCTCCCCTCCTCCTTCCCCCTCCCCTCCTTCCCCCTTCCTCCTCCCCTCCTTCCCCCTTCCTCCTCCTTCCCCCTCCCTCCTCCTTCCCTCTTCCTCCTCCTTCCCCCTCCGTCCTGGATGGCTGGCTGGCTCACAAAACCTCTCCAAAGAGATTTCTGTATAAGGCGAAGACACATCTCCAACGAAGCCATTGAGCGCGAAGATAGGGCGAGTGGCAGTCATCAGTACTCCGTGGGGGACCGAACCGGTGCATTTGTGTGTGCCTGTCAAGGTTGAAGATCAGCACGTTTATTGGGTGCGTAGACCTCAAGCGTTGGCGCTCTACGTAGTGGCTAGGCATGGTATCTATTGCACTCCCGATACGCGTTGACTCGAGTTACTAGTCTTGTGGGACTAAAACCATAGTGTATAAGCGCCATTATTATTATCATCATTATTATTATTATTGTTCTTGCTATTATTATTATTATTATTATCATTATTATATATTTCATTGGTGTTTTATTATTTATATAATTTTTATTGTTGTTTTATTGCCATATTTATCATTTTTAGTATTATTTCTATTATTTATTTTTATTATTATTTTATTATTCTTATAATTTTTATTAGTATTCTTATTTATTATTTTTATAACTCATTAGTATTTTTAGTATTTTATTATTATTTTTATTTTCATTATTATCATATTTATTCTTATTATTTATTATTCTATTTTAGTATCTTTATTATTTTAAGTTTTTATTATCATTATATATTTTATGCCCCAGCAAAAAAAATATTTATTCACATTTAATTACCGTACTTGTTTAATTTATTTTGTATTAATTTATATATTTATTCCTTTATATTCTTTACCCAGGCCTCCGATATTACGTAAATTATTTTTAATGTTTTTCGAACTTCCCAGCCGATGGCCCTTCTCGGGGGTAAGGCCGGGTTGGCCGCCGGACAGTATCAAGTCTCTTGTCCAATCTTTCTCCCCCTCTTCACTCCTCTTCCCCCTCTTCCTTCCCCCTCTTCCCCCTCTTCCCCCTCTTCTTTCCTTAGCCTCCTCGTCTTCCTTTCCTCCCCCTCTTCTTCCCCTCTTCCCTCTCTTCTTCACCTCTTCCCCCTCGTCTTCCCCTCTTTTCACCTCTCTTCTTCCCCTTTTATTCTCTTCTTTCTCTTCTTTCTCTTCCCCCCTCTTCTTTCCTTAGCCTCCTCCTCTTCCTTTCCTCCCCCTCTTCTTCCCCTCTTCACTCTCTTCTTCCCCTCTTCACTCTCTTCTTCACCTCTTCCCCCTCTTCTTCACCTCTTCCCCCTCTTCTTTCCTTTTTCCTCCTCTTTTCCTATTCCTCTATTCTTTTCCTTTTTCCATCTTTTTCCTTTCTTCCCTCTCTTCCCTCTCTTCTTCCCCTCTTCCCCCTCTTCCATCTCTTCTTCCCCTCTTCCTCCTCTTCCCCTCTTTTTTCTTCTCTTCCTCATCCCCTCATCCTCCTCATCCATCTCATCCTCCTCATCCATCTCATCCTCCTCATTCTCCTCTTCCCCTTCCCCTTTTCCCCCTCTTCCTTCCCCCCTTTCCCCCTCTTCTCCCTCCTCTTCCCCCATCCTCCTCTTCCCTCCACCCTCCTCTTCCTCGCCATCCTTCTCTTCCCTCCCTCTTCCCTCCCTCTTCCCTCCCTTTTCTCCTCTTAACTCTCCTCTTCCCCACCCTCCTCTTCCCCACCCTCCTCTTCCCCACCCTCCTCTTCCCCACCCTCCTCTTCCCCACCCTCCTCTTCCCCACCCCACTCTCCCACACCCCACTCTCCCACACCCTACTCATCCCCACCCTCCTCAGCCCCACCCCCCTCATCCCCACCCTCCTCATCCCCACCCTCCTCATCCCCACCCTCCTCATCCCCACCCTCCTCATCCCCACCCTCCTCATCCCCACCCTCCTCTTCCTCCTCTTCCTCTTCCTTTTCTTCCCTGCTGCACTCGCTTCCCTTCTCTCCCTTTCTCCTCGCTTTCCCTTTCTTCTCTCACCCCGGCTCCCCCTCCCCCTCCCCCTCCACCTCCCTCTCTCTCTTCCTCTCTCCCTCTACCTCGCCCTCCCCCTGTCCCTCCCACTTCCCCTTGTCCCACTCCCACTTCTTCCTTCTCCCCTTCCCAGTTCCCCCTTCTCTCCCTCCGTCCTCCTTCCCTTCCCCCACGTATGCAGCTGTCGGTGCACATTGCAATCTTAATCTTACTTCCTCCCCCTCCCCTCTCTTCCCCCTCTCTTCCCCCACTCTTCCCCCTCTCTTCCCCCTCTCTTCCCCCTCTCCTCCCCCTCCTCTTTCCCTCTCCCTCTCCTCCAAATCCCCTCTCTTCCCCCTCCCCTCCGCCTCCCCTCCCTTCCACCTCCTCTCTCCTCCACCTCCCCCACATTTCTTATCCTCCCCTCTACCCCTTCCTCGTCTCCCCTCCTCCTCCTCCTTCATTTCTTTTCTCCCTTGATTCCTCCATTTTCTTTTCTTTTTTTCTTCCCCTCTTTTGACTCCTCTTTTTCCTCTTTCTAATGATCTATTCTCTTCTTCTTCCTCCTCCTCCTCCTATTTCCTCCTCCTAATCCTTCTTCTTATTCCTCTCCTCTCTCTCCTACTTCTCCCTGCCCCCTCCCCCTCCCTCCCTACTTGCAGACGCTGTTATCATGCGGGACTTAAGACTTGGTTTGGAATTCAGGCCCCTCGGTCGGGCTCGAGACTCGAGGGTGACGTATTTCTCGCTTGTCACTTGGGCGAGCGTGACGTCATCAAACGTCGGATACAGTTCTCGTCGGAGCCAATATGCATATTTGGGTTTTCCATCATCGTCTCCTCTTTGTCGTTATCGTCTTCGTCGTCGTCGTCGTCGTCGTCGTCTTCGTCGTCGTCGTCGTCTTCGTCGTCGTCTTCTTCGTCGTCGTCGTCGTCTTCTTCGTCAACTTCGTCTTCGGCACTGTCAGCTACTTTGTCGTTGCGCGTTAACGTCACCGTTACTGTCACTGTCACCATCTGTCACAATCGTCCCCGTCACTATCACCTTCACTGTCGTCAAATAACTTCTACTATTACTGTGATAGACACTTTCACCAACATACGTCGACATCACCGTTATCGTCGTAATAATTATTGTCATTATCGTCATTGTCGTCGTCATTGTCATCATCGTGTTGTCATTGTTATTGACGGTCTCATCTAGTTTGTGAAAAAAGGAAAAAAAATAGACGATGAAAAAAGCAAAGGAAAGATACAGTTGAAAATTTTAAGTCTACGAATCGCTTATTTTGTTTTTTTCTATTTATCTTTTTATTTATTAATTATTTATCTATATGTTTATCTATGTGACCATAGCCATAGCCAAACTCAAATTTTCTTAACTGACATCGGACTCTTGATGGCAGAAACCTCCGCTGAAGAGGTCAGGAACTCTTTTTTATATTTATCTATATTTATCTATGTGACCGTAGCTACAGCCAAACTCAAATTTTCTTAACTGACATCGGACTCTTGATGGCAGAAACCTCCGCTGAAGAGGTCAGGAACTCTTTTTTTATATTTATCTATATTTATCTATGTGACCGTAGCTACAGCCAAACTCAAAATTTCTTAACTGACATCGGACTCTTGATGGCAGAAACCTCCATTGAAGAGGTCAGGAACTCTTTTACCACATTTCTTTTGCTTGTCAGGGGACTCAGATGACCCTACTCAAGCTACTTATACGTGCACAAAACAAAGAACAAACTTTTGAAGATTAATTAAGTTACTAGTGGCTTCTGTCGGAGAGGATCTTGTGTACGAGTATTTTTGGATGAGAGAGTGAGCGAGAGAGAGAGAGAGAGAGAGAGAAAGAGAGAGAGAGAGAGAGAGAGAGAGATTCAGTGATGGCACCCTGAGCTTGTCACCCATCATGTGGCTCTCACTCCCCCTCCTTTTCACCCCCTCCCCCTCCCCCCCCACAGGATCATGATTAAAAGAAATACATCAAATATTATAACATATATACCTTCTTACAGTGATAATCCATTATAGGGAGACTTCCTCTGCAAACGCCATTAGCCAAGACAAAATCCATGGTGATCTTCTGGCATCTTCGGTCACTGTCTGTGGCGCCATATATCCCCCTGCTCCCCTTCCCCTGCCCCCCTACCCCCTTCCCCCCTACCCCCTTCCCCCCGCCCCCTAGTTCATCTTCCGCAAGCTATGATTTTCTAAGAACCAAATATGCGCTGGTGGCGCAACGGGAAACATCCTGGTCTCGCATTCACTTCGTTGTGGGTTCGAATCCCGCACTCTTCTCCGATACCCAGCAGTGAGTGTTGATGACCTGCTCCAACAGTCCAAACGCAGAAGGGAGAGGTGACGGCTTCGGCCGCAGCTACTAAGCGGCTCCTGGCATAGGAATCTTCGCCTTCTAAGAACGAGAGAAGTCTCTTCGTTTCTAAGAACGGAAGGATCGACGTCTCCAATACCCTTCTGGCTCAGGTCTCTGGGTCCCGAAGACTGGAAATGACATCGAAATAAGCATAGTTTTATTTACTTAATTTATTTATTCATTTATTCATAATGTTATTATTATGACACTCCCAGGCACAGTGGCGATATCTGAGTGTTTGGTTGTAGACGACACTCCCTCTTCCTCCTCCTCCGCCTCCTCTTCCTCCTCTTCTTCTTCACCTCCTCCTCCGCCTCCTCTTCCTCATCCTCTTCCTCATCCTCCCTCCTCCAGTTTCGCCTCCTCTTCCTTCTTTTCCTCCTCCCCTCCTCCTTTCTTCTCCTTCCTATTCCTCTTCCTTCTCCTCCCTCCTCCTCTTCCTTCTCCTCCTCTTCCTCTTCTTTCTCCTCCTCTTCCTCTTCTTTCTCCCTCCTCCTTCACTTCCTCTTCCTTCTCCGTCCTCCTCCTCTTCCTCTTCTTTCTCCCTTCTCCTTCTCTTCCTCTTCCTTCTCCGTCCTCCTCCTCCTCCTCTCCGTATTCTGCTACTCCTCGTCCTACCTCGTCTGTCACTCCCCCGTCCCGCCCCAATCCGACCCGATCTGACCCGCCCCGCCCCACTCTTGAATTCTCTTCGCTTCGCCTCGCTTCGCGTCGCGGTACCCGTTAGCTCATTGGTTATGCCGTTCGCTGGACCGGTGCCGCCGGTGACCCGAAAAACTCGTCTCAAGTTTGATTGAATGATGTTTTGCTCTTGTCTGAGATGTGCCCGATACATCGCCCGGAGGCAACGGGGCGGGAGAGGGTCAGAGGGGGAAGGGGGTTGGGGGCACAGGGGGGAGAGGGGCAGAGGGAGTTGGGGGCAGAGGGTGAGGTGTAAAGGGGGTTATTGGTAGAGGAGGAGGGGGAAAGGGGTTGGGGCGGAGGAGGAGGGGGAAGGGGGTTTGGGGCAGAGGGGGAAGGGGGTTAGGGGCAGAGGGAGAAGGGGAAGGGAGTTAGGGGCAGAGGGGGAGGGGGGAAGGGGGTTGGAGGCAGAGGGGGAAGGGGAAGGGGGTCAGGGGCAGAGGGGGAAGGGGAAGAGGGTTGGGGCAGATGGGGAAGGGGTTAAGTGGTTAGGGGCAGAGGGAGAGGGGGTTTGGGGGCAAAAGGGGGAGGGGGAAGGGGGTTAGGGGCAGAGGGGGGAAGGGGAAGGGGGTTGGGGCAGAGGGGGACGCCAGAGGTTGAATGCAAGGAGAGGGTGAATGGAGGAGGGAGGTGGGGGTGGATGGAGGTGGAGGTGGGGTGGATGGAGGTGGAGGTGGGGTGGATGGAGGGGGAGGTGGGGTGGATGGAGGGGGAGGTGGTGGTTGATGGGAGTTAGGTGGAATTGAAGGCGAAAGGTTGAATACATGGAGGAAGGAGGAGGGTGGAGTTGGGGAGATGGAGGGATGGAGGGAGGAGGCGAACTGGAGGAAAGCGTGTGGAGGAGGAGGAAGGGGTGGAGGAAAGGGAGATGGAGAAGGGTGTGAATACATGGAGGAAGATGGAGTGAGGAGGTGTAGGTGTTAACGGAAGGAGGGTAGTCCTGTGGAGGAGGAGGAGGAGGAGGAGGAAGAAGGAGTGGAAGTGGAGTTTTTTGCATGTCTAAGATCAACTATGATTTACTAAGATGGATATGGAGGTGGAGGTAGGTGTGGAAGAGAGGATGGAGGCGAGGGTATATAAATACATGGAGGAGGATGGAGTGGGCAGGTATAAGGAGGAGGGAGACTGTG
>NC_134817.1:3762500-3775000 GCF_046742065.1 Oratosquilla oratoria | reverse complement strand
TCTCTCTCTCTCTCACACACACACACGCACACACACACCACACACACACACACACACACGAAATAAATTCAGATGCGAGTCTACAAAAGCGAGGAATGTCCAGAGCATCCCAGAGTTGACATAGATACAAAATGCTTTAATTAAACCAAATAAAAGTTGAAAAATTACGAGTTTATCTCGGTACTGTAAACTACAACAAGGTAAACATATTTATATAAATGTAAAGTGAGAATTACAGTATTGTACATAAGTACATATTTACATCCTTGTTGACGTCCATGAATGTGTACATGCATGTATATGTATTCTGTGTGTGTGTGTGTGTGTGTGTGTGTGTGTGTGTACTATATATTTGTGTTTGTGATCTACATTGAGTTTGCAGGGCTTAAGACAAACGAGATGGTGTTTTGTGATTTTAATCTCTCCGTCTAGATTCATCCACATCTTGGAACATTCCCCGAGGAAAACTCTGGCGGTTGCTAGTGGTGTTATTTACATACACATGGTGGCTGTTACCACAACAGGGAGCTATATAAAATTTATTCTCTTCTATCTACGTCTACTCTACTTTTACAATTTAGAATGCATGAATTGAGTATGGACACTCAGTATTTATGCATAAGTGATTGTTTTACAAGCAATGGAAGCACATATGAAAAGATATATTGGTCGTATGATGATTTTGCAGTTGGCATTGTCAGATGCAGGTGTCCAGGCACTCGGCCCAATTGACCGCGTCAGGTCAGACGCGCTTGGCCCAAATGTCCACTGTGAGGTCAAGCACAATAGGTGGTTCCGCGGGAGTTCTCTGGAGACGTCGGACGTTCCATCCTGTAACTAATGCGTGCGTCCGCGCGTGTGCACGATGGACATCTAACGGATGTAATATTTTCTTTGATCATCTTGCAACAGTGCTCATGTGTACATGTGTGTTTGTATATGTGTGCTTGTACATGTGTGGTTGAGTCAGGAAAGCTATGTGTAAGCAGAGATAGAGGCGGGGTTCGGGTGGAGTTGGAGAGGTGGAGGGGGAGGGTGGGAAGTGGATTTATCCCTGGGTGGAACTAAGTCGGTCGGGCAGTGGTACGCTGAGGGACCTCTGGAATTGAAATTGAAATTAAGAGTAGCCTCTCTTTCTCTCTCTCTCTCTCGCTTTAAGAATTTTGAGAATATGATTTTTTTTTTCAAAATAATTTACGAACACAAATGAAGTGGATAGAGCTGCTTCAGATGATTTTTTTTTTTTTTTTTTTTTTTTTTTTAATGAATGAAGTGGAAGGGTTTTTATTCACGGTCGCCTTGGTTAAACAGAAGCGAAATTATTCGGAAACTTGAACGAAATGTAAGGAATGAGTCTGGAAATGCGAAGCTTGATCATAAACACGAAAGCTGAATAACAAGAGCGAGGGAGGCGAGAATGAGTGTAAGGTAGTGAGAAAATGAGAAAGAAAAATGCAAAAAAATAGAGAGAGAGGCAGAGAAAGTGGGAGAGAGAAGCGGGAAGGTAGTGAGAAAATAAGAAAGAAAAATGTAAAAAGATAGAAAGAGAAGCAGAGAAAATGGGAGAGAGAAGCAGGAAGGTAGTGAGAAAATGAGGAAGGAAATTGAAAAAAATATATATATATAGAGAGAGAGAGGCAGAGAAAATGGGAGAGAGAAGCGGGAAGGTAGTGAGAAAATGAGAAAGGAAAATGCAAAAAATATATATAGAGAGAGAAGCAGAGAAAGTGGGAGAGAGAAACAGAAGAGAATGAGGGAGAGGGAGAAGGAGAGAAAAATGGAAACAGAAAGAAAAAGTTCGAGAGAGAGAGAGAGAGAGAGAGAAGTGGAGGAGTTGAAGTACTATATTTTTCCCAGGATCAATGAGTAAGAAAGAGATGGGGAGAGCTAAAAAAAAACCCGAAAGAAAACAAAAATCAAATTTGCTTTCTTTGACTGGAACAAGGAGAGGATATAAGATAGAAACTTGTTCCATTTTATTTTCTTCCTGGAAAAGCCCCCTCGACATTGTATAAACCAGAAAGTTTACCAAGATGATATTTTATGCTCGTTTCGGGGCCAGGCCTTCGATGTTTTATGCTCGTTTAGGGGCCAGGTCCTCGTCTGTGCTTGACACATATTAGCACTTAGGTGCTGCATCTCGCTTCAGATGAACCAACCATTCCGGAGACAGTCGTTCCTCCTCGTAGTGGCTTTCCTCTTCCTCCTCCTCCTCCTCCTCCTCCTCCTCCTCCTCCGCCTCGTCCTCCTCCTCCTCCTGCTCTTCCTCCTGCTCCTCCTCCTCCTCTTCCTCCTCCTCCTCCGCCTCGTCCTTCTCCTCCTCTTCCTCTTCCTCGTCCTCCTCCGCCTCGTCCTTCTCCTCCTCTTCCTCCTGCTCTTCCCGCCTCCTGCTCTTCCCGCCTCCTGCTCCTCCTCCTCCTCTTCCTCCTTTTCCTCCTGCTCTTCCTCCTCCTGCTCCTCCTCCTCTTCCTCCTCCTCGTCTTCCTCTTCCTCCTCCTCTTCCTCCTCTTCCTCCTGCTCCTCCTCCTCCTCCCGTGCTTCTCCTCCCCCTGCTCCTCCTCCCCCAGCTCCTCCTCGTCCGCCTCCTGCTCCTCCTCCTCCACTCCTCTTCCTCTTCCTTCGCCTCCTCCTCCTCCCTCTCCTCCTCCTCCTCCTCTTCTTTGCTGAGAAATGGTACAACTGCTCGCATATGTTTATTTATTCAGGCCTTAACTTGTTTATTTATATTTTTATTTGTTTATTCGTGTAGATTGTTTATATAATTGTTTATTCGTGTATGCGTTTATGTATTCATCTACATGTATCTACTTGTTTGATTATTCATCTATTGAATAATCCATTCGTCTTTATTCGTGTTAACATATATAGTCTATTTATGTATTTATCTGTTCGTGTATTCATGTATTTATCTGTTCGTATATTTATGCATTCAGTTACCTGCCTTTACATATTATTTTATTCATCAATCTTAAACTATTTTTCATTTATTCCTGTCTATCAATCTTCTTATTCATTTGTCCTTGTATTATGATAGTAGTAATCTGTGTGGAGCTCCATTTGGAATATATATTTTTTTCAGCTGAATGAAATAGCTAATTCATAGCCATGTACTCAGTCCCATTAACACATCACACTCGAAGTTGCTTGGTAACACAGATTGTGTACGTGACACGTCATGGCCATAGTAATGACACGGATATCACGTCACGTCACGGGGTTCTTCTGGAGTCACGTGCTGGCTTCAGAAAGTCCTTCTTATTATCAGTAGTCAGTGCAGCAGAATTACATACATAGAAGGAAGGTAACATAATGACGTCACTTTCAAGATGATGTCAGGTTATGCTAGGTCGGGTCGGGTCAGGCTGCTCCAGTTGTTTCAGACTGCCACAAAAGCTGGGAGGTGACCGGAGGCGGAAGTGGAGGGAGAAGAGGAGGAGGAGGAGGAGGAGGAGGAGGAGGTGAAGGAGGAGTTGGACGGGGAGTGGGACTCGGGAGTACAGTAAACAAAGAAGAAATAAGAGTAATGGTGAAGCCTTTGCTCTCCCGTGCATAGAACTTGGAACATGAAGAGGACGGAGGAGGAGGAGGAGGACAGGAGGCGAAGAAGAGAAAGAAGAGGAGGTGGAAAAGTGGAGGAGAATGCTAAGAAGAGGAGGGGTAGGAGGAGGAGAGGAGGCGAAGAAGAGGAAGAACAGGTAGAAAATTGGAAGAGAGAATGCTAAGAAGAGGAGGGGAGGAGGAGGAGAGGAGGCGAAGAAAAGGAAGAAGAGGAGGTGGAAAAGTGAAAGAGAATGCTAAGAAGAGGAGGGGTAGGAGGAGGTGAAGATAAAGAAGAGTGAGAGGAGGAGGAGGAGGAGGAGGAAACGGCGAAGAAGAAGAGGAGGAAAAGGAAAAGAGAGAGAGAGTAGGAGAGAGAAAGGACAGGGTGGATGGAGAAGCAGACATGGAGGAGGAGGAGGAAGAGGACGAAGTTGGGGAGGAGGAGGAGTAGTGGAGGGCGACGTTCAAGGACGAGTGTAATTGGAGGCAGAGGACGCGCTGCCTTGCTTCGTGGCTCCGCGAAAGTTGGAATTACTTGGCTACTTTACGACGCCGAGCAGCTGTCGGCCAAGATCGCGCGAGCGCCAGGCCTCCACCCCACCTACAACCCCACACACCCACCCCCCAACCTCACCACCCGTGCCTCCTCCTCCTCTTCCTCCTCCTTCTTCTCCTCCACCTCTTCCTCCTCCTCCTCCTCCTCCTCCTCCTCCTCTTCCTCCTCCTCTTCCTCCTCCTCCTCCTCGTTCTATTCCTCCTCATCGTTCTATTCCTCCTCCTCCTCCTCCTCCTTTTCCTCTTCTTCCTCCTCTTCCTCTTCCTCCTCTTCTTCCTCCTCTTCCTCCTCATCGTCATCGTCATCGTCATCCTCATCGTCGTCCTCTTCTTCTCCCTCCATCCCTCTCTCACTTCCTTCCTCACTTCCTCCATCACCCCCTCACTTCCTCCCTCTCTTCCTGAATTCCTCCCTCCTTCTATCACTTCCTCCCTCTCACATTTCTTTCCTACCTCACTCCCTCTCTAGCTCACTCACTCACTTCCTTCCCTCCTTCCTTCCCTCCTTCCTTCCCTCATTTCTTCCTTCCCTCATTTCCTCCTTCCTTCCCTCCCTCCCTCTCTCCCTCCTTCCCTCCCTCCCTCCCTCCCTCTTTCCTTTCTTTCCTCCTTCCTTCTCTCCCTCCCTCCTCCCTTCCTTCCTTTCCCCTCTCCCTAAATTACTCCCTCCTTTGCCCTAGACCCGAGAGCAAAGGGAACGGGGACCCCCGAGTCAAAGAGTACCTCTGGTCGCAGACGCTTCGGTACTAACTCCAGTTGCTGGTTCCCCGCTCTTGGAGGTTCGGATTACGCTCGCAGGGCCGGATATCGGGTGTTTACTCGGGTACGGATGTGATCAAAGGGATAGATATCCGATTATCACACACACACACACACACACACACACACACACACACACACACACACACACACACACACACACACACACACACACACACACACACACACACACACACACACACACACACACAAACCATTCTCATTTGTCTCATTTTTTCTTTTCTCTTCTGTTTCTTCTTTCTCTTTTTCTTTTTCTCCCTCACTCTCCCTCTCCATCCCTCTCTCTTCTCCTTCCCCCACACTCTCCCTGTCCTTCAGTACTAGATATCTTGAATCCTTTTTCTGTAAAGGATATCTGGGACCAAAATGCTCTAGCGGATACAGTACGAGTCCGGTTGTTCCACCGGTTACGTGGTATCCGGAGGCAGGCAGTTCCCGGATTTTTTTTTTTTTTTTTTTTTTTTTGTGATGGGGTTTTTTGGTGCGGGGGGCTTTTGGGGGTGGGGGGTTGGACGGACACCTGCTCTCCATGATTGCGTTACACCAACGACGTCCGTCGACGGAGGCGGCGCCACCTGTCAGTGCAATTAAGAAACTTTAACGAAGAGTCCTCCAAGGTTCTCGGAAACAACCCTTCGCCTGGTCACCATATGGGGGGACGTGAGGAAACCTAGTGACTCCTCCCTCCACTCTCCCCCTCTCCTCTCCCCCTCCCCTCTCCCCCTCCCCTCTCCCCCCTCCCCCTCCTCTCTGCCCCTCCCCTCTCCTCTCTGCCCCTCCCCTCTCCCCCCTCCTCTCTTCACCAATTTTATCACTAACACCACCACCCCACCATTACCACCACCACTATTAGCACCACTACTACTTCCCACCCACTAACACCACTAACACCACTATCTTAATCAATTTTATCACTAACACCACTGCCACCACCCCACCATCACCACCACCACTGTTACCACCACTACTCACCATCACCACTAACACCACCATCTTCATCAGTTTTATCACTAACACCACTACCACCAACCCACCGTCACCACCACCACCACCACCTTTACACCACCACGACCACTTTCCACCCACCTATTCCACCCCACCTCCCACCTCAACATGACTTGGGAAACCTCACAAAGACGTCCTTGTATATGGTAGTCCTTTCCCTGGAATGCACAGATCGAGAACTCCTTATTAAGAACACCCCGATACCCCGCCAGTGTAGAGTCCTTTTTACTTTGTCAGCTTTTGTTCTCACTGATCCTTTAGCTCCCGGTTGGACTGAATGAAATTGTCAGACACAAACACACACACAGACACAGACAGAAACACACACACATACACATACAGTGGGAGTGTAGGAGCCAAAGTACACACAGATTTAGTCCTACTCACCCAAAGTTCACTCACCCCAGAGTGTCCATTCACCCACTCCTACCTCCTCCTCCTCCTCCTCCTCCTCCTCCTCCTCCTCCTCCTCCTCCTCCTCCTCCTTACTCACCCTCCTTCTCAACTTCCTCCTCCGTCCAGCCAAAGCCCTTACATGCCTAAGTGCGGCCCCAGGGCAAAGTTCTCAGTGACACCCAACCCCCTCCCCCCTTCACCCATCACCACTTCCCATCTCCACCATTCCTTACTGGCTGTTTTAGCTATTGGCTTGCGAAATAATTAAACCTATTTTAAGAATTGTACCTAACGTCCCTATTGCAGAAATGATAAGGGGGAAGAGTATGTCATATTCTGTTGATTCTAACGGAAAATTCGTATATGACGGTAATATATTCAGACCTCTTTTTATTGTAATTATTTTGTCAGACTTGTGGGCGGCATGTACAGACAAGAATTGCCACCGCCGCCCTAAATGTGCCGCCCCCAGGGCATATGCCCCCCTCCTGCCCCCCCATGTGGGGGCCCTATATCCAACCCCGCTATCTCCCCATCATATTCGAAAGCGCTCACCCACCCAATGGTCTCACCGCATTCACTCCACCTTGTTTATACTCACCCTTCACCCACCCATCCTCGCCATCCTCTTCCTCCTCCTTATTCTCCTCCTCCTTATCCTCCTTCGCTGTATTCTCCTCCTCTTCCTCCTTATCCTCCTCTTTATTCTCATCCTCTTCCTCCTCCTTATTCTCCTCCTCTTCCTCCTCCTTATTCTCCTCCTCCTTATCCTCCTTCTGTGTATTCTCCTCCTCTTCCTCCTTATCCTCCTCTTTATCCTCCTCCTCTTCCTCCTTATCCTCCTCTTTATTCTCCTCCTCTTCCTTCTCCTTATCCTCCCCCTTTTTATTCTCATCCTCTTCCTCCTCATCTTCCTCCTCCTCTGTATTCTCCTCATCTTCCTCCTTATCCTCTTCCTCTTTATTGTTATCCTCTTCCTCCTCCTTATCCTCCTCTTTATTCTCATCCTCTTCCTCCTCCTCTTTATTCTCATCCTCTTCCTTCTCCTTATCCTCCTCCTTATCCTCCTCCTCTTTATTCTCCTCCTCTTTATTCTCTTCCTCTTTCTCCATCTTCGATTCCCTGTTCTCAGAGGCGCCATCGGTGGTAATGTTCCACTGGAATAACATCGAGTCGTACCGTTTTGCGGGGCGACTGCCCAGGGACATCTTCTTCGCCCTCGAATGGTCCTTGGTACCCTCGAGGGCGACTTGGGAGAAATAGGACCCTCCTCCTGCTTATCTGTTACCCGAGAGGGTGCCTTTCCATTGGCTGAGAGAGGGAGGGAAAGAGGGCTACAGATAAACGGAAGCCCTTACGGGTTTGAAAAATAACAAGAGCAGGAGTCTCGGTAGACGTAACGGAAATAACGGTCACGCGTACGCACGAGTTCGAACGAAGAAGGTGATGTCTTCGACTTGGCGTACATCCCCTTCGAGGTCTTCCGGTCTGGAATTTACAGGACGAGAACATTGCTGATCCTCTTATGTGTGACGTCATAGGTTCCTGGAACAAGTGACGTCATAGTAACGTTCTTGTCCTCATAATCGAGACTTGGTGGTAGGCTCCTGGAACAAGTGACGTCATAGTAACGTTCTTGTCCTCGTACTTCGAGACTTGGTGGTTCTCGAGCTGGCCTCGAGGGACACCCAAAGCCCCAAAGAACTTCCTGTTGATGTTGGGGACACGTACTGGAAACCGGAAGCAAGTAGTGACGAATGATTTTATTCATTGATGACATGCCCTCCAAGTACTGAGGAAACAAAGTACTTCAACAGAGGAATCGTACACGGGAGGCCTCGGTGACTGCCATTTGCCCTGGTTGTCCCAACGCACAGGTCAAAGGTGACGACCTCGTTTACGGCAGGAGTGGCGTCATAAAATCGGTGTTATCATTCAAGGTGGAGGGAAACTGCTTACTGTTATATATATGAATGAAATTGTTATCCGGTGGCAAATGATATCACCCAAGCACACTGTAGAGTATATATATATATATATATATATATATATATATATATATATATATATATATATATTCTCAAATGCGCCCCCTTGGAGCCTTGATGTCCGTAAAAGATGATACTGGTCGTTGGCGCCGAGTCCTTATTGCTTTTGTTTATGCGGTCGAGGTCTTTTCAAACGGCGCCGTTTTATAACGGTTTTTAACGGTTCCTCGGGTGGTGGTAGTGGCGGGAGTGATTGTAGGCGAAACGCTGCAGTGATGATTTTGGTAATTACAGTGAAAGATGCCATGATCGGGGCTGAGTTGTTTTTATCTGAGTTGAGTTTGATCGTTATAAAACAGGCTCGAGGTGTTGATGTTGTTGTTGTTGTATCTTCTTCGCCTTCATTTCGCTTTGATGCTCCATTGGAAAACATGGCAACTTGACGAGAATCTGTTAAGCTCGTTGGAGTTAGATTTGAATTTGAATTTTTGTATTTCCGTTGAGGTTAGATTTGAACTACAAACGCAGTCAATGGTCGATAGTTAAACAAATAACGTGTAGTGTTTCATTGCTAGAACGGTTACGAATAAAAATGCAGAGGTAATTATCAAACTCTATCTTGCGTTAGTTAGACCCATCCTTGACTATGCGGTACAGTTTTGTTCTTTGTCCTATAGAATGGGTATCAATTCACTAGAAACAGTACAGAAGAGAATGACCAAAATGATACATAGGCTCAAAAAATTACCTTACAAGGAGAGGCTTAGGCAACTTAACTTACACTCTCTGGAAAGACGCAGAGTGCAGATTGATCTAATAGAGGTGTTCAAGTGGATTAAAGGCGTGACGCAAACAAGGTCACCATATTAAGACAATAGGACAGGACTCGCGGTAATGGATATAAATTGGACAAATTTAGATTTAAGAAGGAAATAAGTAAGAACTGGTTTATAAATAGGATGGTCAACGAATGGAATAGACTTAGTAACCATGTAGTGAACGGTGAAACTATCGGTTGTTTTATGAAAAAGTTAAACAACTTTATGGATGGGGATTACAGGTGGTAATGGACATGGAACTGCCTAGTGTAGACCTTATGGTTTCTTTCTGTCTCCTTCATTCTTTTGTTCTTATAAGTTTGGCTCCGTGAAATGGAATATTTTTTTCTTCAGATCTACATATGGAGAGATAGAGAGAGAGAGAGAGAGAGAGAGAGAGAGAGAGAGGGGGTCATACGTAAGGAGTCGCTGAGTAGCTGTGACCAAAGCTTTCACCTTTGTCTTATAATTTGCTTGGACTAGGGGTAACGGGTAATCAACAGTCACTAATGGAAGTCGGAGAGGAGTGCGGGAATCGAACCCACGACTAAGCGAACACCGGGGCAGCACACTTCCGATGACGCCCACAAGCACATATTGAAAATAAATAAATAAATAAATAAATAAATAAGATATAAATAAATAAATGCATGTATGCCAGTATCCATTGTTAGTTTGTGGTGTGATCGGAAATGTGCTTGAATCGCATTCACCTAGTGGGTTCGAATCCCGCATTCCTCTCCGATTCCCAGGAGGGAGTGTCGGTAACCTGACCACCAACAGCAGCTACTCAGCGCCTCGTGGCGTAGGCTCCTCCCCCCTTCTCTCCTCGCCCGTGAACACGACACGATGACGCAATCCCGGTTTGTTTACATCTGAGAAGTCTGACACGTGACAAGGAGCAAACCCACTTAGTTGACACGGCCGACAACGCGTCAGACGACACGCTTGTGTCGTGTCGTGTCGTGTCGTGTCGTGTGGTGTGTGATTTGAGTCCTTCTCGCCCAGACAACCCGTGTTGGACTCTGAGGCTGTTGCGTGTTCGGTTACGTTCCCGTCTCGTGGTTACAAAAGCCCCAGTTCGGTCCCTCAGTGTAATGGCCGCTACATATCGCTTACGGTAATCCACTTATGCTTAATCCGGTTTAATGTGGTTAGCGTGAGAGTTAACGGGTTGGGTGAAATGGTTTAACTCCCTTGTACTTCCAACCACTGCCCCCAACACCCCCACCCCCAACCCCCACCATTCTCATCAGAATAAATTATCTTAAATACACCAAAATCATAAGTAGATTACCGTAAGTGATATATATATATATAATTGTGTGTGCGTGTGCGTGTACGTGTGTGTGTGTGTGTGTGTGTGTGTGTGTGTGTGTGTGTGTGCGTGCGTGCGTGTGCGTGTGTGCCTGTATGTATGTATGTATGTAGGTATATGTAATGTATGTACATATAGCCCCTTAACTTTCATATTTTAACAGCTAGCCTTATTAAACCGGATTAAACTACTTTGGGAAGGTACAGAGGCTGCACCCTCACTTGATGGATAGACGGGAGGTTCTGCAGGGGCTTACATGCTGAAGACATGATATAAGTGCATGGAAATGAATCGAACTAGTGCCATGCTATTCTGTTCAGTCATGAGAGAAATTTCAGGCATAAATAGGTTCTTGAAAACTCCGATTTCGAATATTGATAAATATATATAATCAATAGATTATTAATGAATAGATATAATAGATGTTGATAGGTTTAATACATTTGGTATCATGACTCTCTGAATCCGACACATAGCCGAACGCACCCTTCAGACAGGTGTTTGATCACAGTGTGGAGATTTGGAGACGCGAGAATAAAGTTTGCTGTCAGAGTAAAGTTCGTAAGTCTGGAAAGAAAGACGAATAGAAATTGGAGACAATAATGAAAAAAGTAAAAAGGAAAAGACGAATACGATAATAGTAAGAGGAAGAGGAAAAGGGAAGACTAAGAAGAGGAGAAAGTAGAATGAGTGGAAAGTTGAAATGTGAAGATGATATACGCAGAGAGAAGAAGAAAGACTAAAAAGAGAGAGGATAGAAAGTGGAGAGAAGAGAGTGAAAAAATGAAGAATATGAACATGATAAAGGCAGAAAGAGAAGGAAGACAAAAAGAGAGAGAGGAGAGAAAATAGAAAAGAGGGAAAGAGAAAAGAAAAGAAGAATATGAACATGATAAAGGCAGAAAGAGAAGGAAGACTAAAAAGAGAGAGGAGAGAAAATGGAAAGAAGAGAGGGAAAGAGAAAAGAAAAGATTATGAACACGAAAAAGTTAGAAAGAGAAGGAAGACTAAAAAAAGAGAGAGAAAATGGAAAGAAGAGAGGGAAAGAGAGAAAAGAAGAATATGAACATGATAACGGCAGAAAGAGAAGGAAGACTAAGAAGAGAGAGGAAAGAGGAATTAAAGAAAAATTAAAAGAAGAATATGAGAATAATATGGGTAAACGGAGAAGAAAGAGTAAGAAGTAGTAGAAAGAAAATCCTGATTTTAAAAATTACAAACATGAATGGAACACTGAAGAGAGAGGGGAGAGAGAGAGAGAGAGAGAGAGAGAGAGAGAGAGAGAGAGAGAGAGAGAGAGAGAGGAAGTATAGATAGAGAACAAGGGAAGAATGCAGGAACAGAAGCGGAAGAAAGAGGAAGGAAAAGAAGAAGACTGGAAGGAAAAGAAATGGCAGAAATAAATGGAAAAAAAAATAAAAATATAATAAATATAATATAAAATATAATAAAAAAATATAATAGAAATAATAAATAATAATTGTAAAGCAGGACGAGGAGGTGGAGGAGGTGAAACGGGAAAGTTGACGAGTAAGGGAAAAAAAGAACGAAGAGAGAACGATGGGAGAAGGTAGAAGAAAAAGAAGAATATAAGAAGAATTTGAAATTGGGCTGTTTCCGGCCAAAAAAGGAGGACAAAAGAGGAACCGAAGAAAAGGAGTACACTCACACCCCAAAGAGAGAGGGAGAGAGAGAGAGAGAGAGAGAGAGAGAGAGAGAGAGAGAGAGAGAGAGAGAGAGAGAGAGGAGGGAGTAGGAGAGAAATAGAAGGAGAAGGAGAGAGATAGAGGAAGAATGAGAGAGATATAGGCAGAATGAGAAAGAGAGATGGAGAAAGAGAGAGAGAGAGTGAAAAAGAGAGATAGAAGTGAGAAAGGCAGAAGGAGTGAGAGAGAGGGAGAAGGAGTGAGAGAGGGAGGAGTGAGGGAGAGGGAGAATGAGACAGAAGGAGTGAAAGAGAGAGAGAAGGAGGAGTGAAAGAGAGAGAGAAGAAGGAGTGAGAAAGAGTAGGAGAAGGAGCCAGAAAGAGAGTGAGATGGAGAGAGGGTGGGTGAAGGAGAAGGCGTAAGAAAGAGAGTGAGAAGGAGAGGGAGGAGGAGT
>NC_134817.1:3730000-3760000 GCF_046742065.1 Oratosquilla oratoria | reverse complement strand
AGGGGCAAGTAAACGGTAGGAGCTGCTTTCGTGTTTTGGGCCTTTTTGTGTGGGCAGTGTTGACACAAAGCTTCGGCTTTTGTAAACCTCGTGAAGGAAATGGAATTCTGGGTATTTTACCTCTCTGTTGACTTGGGGTTGATAACTGCGTTAACCCACGAATTGTATGAACGTGAATGAAGAAGGGTGGGTGGGTGTGTATGTGGGTGGGTAATGTACCCGTCAAGAGATGTGTGTGGATATGGATGTGGGTGGGGTTGGGTGTGGATAGGTTTAGGTGTGGGTAGGATTAGGTGTAGATAGAGTTAGTTGTGGATGGGTTTAGGTGTGGATAGGTTTAGGTGTGGATAGGTTTAGGCGCGGATAGGTTTAGGTATGGATAGATTTAGGTGTGGATAGGTTTGGGCGCGGATAGGTTTAGGTGTGGATAGGTTTAGGCGCGGATAGGTTTAGGTGTGGATAGGTTTAGGTGTGGATAGGTTTAGGCGTGGATAGGTTTAGGTGTGGATAGGGTTAAGTGTGGATAAGGTTTAGATGTGGATAAGGTTTAGGTGTGGGTGGGGTTGGGTGTGGATAGGTTCAGGTGTGGATAGGTTCAGGTGTGGATAGGTTTAGGTGTGGATAAGGTTAGGTGTGGATAGGTTTAGGTGTGGTTGTGGATATGAGGCTTGAGAGACAATAAATACAGGTCGTGGTCCAATAGGCTGGCTTTCGGTTCCTACTTATGCTGTTATAGGAACATAGTGTAGGAGCATTTATGCTCTGTATATGCATATGTGTACATACTTGTAGCCCATTCTAGAAAGTGTGTAACAAAGCATAACTAGTCATGTAAAGTCGAAGGAAAATGGAGATTGATAGTTGCTATAGTCAACTGGGTGATAGAAGGACTCCAAACATTAATTATTTTAACTCCCCAAATTTGTTTTAACCATAAAAACATCTGCCAAGGTCGTCACTGGTCTGTGTTTTTAAACTCAATTTTTGCAATTAGGAAATAGAATTTGACTAACTTTGTGTAGCTAAGCCAGTAAGCCAGATTAAACTTAGTTAGAAAACCAGTTCGAATCCCGTTTTCTAATGACGGGAAAGGCCCTGACTCCGTTAAACATGTCTTCGACTAGAAGCATCTCCCTTTTGTCGATCAAAGGCGGTTAAGTTCACAGTGAAGTTAAACTCTTGAGAGCTGAGATCTTGATCTTCAGAGTGCCAAATCGGATTAAGGATTTGGTATTGGAGCTTAGTGGGGGAAAGAAAGCTTTGGATAAAGGTTAGATGGTATTTAATCAGTTTACGTAAGGATAACAGTTAGAATAGATAACGCAAGTGGAGAAATGTACAGTAAGTTCTGCTATAGATGTAAAGGAAATGGATATACGAGTATGTACGTACTCACACACACACACACACACACACACACACACACACACACACACACACACACACACACACACACACACACACACACACACACACATATATATATATATATATATATATATATATATATATATATATATATATATATTTATACGCATATACACATAACCTATTTCCAGCGAGAAAATTATTGAAAATTATTGACTATCGAAGTTATCCGAGGTGGGGCTTGTGACCAGACTGAAGCTGACCTAAGAACACGCATACATGATAGCGTTTCCAGGAAACATCCTCCTCCTTCCCTCTCCCCCTCTCCCCCACCTCTCTCTCTCTCTCTCTCTCTCTCTCTCTCTCTCTCTCTCTCTCTCTCTCTCTCTCTCTCTCTCTCTCTCTCTCGTTTTTCAAACATGACGTTGTGAAGGAGGTCATTACCATGTCTGGGGCTGACCCAGCTTGACACTGACATGTCAGTGACCTAACATTAAGTCTGTGACCTGTCGTAGGTCGACGTGTTTACTTTGATCCCTGCACTCGCGGGGTCCCGTTTGAAGAGAATAGAATTGATAGGCTCTTGACCACAATCTACAATAGTATGTTATGTGAGCATGTTCGAAATGTCTGTTTGACCTAACCTAACCTAGCCTATCCTAAGCTAACTTGAATCAATCTAACCTAACCTAACCTAATTTAACTTGACTAGCCTGAAATAACATAATTTAATCTAATTAACATAAATTATTAACCTAACATAACTAACTAGATGGAAGTGGCCTGGAATAGGCCAGAATAGAACTGATGAGATATGGCAGTTGCTCGAAGGTTAAGAACTTTTGAGTTTGCTGGCGCTGTCTCTTCCGATAAATCATACACAGTTCAGACAATCAAGCTAAACTTTTCACTTTTTGAGTTAGATTTGGAAATAGAAGGAGATTTTTGAGATGTAATAAGGGTGCTACAGAGTAATGTGTAAGGTTTTGGAGGAATCTCATTGTCGAAGAGAGGTCTTAACCTTTAAGAAAGGTCTCGACTTCCCAGAGGAGCCTTGACTTCGAAGAGGGTCTTGACTTCGAAGAAGGCTCTCGACTTCTAAGAGAGGTCTCGAATTTGAAGAGAAGTCTTAATTTTTAAGAAGGGTCTTGACTTCCCAGAGGAGCCTTGACTTCGAAGAGGGTCTTGATTTCGAAGAAGGATCTCGACTTCCAAGAGGGGTCTCGGGTTTGAAGAGGGATATCGAAATGGAAGAGAGGTCTCGACTTCCAAGGGAGTCTTGACTTCGAAGAGGGTCTTGATTTCGAAGAAGGATCTCGACTTCCAAGAGGGGTCTCGGGTTTGAAGAGGGATATGGAAATGGAAGAGAGGTCTCGACTTCCAAGGGTGTTTTGACTTCGAAGAGGGTCTTGACTTCGAAGAAGGATCTCGACTTCCAAGAGTGGTCTCGGGTTTGAAGAGGGATGTCGAAATGGAAGAGAGGTCTCAACTTCCAAGGGTGTTTTGACTTCGAAGAGGGGTTTTGATTTCGAAGAAGGATCTCGAGTTCATAGAGGACTCTCGATTTGTAGGAAGTTCTTTGATTTCCAAGAGGGGTCTCGACTTTTATGAGGTTCTTCACTTCAAAGAAGGGTCTTGTCTTCGATCAAAGGTCTCGAGTTTTATGAGGTTCCTCGATATCCAAGAAAGGTCTCGACATGTTAGTTCTTTCGATGTTTGAGTTCTCAAAATAAAATCGAAAAAAAATCCATAATAACATCGATAAAATGTGACACGCTGCTGAAGACCACGACAGAACAGTTTCCTAATAAACGTTCTCTTTCATAAATATAAATATTTTTGTTTTTCATTTATGCGACATTTACTGTGCATAGGAAAAAAAGGAAAAAAAAAACGGCAGTTGGATGTCAGATGGTCAGATTTAGTGTCAGTAAAGATTTAGTGAGTTTTATGTGTTTTTAACGCGTTTTTATTGAATTAATTATACGGGTTTTGGGATTTAAAAATCCGGGTGAAATTGCACGTGTTTTATACGGCGAAAGAAATGGAAACTAACGTGGTCATTATATATAATAATATGTAATTTTTATCTTGGTAATGTAAGTCATTAGGTCGAGTGTTTTTCTTCGGTTGAGAGATATTTTTCAGAATCTGAAAGCAGAAAGCTGTTTTCGGTGATTAAAAATATATATGTATATTTTTTGGGAGAATGTCTGGGTCCAAATTAGAGTAAAATTGATGTTTTAGATAAAAACTTAGGCCGAGTGTAAACAACAAGGCATTTTTGATTCCTCTGTCTTAATTTTCTTGTTCCTTTTTTCCCCCCCGAAGAGTGTTGGTCGATTGGCCATGCTCATAATATCCTCTCTTTCTCTTTCTTTCTCTTTAAGAACGAGAATATAAACTTTAAAGGGCATCATCACACACGCACACACACACACACACACACACACACACACACACACACACACACACACACACACACACACACACACACACACACACAGACGCGCGCGTGCGCGCGACTCGATGGCACTGTTGGTAGAGTTGGCGGTCCGGGTTCGAATCCCATCCAGGGCTGAAATAATTTCAGTATCGCTGCGCTGCGAGTCGTTACTCCAACTCTCGTGGGCGGGGAGTTGGGTGTGTGTGTGCGTGTAAGGTCACAGCAATACCCATAGATCGGTCATATATGAGCTCTGACCTCTCTTCCGGGAGGGAAATAGCTGTCGATCACGAGTCCAACACGTGATCCAAGACCATGGTGAAACACACACACACTCACACACACACACACACACACACACACACACACACACACACACACACACACACACACACACACACACACACACACACACACACACACACACACACACACACACACACACACACACACACACACACATACACACACACGTACACACACACACACACACATACACACACACACACACACACACACACACACATACACACACACACACACACACACACACACACACACACATACACTCGCACACACACGCGTGCGCGCACCACGCGCGCTCACGCACACACACACACTCACACATACACACACATATATTCACACACACACATACACACACACACACGTACACACACACACACATACACACACACACACACACACACACACACACACACACACACACACTAACACACACACACACACACACACTAACACACACACACACACACACTAACACACACACACACACTAACACACACACACACACACACACACACACACACACACACACACACACATACAAAGAGCATACACATGCACGCACGTATATGCACACTCACATGAATCATTTTTAAGCAGAATCATAAAATTCAAAGTGCGTCAGGAAGAGTCTGTACTGATTCTTCACATCATTTGCGACGTTTGTCTTATCCTTCTTGCCCCCTCCCCCTTCCCTCCCACTTCCCAAGCCTCCCTCCCCCCTTACCCCCTCGCCCAAGCCCCCCTCCCCCCTTCTTCCCACTCCCAAGATCCCCGAACGAACCGATCCCCCATTCGTCGATCCTTAAGCAAACCTCTCTCCTTCTCCCCCAATTCCCACACGGTCCCGTTACAATCACCCATCCACCTAATCCTCCATCTTTCGTTCGCCCATCGTTAGGCAACCCCCCATATTCCCTTCCCCCATTCACATATCCCAATACCATTACCATTACCATATACAGAGGATTTAAGATAGACAAAATCCCATACCCCATTAACATTACCATATACAGAAGATTTAAGGGAGACAAAATCCCATATCCCATTATCATATACAGAATTTTTAAGAAAGTAAGGAAAAATCCATGACTCAAAATCTCATTAATTGGAGTTCAACATAGGGCAGAACCTCTTTCATTGAAGTAAAAAACGAAAAAAAAAATCGCTTTTTTGAGGAAGGGTGATGATCGGGGTATTGATTTAAAATTAGGATGTGTATTAGGGAGGGTCACTTCAAGAGATTTAGGAAAATGAGAGGGGGGAAGGGGGGAAAGGTGGGTGGCTTCTGTGAGTACTGTTCTGTCCTACAGATGATGCCTATTTAGCAGAATGGAATATTGATACGCTTTTGAGATCTTTCAAGGTCTTGGTAGGTGAAATGTCTCTAATGACGATTCACCCTGGAATGAGATCGTGCGAAAAATGAAAACCTTTTAGTGAACTTCGATTTTTATTTTTTATTTATGTATTTTTTTTTGTGGAACAGGATTGACAACTGAATTAAATCATCTGTATTACGAAAATATATATATATATTTTTTACAGATTTGTTGAGGAATATAGATATAAATAAAATGGACCTGGAAGGGAGAACTATTTGTCAAAGAATAGTTATGCAACCGCCCCTCCTCCCCGCCGCCCCAAAAAAGGAATATATATATATATATATATATATATATATATATATATATGTATATATACATATATATATATATATATATATAATATATATATATATATATATATATATATATATATATATATATATATATATAAATATATATATATATATATATAATATATACATATAAAAAGGGAGCCTCCTGCTGTGAGGGAATTATATTTCCCACCACCACTGCTACCAGCACCACCACTACTACCATCATCACTATCACCACCACTGCCAACATCACCACTACTGCCACCACCACTGCCATCACAGCCACCACCACTACCATCACCACTACCAACACCACATCCGGAACCAATACTACCACCACTACTACCATTACCACTACCACCACCAATACTACCGTCACCACTACTACCGTCACCACTACCACCACCACAACTACCATCACCACCACCACCACCACCCACCATCCACCACCACGTCCACCACCACATCCACCACCACCACAACCACCACCACAACCAGCACCACCACCATCATCATCTTGTTCTCAAAGCTCTGACATTTAACAGTGAATAAATATTTCTTAAAAGTGGTCTTGCCAGTTTTGACCCGTGACCTTGACCTGCGATGAAGCCCTGTGACTGTGACCCCTGACCTCTTCGTGTTGAAGCTTGACCTCAGAGCTTTAGCTTTGAGCTGCTTGTTTGTTGACTTCGAGTTTAACCGATTGACTCTTGATCTTTATTTCAAAGAACTCTTGTCATGTATATGTATGTATATATGTATATATATATATATATATGTATATATATATATATATGTATATATATATATATAATATATATATATATAATATAATATAATATAATATAATATATGCTTGAGTAACCACCAGGAACAATAAACTAACACAGATAGCAGAGCACTTTCGTATAATTACATCTTCAGTGCTAGTACAAAGAAGGAATTATAAAAGGAAGAAATAAGGTACAGAATATATGACTGAGTGAGACATGGTGAAGAAAGAATTCGGAGAGGTAGTGGAAGAAGTACACGTGACATTTGATACCGTCCTAGTAACCAACAAGTACGGGACAATTGCCCACAACTGGTACATTACAATTTAAACAATTTTGAAATTTCTTGGCAAACGTAACTATTTAATTTATACAAACATTGACGGGGATAAACATTTATTCACTCACTAGATTTGATCAAACTTCATTCAATTAAATTTCTTTCTGTGATGTTATTGTTACATGTGATTACTTTAGTGTTATCCCAGTCAGCTGGGTGGTTAAAATTGTTCATGTGGTTGAATATATCGTTAGATTGGTTTCCATCTCTAACGTATTTCTGTGTTGATTGATTCGCGTTTTGAGTGTTTTAGCAGTCTGACCAATATAAAACTGATTGTTTGATTTACAAGGTATTTTGTACACACCCTTTATCACTATTGACGGAATTATTTATGAGCAATTGTCTTAGTGTTCTTGTTGTTAAAAACTACATTAATGTTAAAACTACCTAATATATTTTGGATAATTACGTAGTTTTAACATTAATGTAGTTTTTAACAATAAAAACACTACAAGACAATTGCTTATAATTAATTCCGTCAATAGTGGTTAAGGGTGTGTGTAGAAAATACCTTTTAAATCATGTAATCTGTTTTATATTGGTCTTGGAGTTTATATATAGCCTTATTTATTGATAATATTGTAACCCCCCCACACATACATACATACATACATACACACACACACACACACACACACACACACACACACACACACACACACACACACACACACACACACACACACACACACACACACACCCTTATCTATATGCATATTTGAACAAACCGTCTCATACGAGTATGTAACTAATTTGTTCTTTTCTTTTATCTTTTACAGGTAAGTACCGCAATTGATCCCATCATATTCCCAGCTTCTTTGTCGATAACTACGGGGAACTGGTAAGTCAAGCTGACGCTATAACCATGGTCTCATCGTACACTCTTTTTCACTTATATATTAATTTATTTTTTATTATTACTGATGAACTCAAATTTTCGAAACCTAAATTGATCTAAACACTTAGCCCGTTTGCACGTTTGTGTGTGTGTGTGTGTGTGTGTGTGTGTGTTTGTTTGTATTATTTTCTTTTTTTGAGCGTATATTATTGAACTCCAAGTATATTTTTCTGCCAGTGAGTTGGGGTCCCTTTGTGTAAACCTTTGCTGCGTTCATTGTTCACACTGAACTGGGCCCGTTACGACTAGCACCTGTGAGCACTGGCGCTCTGGATTTCAATGGCTCTAATTACCCGGCCTGACCTAATTTGGCCTCGTTAGGAAGACAGATGCATAGGTCCGTGGACCCCTGGTGGTTGGCTGGGTGCGCCTGCAACTCGCTCTCATCTCTCCGTCTCTCTCTCTCTCTCTCGCTCTGTCCCTCTCTCTATCTCTCTCTATCTCTATCTCTCTATGTCTCTCTCACTCTGTTTCTCCCTCTCTTTCTCTGTATCTCTCTGTCTGTCTGTCTGTCTCTCTCTCCCTCTGTCTCCCCCCCCCTCTCTCTCTCTCTCTCTCTCTCTCTCTCTCTCTCTCTCTCTCTCTCTCTGTATCTCTCTGTATATCTCTCTCTCTGTGTACCTCTATATCTCCCTCCCTCCCTCCATGCCTGGGTGTGTATTGAGATTTAAATTTCCTTGATTTAATGCAGAATTACTGTACAGCAGTACACGTCCCGTGCAGAACCTTTTGTACATTAATGTACGTAATGATTGCACTTGTACTCTGTAATTCCTTTGATGTCAGTACATGCATACGAATTATTATTTTTGAGTAGTTTCTACCAGAATTTTTTATTTGTGTGTGCATGTGTGTATGTGTGTGTGTGTGCTTATGTGCGTACATTGGTATATGTATATAAATGTACATATACGCATGTATACATATGTTCTTTGAGCATCTGGGTTTCATTGAATAGAAATCCGCAGCCCCGTTGTAGCCGGCAACGATCATGCGGCCTTCTCTTAAATTTCTCCCGAAGAAAGTATTGAACATATGGCTGTGTTGTATTAGTTTGTAATAATGATAATTGTAATAATAATAGTAATAGTAGTAATAATAGTCATACTAATGATAGTGATAATACTACCAAGTAAATAAAATAAATTAGAAATGTAAAATAGAAAATAAAGAAGAAAACAATTGAAAAATGAAATAGAAACTGTAAAAAAATATATATATATATGATAAGATTTTCATTTTGGTCCATTTCGTACACAGAACTGAGGACATTTACGTGAATTTAAACCAACTGACTGGGGAGCCAGTCCTCTCCGGCGTCCTTCCCGCAGGTCCATCGCGCGTACATCCTCCTCCCACCGGTGGTGGCCGTGTACTTGATAAATCGCCGAAACTCATATATGCGGGTTGTCCATTGCTTCAGTATTTGTGTTTAATATTCATGAAATCCAAAATACGGAATAGTTGTGTATATGACACAGATTACCGAAATACTTGACACTTTGATAAGCATTGTCTGGATGTTTGAAATATTGGACGAACTTGTGTCATGAATTGTATAACGAAGACTCAAATGCGGTTGCTGACGTCACTGATGTGATGGAGGAGGATTTGACGTTATATGATACATGTACGTTAATTTTTTTTTTTTTTGTCAGTTTATATACTTGGTCGTTTATTTCTAATCCCCATTCCTTTCACTTCCTTTCCCTTCTCTTCCCCTCCTTTCCCTTCTCTTCCCCTCCTTTCCCTTCTCTTTCCTTCCTTTCCCTTCCTCTTTCCTTCCTTTCATTTTCCTTCTCTTCCCTTCACTTCTCTTTTTTCTTTTTCCCTTCCCACCCCTTCCACTTCCACCCTTCCCCTTCCCCTTCCCCTTTCCTCCCTTCTCCTCCCTTCTCCTCCCCTCCCTTCTTCTCCCCTTCCCATTCCTTCCCACCCCTTCCCCTTCCTTCCCACTCCTTCCCCTTCCCTCTCTTCTCCTCCCCTCCTTTTCCCTAACCTCCCTTCTTCTCCCCTTCTCTCCCCTTCCCCTCCACTCCCTTCTTCTCCCCTTCTCTCCCCTTCCCCTCCACTCCCTTCTTCTCCCCTTCTCTCCCCTTCCCCTCCCTTCTTTTCCCCTTCTCTCCCCTTCCCCTCCCCTCCCCCCCTCCTCCTTCTCCTCCCCTCCCTTCTCCTCCCCTCCCTTCTTCTCCCCTTCCCTCCCCTTCCCACCCCTTCCCCTTCCCTCTCTTCTCCTCCGCTCCCTTCTCCTCCCTTCCCTTCTCCTCCCCTCCCTTCTCCTCCCCTCCCTTCTCCTCCCCGCCCTTCTCCTCCCCTCTCTTCTCCTCCCCTTACCTTTCCTGTCTTTCTTTCCCTCCCTTCTTCTCTCCTTCCCTCCTCTCCCCTTCCCCTTTCCATCCTTTTATTTCCCTTTCCTTTCCATCCCTTCCCTCCACTTCTTCTTTCCTTCTCTTTTTTCTTTTTCCCTTCCCACCCCTTCCACTTCCATCCCCCTTTCCCTCCCCTGCTTTCTCCTCCCCTCCTTTCTCCTCCACTTCCCCCTCCCCTTCCCTTTCCCTCACTTCTCCCCTCTCCTTTCCCTAATTTCCCCTCCATTCCCTTTCCCTCTTCTCCTATTCCTTCCCCTCCTTCCCCTAATGCCCCCTTTCCTTCCCCTTCTCTTCCCTCCCTGTCCCTTCCTTTCCCTCCCCTTTCTCTTCCCTTTTTCTCCATACCCCTTCCCCTCCCTTCTCATCCTTCCCCCTCCCTTACCCTCTCTTCCTCTCCCTTCCTCCTCCCTTCCTCTCCCTCCACCTCCTTTCCTCTCCCTCCACCTCCCTTCCCTCCGGTCTCCTAGTTACGCTGCTACGATGAACACAGGGACCAGGTAGGAAGGGTCTCGCCCGGGCCCCTAATGGCCCCCAATTACCACCGGGAGTCGGGGTGGGGGGGTGAGGGGGTGGGGGGGCTCGCAGCCAGGGACAACCGTTGCAACGGACGCTTTTTGGAAAAAAAAAAGAAAAAAGAAAAAAGTATCGTGATTCGAAATGGGAGCGTTATGATGTGGGGAGGGGAGGGGAGGAGGTAAAGTGCTAGGGAGGGAGGAGGGGGAGAGAGGTGAGGAGGGGGGAGAGATGAAGAGGGACGAGGTGAGGAAAGGAGGGAGGCAGGTGAGAAGGGAAGTGAGGGAAATGAGGGGATGGAGGGGGAGAGTGAGTCAGATGAGGGGATATGGAGGGGGGATAGGGAGGTAGGTGGAGAGGTATGGAGGGAGATGATGTGTGTGTGTGTGTGTGTGTGTGTGTGTGTGTGTGTGAGAGAGAGAGAGAGAGAGAGAGAGAGAGAGAGAGAGAGAGAGAGAGAGAAAGAGAGAGGAGCTCTTCGGTCGAGCTTATCTGTATTCTTATCTTGTGTCACCACTGTTGGAAGTATGTGACACTATCATCCCTTGACTATAACCTAATGTTATGCCAATAGGCTCATGGTGCTAAGCTGTGCTGAGTAGCAGATATCACAAACAAAGGTCACCTCCTTTATAATGGGGTGAAAAGCCTTTGGTATATTGAATGAAATCATACGGCAACTTCTTAAAACACTGATTTATTTATTTCTAAGAAAAAAATGGGGGCGGAGGGGAGGGTAATTCTGGGGAGATTTGATACAAATCTTCGTGATTTTGGACTCTTCCTCTTAGAGAATTGGCTTCGAGGTCAGGGTAAGTTGCCGATCTCGAAAGGCCTCTCGTTCTTGTCCTTCTGGTTCGCCGGGTCCTTCTACTGGGGAACGGGGTCTTCGTTGTCCTCCATCCACCATATCTTCTCCCTTTTTTTTTTTTTTTTTTGGGGGGGGGGTAAATGTCAAGGAGGGGAGCGAGGGGTCTTCGTTGGCCTCCATCTACCATATCTTCTACCTCTTTTTTTTTTTTTTTTTTTTTTTAGGGGGGGGGGGAGTAAATGTCAAGGAGGTCGTCTTCCTTTTCGAAGCCATTTTGAATCGTTCAGCCTTGTCACGTTCCCCAACCATCTCACCCTGAGGAGTCTTTTTTTTTTTTTTTTTTTTTTTTTTTTTTTTTTTTTTTTTTTTTTTTTTTTTTTTTTCTTAAAGGAATTGATCATATTAGAATTGAGAATACGGACCAGAAATGATGCCCTCAGGCTCTCCTAACTTGGAGAGTTAAATAAAAAAAATTCCGATAACCGCGTATTTAGTGAAATTGATAAAATTAAGAAAGAAAACACCGCTTAATTGATGGAGAGAAGGCTGCAATTTGGTGCTGTGATGGCCAGTTTTAGTTATTTAACTTTAGTTATTTACAGGTCTGTGTTCATCTGTTCACATGCTTATTTGGTTGGATTTATCTTTATTAATTATTTTATTTAATCTTATTTCATTTGTTTATATAATTACTTATTCTGTGGATCGAAAGTTTTCTTGTCCTTGTGCTCCCTTACGAAGCAAAGTGAAGGGAACAGATGAAGGAAGGAAGTGAGGGAGGGAGGGAAAGAAGACTTTGCAATATACATGCACCCCCCTCCCATTCCTCATCCCTCTCCTCCTCCTCATCCCCCTCCCCCTCCTCATCCCCCTCCCCCTCCTCATCCCCCTCCCCCTCCTCATCCCCCTCCCCCTCCTCATCCCCCTTCCCCCTCCTCATCCCCCTTCCCCTCCTCATCCCCCTCCCCCCTCCTCATCCCCCTCCCCCTCCCCCCTCCTCATCCCCCTCCCCCTCCTCATCCCCCTTCCCCCTCATCCCCACTCCCCTCCTCCTCCCCCTCCTCCTCTCCCTCCCCCCCTCCCCCTCCTCCCCCTCCCCTCCCCTCCTCCCCTCCTCATCCCCCTCTCCCTCCTCAACCCCCTCCCCCCTCATCCCCACTCCCCCTCCCCTCCTCCTCCCCCTTCTCGTCCCACTCCCCCTTCCTTCTCCCCCTCCCCCCTCCTCCTCCCTCCCCCCCTCCTCCTCCCCCTCCTCCCCCTCCCCCTCATCCCCTCCCCTCCCCCCCCTCCCCCTCCTCCCCCCTCCCCCTCCTCATCCCCCTCCCCCTCCTCATCCCCCTCTCCCTCCCCCTCCCTCTCCCTCGTTCCACATCCCCCTCACCTCGTTCCACATTCCTCTCCCACTTCCACATCCCCCTCCCCCTCCCCTCCCACGCCCCCTCCCCTCCCACATCCCCTTCCCATCCCATATCCCCCTCCCCTTCCCATATCCCCCTCCCATTTCCCTCTCCCATATCCCTCTCCCCCTCCCACACCCCCTCCCCATCCTATATCCCCCTCCCCATCCTACATCCTTCTCCCCCTCCCACATCCCATCCCCATCCCACATTCATCTTCCCCCTCCCACATTCCCCTCCCCCTCTCACACACAATTCCCCCTCCCATACCCCCTCCCCATCCTATGTCCCCTTCCTCATCCCACATCCCTCTCCCCCTCCCACATCCATCTCCCCTTCCCACATCCCCTCCCCTCCCACATTCTCCTCCCCCTCTCACATACAATTCCCCCTCCCTTTCCCACATCCCCCTTCCCACATCCCCCTCCCCCTTCCCACATCCCCCTCCCCCTTCCACCCTCCTCTCCCCCTCTCCCACCTCCGAGAGCCGGAGTCGTTGTTTTTGTTCGCGTGTGTGTGTCTGTAGATGCTTGTGGCAAAGTATGATGTGGGTTTTGTTGAACTACGCTGGTCACGAAATTGAAAATAGATTTAGAAACGAGATACTAGGATATCCTAGAGGTGGGGTGGAGGGTGCAGAAGGGGAGTGAGAGGGAGGGTGGAGGGTGGGAGTGGGTGGGAGGGGGAGAGTGGGAGTGAGAGGGAGGGCTGCATAGTCCTTGAGGGGAAAATGTATTATATTAAATCTCTCATAAACAGAGGAACTCATGATAACTAAAAAAGATAAAATAAAATAAAATAAATAAATAAAATAGAATAAAAATTGAGACACTGAATTGGTATATGCATATGCCTTGTAATCAAGAAGAATACGCGTGTAGGGCCCCGTCTCTATAGTTCATCGGTCAAACTTGAATTGCCTGGACATATCCCCCTTCGCTCTTCTTTACCTCTCCCCCCCCTGCCCACCCCCTACGCTCTCTCTCCACCGTCTTGCTCCCCTATCCCTCGTTCCCTCTCTCTTTAACCTCTCTCTCTCTCCACTTCCACCCACTCCCCCTCTCCTCCACTTTCCCCATCTCCACTTCCCCACTTTCCTCCACTTCCCGCCTCTCCACCACTTTCCCCCTCTCCTCCACTTTCCCCTCTCCTCCACTTCACCCATTCTCCCCCTCTCCCACCTCCTCCGTCTCTCACTTCCCCCTTCCCTCCACTTCCCCCTTTCCTCCACTTCCCCCTTTCCTCCACTTCCCCCACTTTTCCTCCACTTCCCCTCTCACCCCTCTTCCTCCATTCCCCCCTCTCCCCATTTTCCACTTTCTCCCAAATATCGCTCCACTTCCATCCTTACTCTCCCCACTTCCCCCACTCTCCCTCTAATTGCCCCCCACCCGTTTCCCCCCGTTGACACACACACCCGTCCCCCCTCTCCCCTCCCCCTCCCCCCCGGCTTCCCCCGTGTTAACACCTCAGGCCAAAGTAATCCTATCGCAGTACCCGGGTTCTCTCCCCCCCGGGGGGAACCATAAAGTGGATGGGTAGGGGGCTGGGGGCTGGATGGGCATTCGTGTGGCTTAGTATTACAATTTCTCCTCCCCCCCTTTTTTTCTTTTTTAACGGAAAAGATAATTGCTGAACTGGAATTGCCGCACCGCTGCACACGGCCCGCCCCACGCTCTCGCCCGCGCCCCGCTCTCGCCCGCGCCCCGCTCTCGCCCGCGCCCCGCTCTCGCCCGCGCCGGGGTGCTGGAGCGAACGGGCTTCTCCAACCTCCCACTCTCACTCTTCCTCTCACTCTCACTCTCCCTCCTCCTCTCCCTCTCCCTCCTCCTCTCACTCACCCTCCTTTCAATCTCCCTCCTCCTCTCATTCTCACTCTCCCTCCTCCTCTCACTCACCCTCCTTTCAATCTCCCTCCTCCTCTTACTCTTCCTCTTACTCTCACTCCTCACTCTCACTCTCTCTCTTTCTCTCTCTCTCTCTTTTTCTCCTCTCACCCTTTCACTCTCCATCCTCTTACTCTCACTCCTCTCACTCTTACTCCTCTCGCTCTTAGTCCTCTCGCTCTTACTCCTCTCGCTCTTACTCTCACTCCTTCACCTTCTCTTTCTCTCCTCTTTATTTTCCAAGTCCTCTCCTTCCTCATTCTGTTACTCTTCGCTCTCTACCACTCCTCTCCCATACCTTCTCCCGCTTCCCCCCCTCTCCCCTCTCTCTCCATCCCTCTCACACGGACACACACACACACACACACACACACACACACACACACACACACACGTGCACACACACTCAGACTCGGACTCACAGCCTCAAATTAATCTAATTAATTTTCTCGTCTGTAAATGCGCCGGGCCCGAGTCCCGGAGGCGGGGGAAAATTCATGGCAGAAACTCGAAGTAATAAGGAGGATATTGATTGGAAGAAAAGTAAATCGATTTAGCTGAAATCAAAATTCAATTCGACTGAGGAATTAACGAGGGAAAGAGTGCTAGAGAGAGTCTATGCAAAAATGAGGGTCTGGTAAAAACGAGACTGGGAAAAAAGAAAGTCTGGGAAAGAGAGAGAGAGAGGAGTCTAGGAAAGAGAGAGAGAGAGAGAGAGAGAGAGTCTGGGAAAGAGAGAGTGTCTGGGAAAGAGAAAGAGTCTTAGAGAGAGTGAGCGAATCTGAGATAGAGAGAGAGAGAGAAGGGGGGAGGGGGAGAGAGAGAGAGAGAAAGAGAGAGAGAGATGAGTGGGGGAGGGGAGGGGGAAGAGATGGGAGAATGGGAGAAGAAAAAAGGAAAAGGCGACAGAGAGAGAGAGAGAGAGAGAGAGAGAGAGAGAGAGAGAGAGAGAGGAAGAGGGACGAGCTGGGAGAATGGGAGAAAATAAAAGGGGAAAAGGCGATAGAGAGGCGGAGAGAAAGAGAGAGAGAGAGGGAGGAGGAGGGAGAAGTGGGTGGGAATATCATGGTTTGTGTTTATGTACCTGTGATCAAAGGGAATTTGGCTCGCTGGCTTGGAATGGGAATGGATGATTGGAATAAGTCAGAATAGAAATAGAGCGGGTTGGTTGAATGTACCGCGCATATGTGCAGTGCAACTGATCAGAGCCAAATAAACTATTTTTGTTGTTTCGGCGAAAATTGGAAAAAAAAAATTGCTGAAATATCGCTATATTTTTGTAATTGTGTGCGAGTGTGTGTGTGTGCGTGCGTGTGTGTGTGTGTGTGTGTGTGTGTGTGTGTGTGTGTGTGTGTGTGTGTGTGTGTGTTTGTTTGTTTGTGTTTGTTCATAAATGTCTATACATACCGTTATGTACATAGATACATTCATATATGTATGTCTTCATTGACACTGATGGATGCATACATACGGGAATAAATATTGTCACGATGTATGCATACATACGTGAACTAATACATACACACACACATACGTCATATCTACTTCCATGCATACGTACATAAAATATACATACATCCTTATTGTACACGTATATATGTGTATATGTATGTATATATATATATATATATATATATATATATATATATAAATATATATATATATATGTATATATATATTTATGTGTATATATATATATATATAAGGGGTGGCTGAATCAAAGCCCCACCTCTGCTCCTTTGAATAAAAGGAACCACCCACCTCCCCACCACACGCTCTGGGTCAAATACAGTACAGCGGGGCACCCATAAGTGTACAAATATACATGTATGTGTGTGCGTGTGTGTGTGCGTGTGTGTGTGTGTGTGTGTGTGTGTGTGTGTGTGTGTGTGTGTGTGTGTGTGTGTGTGTGTGTGTTGAGACATTCTGACAGGTTGACGTAAATGGGAGTAGGAAACACAGGAGTCTTAGTCTGAGTTTATTCCTGACTAGCTTTGCAGGTATACTTTCTCAAAGAAATGGTGTTCAAAATGGTTTGTGGGCATTTATATATGAAGTAGACCTCACTCCCTCCCCATGCTGTGTGGGAACCACCGAATGGTATATTAATTGTTTAGAAGATGATAATAATTGTTATTAGTATATTGCTATTGTTAATTAATTGTCATTTATGTATTCTAAACAATAAATACATCATTCGGTGATTTCCACACTTGTCGTCAACTTTGGCAATGCGAGGAGGTAGTGAGGCCTCTGTCATGTATAAATGCCCACAACCCATTTTGTACATTCCATTGGAAAAGCATACCTACGAAACTAGTCAGGAATAAACTCAGAGTAAGATTCCTGTGTTTTCTACACCCACTTACGTCTTATATATATATATATGTATATATATATGTATATATATATATATGTATGTATATGTATATATATGTATATATATGTATGTATATGTATATATATATATCCCGTTAAAACCATTGTTGGAGTAGAAAAGACTGGAGACGGGGAATCTATATATTTCGCTTGGAAACTGCAATCCTTTTCAGTAGATACTGAAGAGGATTGCAGTTTGCAATCGAAATATATAGATTCCCCGTATCCAGTCTTTTCTATTCCAACAGTGGTTTTAACGTGATTAACTAATGTGTGATTACATTTTTCACCTGTAATATATATACATATATATATATATACATATACATATATATATATACATATATATATATATATATATATATATATATATATATATATATATATATATTATACGAAGGATTACGGAGGAGGAGCATGTCGACAGGAGACGTCTTGGTCTATAACTAGGTTAAATGGGAAAAATAATGATAATGATAAATAAGAAATAGTATAAATAATAAATTAATAAGTAAAGTTAAATGATAAACAAACATGTAAATAGTAAATAATAATAAATGGATAGATAAGTAATAATAATAAAATAAATAATAAACAGACAAATGATAACAAACAAATAATATAAAATAAATGGCAGGCATTACAGCATCTTGCTTAGGTGTTTATCAAAACGAATCTTAAAGCTTCGAACTGAACTACATTGCACTGTCTCTGTAGGAAGCTTATTCCATTCATTAACTACACGGTTGGCGAAGTTGTTTCTACCCACTTCCAAATTAAATCTATTTCCTGACAGTTTGAGACCATTATTTCTTGTCTGATTCTCATTCAGTGTGAAAATTTTGTAACTTTTGATGTCAATTCCCTTTAGAATTTGAAAGACCTATATCAAGTCACCTCTGAGTCTATGCTCTTTTATGGAAAATAATTTTTTGTTTTAGTCGAATTTCTTATGATTTACTTTTTCCAATCTGTCAATGTCTTTAATGAGATTCGGTCACCCTACGGAAACAGCATATTCCAACTGTGGACGAACTAACGATTTATGTAGCTTGTTAATGAGAGATGGACTTTTGAAGTCAAAAGATCGCGTAATCATTCCTAGAATCTTGTTTGCTTTCTCAGAGGCTGAAATACACTGCTTACATGATTTGAGATCGTTATTGATAATTACGCCGAGATCCTTTTCACCATCCACTTTGTTAACGATTTTCCAAATAACTTGTAATTATACTTACTGTTGTTTTTACCTATGTGCATAACCTTGCATTTACTTGTGTTAAATTTTATTAGTCACTTTTCAGACCATTGCTGTAGTTTACCTAAATCTTCTTGAATATCCAATTGGTTTAAATGATCATTTGCCATTCCACCCAGTTTTGTATCATCAGCAAATTTGGAGACAATAGATTTCAGTCCGTGGTCTATATCGTTTATATATATATATATATATATATATATATACATATATATATATAATATATATATATATATATACACCATGAATAGAAGTGGCCCAAGAACAGAACCCTGAGGAACTCCACTCTTAATATAGAACATGATTTTATTTTTCTAAGTTAAGAAACATCAATTCATTATTTATAATCTAGGTAGAAGTACAATACATCTCATCCTCACATCGTCAACGAATACAAGAATCACACTTCGACTGAACTTGAAGTTTTCTTCGGGTCTTCGGGAGTTCGAAGGAAAAAGGGGGAAAGTCTCCTGAAACCACTTTGAAGGTCGAGGGCTCCAAGAGTCCAAGAGTTCTGGTGGCATAAACTCTTCAAAGAGAGCCGAAGAGAGTCGAATAGAGTAATGGAGATTATCCCCGGAAGGTCTGGAGAGTTGGAATCGTCAGAACCGGAAGAGAGAGTGATTACGCAAGGAGGCGCTCAACTTTGACATGTGGCGACCTTGTGTGCTTGGATAGTCTGGGCAAGTGGTAGTTGTTCTTAGCCGTTGAGAATCGATCTGGGGTTTTTGTGTATACGAGAAAGGTTCAATACCGAATTTGCCACAGCTGTACAAGTGATAGAATTAAATGAATAGATAAATGAATATGAAATAGATATGGACCAAAAGGTCTCCTGTCGGCATGCTCCGCCTTTGTAAAGTGAACAAGCAGAATCGGTTCCAAAGTCCCGTATACATTTTCTTTGTATCCGCACATTATAAAGTAACTTCACTGCGGGAGGGCCCGAGGATCGTTGCCAGTCATTGTGGGGTTGTAGGTATCCTGAGGGAACAATTAGTTTTGTTATTCCTCTAACCAATCCCCCTTTCCCCCCCTCCCCCTCCGCCCCCCCCCCCCCCACCTCGCTTCCATTTCTGGAATTCAGGCCGTTTCGTTCCAGCCTTCACCTCTCGTTCTTTCCTACCTTTATCTTTTCCTCTCTTCTCTCTCTCCTCTCTCTTCTCTCTCCTCTCTCCTCTCTCTCCTCTCTCCCTCTCTCCCTGTCTCGCTCTTCTCTTTACTCTTTCACTGCCTCCTCCTTCTCTCTGCTTTCTTCCCTTCTTGCACAACTTCGGAAGAGTAAAAAGTGAGGAGGGAGGAAGGGAGATATTGAAGAAGGACGGGGGGGGGGAGGGGAGAAGGGGGGGACAGGGGACGAGAAATAAAAGAATCTATTGTTTCTCGAGATTGTACGGTGATTGAATGAAAACTGTTGGAGTGACAGAGCCGCCCCAGAATGGGAGAAGAGCAGATGTTCGTCTACACTGTGTGTGTGTGTGTGTGTGTGTGTGTGTGTGTGTGTGTGTGTGTGTGTCTATGTGTGTCTATGTGTGTGTGTACAAGTGTTTAAAGGGTGTAGGAGTCATTTGATATATGCATGTATATATATATATATATATATATATATATATATATATATATATATATATATATATATATATAGTAAGAGACGGAGAGGTTGAAGTGGTGTTTATTGGTCTGCTCTTAAGACATTACGACCTTTAGCCTTAACCTTGACCTTCCCCTCCATGGGGGGGAGGAGGTCAGTGGGGTCAACCTTAAGTGAATAAAATCACTCGACGGCAAGGGACATCTTGTAGAATGACGAGGTTTAAGACCATTCACTTGAGGCACGGACCCGACGTGAAGAGGACCGGGACTGGTCGAGACCCAATGGACACCGAGGGAAAGGTTCTTGCGGACGTAATTGGTCCACAAATGGGTCATGACCGCAATGGACCAATTTTGGTCCTCATCCCAAAAGTCCTTGAACCTCTTCTGGACCGACATCACAGACTCTTGACAACTTCTCGTCTTCGTCTTGAAGCCAAGGGAAGACCCAAATCACGCGTACTCTTCGGGACTCTTTGGCCCGCTAACGAGCCCACTAACGATCTCGTTAACTACCCCGCTCTTCCGTCGTTCACTCGGACTCGATGAGGCGATAGAGCGCAAGCCGTGGATTGGCAGGAGGTCTCGAGGAAGGGTACTGGTAATTGCGGAGGCGGACAAAAGTCGTCGAAGTGGTGTGACGAAGGTTGAGTCTGATGAAGAGTTGATGAGATTGATGACGAGGTCTCTGGAGCGAGCGAGGTCCTCCTCGCGAGTGGGGAAGAGGTGAAAGAGGAAGGGGAAGAGGAAGAGGAAAGGGAAGAAGAGGAGATTGAGAAGAAAGGAGAAGGAAAAGGAAAGGATGGAGAAAGAGAAGGAAGAAGAGGAAGACGAGGAGAAATGGGAAGAGGACAAGAAAGAGTAAGAGGAGGGGAAAGGAGAACAGGAAGAACAAGTGCAAGAGGAAGAGGAAGAGAAACTGAGAAGCAGGAAGTGGGGGATAAAGAGGAAGAGGAGAAGAAATGAAGAGAGAGAGAAAGAGAGTAGGATGGAAGAGATGGAGAGTCGCGAGAGAGGGAGGGAAGATGAAACAGGAGGAGAAGTACTCCCGGAATGGGAATGGGAATGGGAATGGGTTCCGGACAAGAACTCGTTGCACGTCTGGGGGAGTGTTGGGACGGAAGAAAGAAGTTGTCTTGATTGGAACAAGTCGTGGAGTGGGTGGGGAGGAGGAGGTGGAGGGGGAGTGGAGGGAGATGTAGTAAGAAGGGACTGGAAGAAAGAGTGAGAGAAGGGTAGAGAGTGAAAGAGAGAGGGTGGGGAAGGGGACAGAAGGAATAGGACGAGAGGAAGAGAGAAGGGTGGAAAGAGAGAAAGTGGATGGAAGAGGGCGAGGGAGAGGCAAGAAGATAATGGATGGAGGGCAAGGGAGCGAAGGAGGGAGGGAGGGAGGGAACTGTAGTAGCAAGTTGAGAGGAGGGAGGAGGGGGAGAGGGAGGGAGTGGAAGAGAGGAAGTAAGGGTGAAGGAGGGGAAGGGGAGAGTGGGAGTAGGGAGACGAAAGAAAGGGAGTTGGTGGATAGGGATAAGGAGGCGGGGTGAGTTAGAAGGATGAAGAATGGGGGGATAATGTATGGGAGAGATGGGGACAAGGAGTTGGAGGAGGGGAGAGAAATGATGGGAGGAGGGGAGGGGGAAAAGTGGTGGTGGTGGTGGTAGGTGGTGGTGGTGGTGGTGGTGGTGGTGGTGGTGGTGGTGGTGGTGGTGGTGGTGGTGGTGGTGGTGGTGGTGGTGGTGGTGGTGGTGGTGGTGGTGGTGGTGGTGGTGGTGGTGGTGGTGGTGGTGGTGGTGGTGGTGGTGGTGGTGGTAGGGGTGGTGGTGGTAGGGGTGGTGGTGGTGGTGGTGGTGGTGGTGGTGGAGATAGAGGTAGAAAGGCGTCAAGTACTCGTTAACTCTGTATTTGACAAGGATCCCGGGCTAGAAAGGATCGCGTTAATTTATTCGATTATTTGCTTCCGTTGTCAGCCGTCAGGGAAGGAATGGAGGGATAGGGAGGGTGGGTAGGGAGGTGACGTCAATTTACAATTTACAATTCACAATTCGACTCACTCGGGAAGATCAGTGATGCCGAGTCAATCCCCAACGGGAAGAACCCGAGTTGAGACCTACTCGGAAATCTCGTCTCTTCCTTTCATAAGAAACCACAAGAGATGAATAAAGTTGTCTGGTTGGAGTCGGGAGAAAGGAGCCTCTGTATAGACACACACACACATACACACACACACACACACACACACACACACACACACACACACACACACACATATATACACACACGCGGTTGGTAGAGTTCCCGGCTGCCACTACGAACGTCCGGGTTCGAATCCCGCCCAGGGCTGAAATGATTTTAGTATTGCTGCGTTTCGAGTCGTTACTCCAACTCTCGTGGGCGGGGAGTTGGGGTTGTGTATGTGTGTAAGGTGACAGCATTACCCGTAAATCAGTCATGTATGAGCTCTGAGCTCTCCTCCGGGAGGGAAATAGCTGTCGATCACGAATCCAACACGTGAATCCAAGACCATGGTGAATCACACACGTAACAAGTTAGATGAAAATATAACACAAGCCACCATTATAAAAAATTCAAGGTAAAGTTGAACAAATTAAAGAAAATAAACGGGATCCCGTGAGCATTGCTTCAACCCCGTACACAACTAGGTAAATACGACTTGTTAAAAGCACACATGAAAGCGCTCTTTCTCTCTCTCTCTCTCTCTCTCTCTCTCTCTCTCTCTCTCTCTCTCTCTCTCTCTCTCTCTCTCTCTCTCTCTCTCTCTCTCTCTCTCTCTCTCTCTCTCTCTCTCTCTCTCCCTCTCTTTTTTCTCTCTCTCCTCTCTCTCTTCTCTCTCTCCCCCTCTCTTTTTTTCTCTCTCCTCTCTCTCTCTCTCTCTCTCTCTCTCTCTCTCTCTCTCTTCCTCTCTTTTTTTTCTCTCTCCTCTCTTCTCTCTCTCCTCTCTTTCTTCTCTCTCCTCTCTTTCTTCTCTCTCCTCTCTTTCTTCTCTCTCTCTTCTCTCTCTTCTCTCTCTCTTCTCTCTCCTCTCCTCTCTTCTCTCTCTCTCTCTCTTTCTTTCTATCTCTTCTCTCTCCTCTCTCTCTCTCCTCTCTCTCTCTCCTCTCTCTCTCTCTCTCTCTATCTCTCTCTCTCTCTCTCTCTCTCTCTCTCTCTCTCTCTCTCTCTCCTCTCTTCCCTCCCTGGACTTTACTCAAAAATGACTTGGCGGTACTTAAATGGAAGCTTTCCAGGCGCACTGGAATAAAACTGGATCGACACAAAGACACACAGAAGAATACGTAATTATGGTACGTATTCAAGGGGAACATCTTGACGTAACTTGCGTCTCAAATCTATGACGTAAATGGCATTTTGTTATTTGACGTAGGGCCATGACTGATCTTACGACGTTGACCACGCCCACACCGTTGACATCAACCAAACGCAGATGAATGACGTTTGCATGATGTCATGAACTATGACGTAGACGCAGATCAATGACGTATATATGATATGAACCATGACGTAAGCTAGGCGACGATCGCGGGTAGACCGTTGAGGTACCCCAGGACGCGGGGGCGTTTTGGGCATCATAGAAAACGTAATGCGGTTTCCCTGCAACCTACGTCGGTGTTTGACGTATTGTGTGCCCTATGACGCATTGTGTGCACAGAGGTATAGTAGCAGCATAGCCATTCTGATCGGATGAACACGGTAAAATGTGTTCATTATTTGTTCATTTGAGGCCTACGATGTTATTTTGTGTTCTTATTTTTTGTTCATTTTGTATCTGGGTGAGAGGGAGATAGAGGTACATGCATACATACGTACATACATACATACATACATACATAAATACATACATAAATGGATATATACATACATGCTTACACATGCATGCATTCATTCATACATGCGTACACACATACGTACAAATATACATACATACATACGTACACATACATATACCAAAAGGTCCTTTACCCCATATAATGTAGGATATAGATATAAATAATTAAATACCCAGATAGAGAAGGAATTTAGGGAGTGGGAGAGCGAGGGAGATGAAGGTTAGTGTATTTACACACAACAGAACTCCACTACGCTGTCCATGATATGGTTAACCATCTCGTACAAGTTGTTACAGTGAGAGGAAAAGTCAACATAAACGGAGCTCTTTTTAGCCCAAGGTCGATTCTCGGCTGAATGAAATCGTCTCTCCAAATCAGAGATATATATATATATATATATATCATATATATATATATCATATATATATATATATATATATATATATATATATTATAAGTGTATTTAGGCAAGAGTTTTTCTCTAATGCATATATCATTAAAAGTGACGGCTAGTTTTGCATTAAGAAAATAATGCAAAACTAGCCATCACTTTTAATTATATATGTATATATATATATATATATATATATATATATACATATATTACATACATATATATTATATATGTATATATAATATGTATATATATGTACAAAGTACATGACACACAAATACGGTCCAACACTTTCTACCACGTCTGCTCATCCTGTATATTAGAACCATTTATATATCTAAATAGACATACACCTTAGCTTGTCTGGGTGAAGACAGGCCATGCCTTTGTGGCAGAAGAGAAAAGACACTAGCAGCTTAAGCCGTCAAAGTATTAATTCCTTCTTCACTAAGATGCCCATATAAAGTAATGATTACATTTGGCTCATGATGGACAGTGTTCAGGACGAGGAAACTCTTTCTGGTCAAAGGGATTAGCGATGGTCTCCCCCAGATGGTCTTCGAGAGCACCAGGAGTTCGGGAGGTCTCCTCCAGAGTCTTCGGGAGTAAAAGGAGCTCGGGAGGTCTCCTTCAGAGAGTCTTCGGGAGTATCAGCTCAGGGGGCCTCCTCCAGAGAGTCTTCGAGAGCACCAGGAGCTCGGGAGGTCTCCTCCAGAGTCTTCGGGAGTAAAAGGAGCTCGGGAGGTCTCCTTCAGAGAGTCGTTGGGATTATCAGCTCAGGGGGCCTCCTCCAGAGAGTTTTCGGGAGTACCAGGAGATCGGGAGGTCTACTCCATTGTCTTCGGGAGTAAAAGAAGCTCGGGAGGTCTCCTTCAGAGAGTCTTCGGGAGTATCAGCTCAGGGGGCCTCCTCCAGAGAGTCTTCAGGAGTTCCAGGAGCTCGGGAGGTCTACTCCAGAGTCTTCGGGAGTAAAATGAGCTCGGGAGGTCTCCTTCAGAGAATCTTCGGGAGTATCAGCTCAGGGGGCCTCCTCCAGAGAGTCTTCGGGAGCACCAGGAGCTCGGGAGGTCTACTCCATAGTCTTCGTAAGGAAAAGGAGCTCGGGAGGTCTCCTTCAGAGAGTCTTCGGGAGTATCAGCTCAGGAGGCCTCCTCCAGATGATCTTCGAGAGCACCAGGAGCTCGGGAGGTCTCCTCCAGAGTTTTCGGAAGGTCTCCTTCAGAGAGTCTTCGGGAGTATCAGCTCAGGAGGACTCCTCAAGAGAGTCTTTGGGAGTACTGGGAACTCGGGATCTCCCCCTTTGTGCTCGCTCATCGTTCTTGGAGCCATCGACCAAGAGGAGGTGCCAATAGCGTTCTTGATGGATGAGGCGCGATTTGAAATCATCGAAGTAGTGTCGAGCTCGTCGAAGTGGACGTGAAAAGGGGTTTCGAGTTTTGTCGAAGTCAGCAGCGACGGGGAAAAGTCTTCTGCTCGTGTAGGTTGGAGATAGAGAAGGAAGAGAAAGAGAAAAAGAGTACCCACCCGAGCGACCGCGTTACCGTATTCAAGAGCTCTCACGTATTACAGTTCGTTTCTCTCTCTCTCTCTCTCTCTCTCTCTCTCTCTCTCTCTTGTGAAATTGTCCAAGAGGACAGAAGCACTGGTAAATTACAGTCCATAACCAAGCAGTCTGTCGCCTCTCGCTTTTCTTTCTCTACTCTCTCCTCTTTCCTCGTTCTCTCTATCCTCTCCTCTTTCTCCTCTCTCTTATCTCTCTCTCCTCTCTATCCACCTATCTATCTCTATCTCCCTCTTTTCGTGAAATTGTCCAAGAGGATATAAGCACTGGTAAACTACGTTCATAACCAACCAGTCTCTCTCCTCTCCTCTTTCTCTTCTCTCTCTCTTTCCTCTCTCCTCTCTTATTTCTTTCTTTTCTCTCTCTGTCCTCTCCTCTCTCTCCTCTTTCTCTTCTCTTTCTCTTCTCTCTCTCTCTCTCTCTCTCTCTCTCTCTCTCTCTCTCTCTCTCTCTCTCTCTCTCTCTCTCTCTCTCTCTCTCCCCTATCTCTTTCTCCCATCTCTCTTTCACCCTCTCCCTCCTCTCATCCCTCCCTTCCTCTCTCATCCCCCCAGAGAGGAGAGAGAGAGAGAGAGAGAGAGAGAGAGAGAGAGAGAGAGAGAGGAACAACACATGGATGTTCTCCCAGAGCATTTACTTTGTTTTAGCCCAACAAAGGTCAGGCCGTGACGCGGTGGGAAATTGAAATCTGAAAAACAGAAGAAAAACAGCGTCGAAACAAACGGGGTCGTTGGTGGATGTTGTGACACACACACGGCCTGTGTCACACTGCAGTGTGGCCTAGCACGGTGTGGCGTGGATCAGCATGACGTCATGTGTCGGAACGTGGTGCTCAGGGAGGTGATATGACCTAAGTAGATAATAAAAGTGAGAAATATTCATAGAGATCTCATCCACCCTTTTCACACAAACACACACACACACACACAAACACACACACACACACACACACACACACACACACACACACACACACACACACATGTATATATATATATTATATATATATATATTCATTTGGAATATGTTCAGGCTCTAAACTATTTAATTCACCTTAATGGGAAGTAGGTGACGTCAGTAGGGGGTTCTCGGTCGATTAACAATGCATTTTGTAATTTTTTTTTTTTTTTTTCCTTAATTTTTTTTCCTTAATTTTTTTTTTTTTTTTTTTTTTCTCGCTACAACAGACCCGTGAATTAGGTCGAGGACGACAACATCGCCGGGTCGTCCTTCTTGCGGGCTCCAGAGAGATAACAAGGCCGACTTTAGCTCTTTGAGTGCTCCTTGTCAGTTTAGAGGTCGGCTGTCTGGTGGCCCGAGCTGCTCCTCGACGGCCGCCGGGGACTTCCGCCTTAGATACGGCACTCGCTGTTTTGACTGATAACAGGGCCGCCCGCGTTTCCGCCCAAACCTCCACCACCCTCCCTCCATCACCCTCCAACCTCCTCCCTTCTACTCTGCCTGCCTCCTTTCCTACCCACTCCCTCCCTTCCTCCCTCCCTTCCCTTCTTACCCACCCCTTCCCTTCATCCCCTTCCTTTGCCCCCCGTCCCTTCCTCCCTCCCTACCCCCTCCTTCCTCCACCTCCCTTCCACCTCCACCTCGTGTACCCTTCCATCACCCCCGCCTCGTCCTCCACCACCTCCTCCTTCATCTCCTCCTCCTTCCCCCCTCCCCCTCCTCCTCCTCCCCTCCTCCTCCTCCTCGTGTACCCTCCCCCTCCCCCCACCCTGTCGTTACCCCCAGCCCCACCCTTCCCAGCGGTCTTCCAGCGGCCGTTTAACGAGGCGGTTATCTCGGGCAAAGAATTCTGGCGTGGCTCTGCCCAATATAACATGGCGACATCTTCATTACAAGTCACAGTTGGCATTGTGCCCTTCTCTTTCTCTCTCTCTCTCTCTCTCTCTCTCTCTCTCTCTCTCTCTCTCTCTCTCTCTCTCTCTCTCTCTCTCTCTCTCTCTCTCTCTCTCTTCTAGTGATAATGATAATGTAACTTTTAATTGTCAAGGTAGTTATTTATTTATTTATTTATTTATTTATTTTATTTTTTGTCTCTGCTGAATGAACTAACCGTGAACGCCATTGTAGTAGTAATAATAATAATAATGATGATGATGATAATGATGATGACATTAATAACAATTATCATTGCTGTAAGGTTTGGGGGTTATTCCTTCGAACACGTGTATTGTTGAGAGATTTATCTAAGAGAATAGAATCGCCTGAATGGAGACCAGGCAGTAAGTGGAGGGACGGGATAGAGAAGTTTGCAGGAGTGACGTGGTATAGTTTAGCGTATTCGTGCAAATTGTGGGGGGAAAGATGGGTGAGGATTTTTTGTAGTAGTGGACTGTGTATGAGTGATTGGTTGATGCTTTGATTGAACGAAAGGAATTTATACAAAAGGATGCAGCCACGCTCAGGTCATTCTAGAGGTCAGGTCAGGTCAAATTGAAGCATTTAATTCTATTATTATTATCATTATTATTATCAATATTATTATTATTACTACTGTTATTATTATTGTTATTATTATTATTATTATCATAATTGTTATTGTTGTTATTATTGTAATTTATTTATTTTATTTTCAATTTAATTTTTAATTTCAGTTTGTTGTTATATTTTTTCTTGCTTTTTAATGTTTTAGTTTTTAATTTTTGATTCATCCAAGGGGAGAAGACTTCAGCATGCTTTTGTTAACTTCTAATTCTTCTTCTAATTCTTCTTTTTCTTCTAATTCTTCTAATTATTCTTCTGATTCTTCTGATTCTTCTTCTTCTAATTCTTCTTCTAATTCTTCTTCTTCCTCTAATTCTTCTTCTTCTTCTATTTTTTCTTTTTCTTCTAATTCTTCTTTTTTCTAATTCTTCTAATTCTTCTAATTCTTCTTTTTCCTCTTCTAATTCTTCTTCTTCTTCTAATTCTTCTTCTTGTTTTTCCAATTCTTCTTCCTTCTAATTCTTCTTCTTCTTCCTCTTCTATTTCTTCGAAGTCTTCTTTTAATTCTAATTCTGCTACTTGTTCTTCTAATTCTTCTTCTGACAAAGCTACCAATGGGCAGTCATGGAAAATATTACATTCTTATATCAATTTATATATTATCTGTTTAATTATTGTATTATTTTATCTTATGCATATCTATTTGATGTATCTCTATCCTATATAGTATTTATTTAATCTAAATTTATTTTATTGTATATATATATATATAGTGTATATATATATATATATGTATATATATATATTTATTTGTTCATTATATTTATTCAGTTATGATTATCATATTATATTTACTTAGTTATAATTATATATTCATATATTAATATTATATTTATTTAGTTAGTATAATTATATATTCATATATTCATAATTTATTATTTATATATTTTGTCTAGCACCCATTGCCCTCCCTCGCTTGAAGAGGAGTCTGACCAACCACCACGGCCGCCGGCGGCGTCAGAGGTCGCTCACTCGTCTGTACATCAGATGGAAGAATACCTTTGTCAGTGATAAGTCCCTAACGAGTGTAGTGAATAATAGAGGCGGCGGCCTAAAGTTAGCTTGCATGATTTATGCCCGGGGCTTATCGTCAAACGGTCCACCCCGGGGGTGGGGGCGTTGGTGGGGGGCATTCGTAATAACTTCACATTCAAGAGTAATTTGTATTATGATAATGGATATCTGATTCTGTATTGCATGTTATCAACCTGTGTGTGTGTGTGTGTGGATGTGTATTTTTGTTTGTGTGTGTTTGTGTGTACGTGTGTGTGTGTGTGTGTTTGTGTGCGTGTGTATTTGTTTATGTGCGTGTATGTGTGTGTGTGTGTGTGTGTGTGTGTGTGTGTATTTGTGTGTGTGTGTGTGTATATGTGTGTGTGTGTACAGAAACGAGTGAATTCTGAGGTTCTTGACCGAAGTAGAAATGCCAGGTCAATGTCAGGTCACGGAAGGTCAGTGCCAGGTCACGGAAGGTCAGGGCACAGCTCAGTTGTGATGCTTTGCGGGTTGTCTGCTCTCGCTGTGTATTCATATGTTCCCGACCTTGAAACCTGTCAAGACGCTCGCCCGGGTGACTGTTTTCATGTATGTTTGTGGGAGTGTCTATGTGCGTTCCTACTATGTGTATATGTTTGTCTGCCACTTTCTCTCTCTCTCTCTCTCTGTATTTCACTCGCTCTGTCTCTCCTCTCTCTCTCC
>NC_134817.1:3702500-3727500 GCF_046742065.1 Oratosquilla oratoria | reverse complement strand
CCTCCACACCTTTTCTCCCACACACCTTTTCCCCCACACACCTTTTCCCCCACACCTTTCCTCCCACACCTTTACCCTTACACCTTTCCCCCCACACACCTTCCCCCCGCATCTTTCCCCCTTACCTTTCACCCACACCTTTCACCCACATTTCCCCCACCTTTTCCCCCACCTTTTCCCCAACCTTCCCCCCACCTTCTGACTTCTATTCCGATCTACCATTTCTCCCCTTTCTTCCCAGGATCCCCCACCACCTTCCCCCTCCTCTCCTCCCCACTTCCCATACCCCCCATTTCCTCTCCCCACTTCTCCGATCTTCCCCAGAATTCCCCTCTCGAGTCCTTCTCCCCCTCTTCCCCCTGCCCCCCTTTCGGTCCTTTCTCCCCCTCTCTCCTTCTTCCTCATTATCGTTTAAGTGAAAAGGAGGGGGTGGTTGCAATTTATTCTAAATAGGCTATTAAACCTTTGCATATTTACCTTTTTTTTATTTTATTATCTTTTCTTTTTTCTTTTTTATTGTGTTAATTTTTTTAATCGAGTGTTGAATTTTTCTTCTTTTTTTCTGTAAGGAAATGAGACAGGAATGAGAAAAAATATATTATTTATTATTAATGTGGGATTAAGTTAATCCAAGATCGTAAAGGAATTTTTTTTTATCTTAAACTCGTTTATCTCGCTAACCTGCTTCAATACTTTTATTCAGATTTATATCTGACGATCTTATTCAGCTGTGAGGGGCCATGAAGAGCTTATTATATCGAATACGAGCTGAAAAATAGATAAATAAATAAGTTTGTTTGTTATTATTTGTCTGTTTATTATTATTTGCTCGATTTTCATTTATTATTATATAATCTGTCAATTTATTATTATTTACTGTTTAGCTGTTTGTTTGATAACTATACCCATGCATTTATTTGTTTTATTTGTTGTTATATGTATTATAATTTTTGTTTGTTTATTTATTTATTTATTTATCATTATATATATGTGTATATATATATATATATATATATATATATATATATATATATATATATATATATATATATATATATATATATATATATACACATATTTTCGTATCCAACCGAGTTATGGACCAAAAGGTCTTGTCGGCTTACTTTGTAGAATCAAACCAACAAAGAACCTATGCATTTATTTATTTAATTTGTTGTGATTTGTATTATTATAATGTTTATTTATTTATTTGTTTATTTATTTATGATTATATATATTTTTTCGCATCCAACCAAGTTATGGACCAAAAGGTCTCCTGTCAGCATGCTCCTCATTTGTAATCCTTTGTAGTAAAAAGATGGCTTTAGCCAGAATAAATTTGCAAAGTGTATCAAAACAGCACGGAAATAAAATAAAAATCTTCTCTTCATTTCACTTTAATTCGCCCAAAAGAGCTCTGTTTGCAGAGTTTGATCTTTAATCTATGGTTTTATATGTAATCCCATTGAGTCTTGCTTTGATAATTCCCCGATAGGCAAGACAATAGAGATACACCAGAGTTCGTCCACCCGACCACACCCACGCCCTCCACAGCTGCCACGCCTACTTCTGACACGCGGCATTTGTGACACGGGTCACTTGTCTCTCAAAGGTCCGGCTATGTGTCATAGGGTTGCCACGGGGCTTGCCTGACACGGGGTGGACTTGTGTCGTCTCTCTGTGATAGGGTCGCTTGTGTGTCATAAGAATGACACGCGTTTTGTCTGACACGGGGACTTGTGTCGTGTCTCTGTGATAGGTTCGTTTATTTGTGTGTCATAGGGTTGACATGCGTTTTGTATGACACGGGGAGTTGTGTCATGCCTCTGTTTTGAGAAGTTAGATCGTACAGTACGTGTGTCATATGGTTGTTCGGTCATGTCTGCGTCTGACGCGTAGTTGTGACACATTTTGCCATCTGACACGATCTGTTTTTGTTCCTGTGTCATGTACATGCACCTGGGTAGTCTTTGACACGCCTGTGTCTTACCTAGACCCATCTGACACGCCTGCACCGAACCTAGACACTTGTGACACGTCCACTTTAGACGTGTTCGCTTATGACACACACAGACACACACACACAGACACACACACACACGCGAGCGCGCAAATACCTCTAACTTGGTTGTATCTGACACGCCTAATTGTGACACGTTGACTATTTACAGGTCTTTCATGCTTTGGTTACCTCTGCACATGCTCTTCTGACACCACATGTGACACATGTATTCTGACACATCTTCCGCTGACACTTCATGTGACACACTCAGGAAGACACTTCTCTCTGACACTCGTATTCTGACGCATGATTCTCTGACACACCTACCCTGACACATCGTTTGATACACCTGTTCTGACACATCCTTTGATACACCTGCTCAGGCCCTTCACTGACACTCGTATTCTGGCACACGGTTCTCTGACACACTGTTCTGTTACACCTATTCTGACACATCCTGTGATACAAATGCTGACACGAAGACCTCTCTCTGACATACGTATTCTGACACAGGGTTGTCTGACACGCATTATCTGACACACGGTTCTGACACGTCTAGTCCGACACGCCTGTTTGTGACACATGTATTCGGGTGACTTTGATTTATTTATACTGTATATATATATATATATATATATTATATATATATATATATATATATATACAGTATATATATATATTGTCGTTTACTTTTGCTCGATGACGTCTATTTCACCAGTCATAGGTGTTGGACACCACTTCTGAATGTATCCCACCATCACCACAACACTTGCTATCACCATTAGCGCATGTGTTACCACCATAGCCACTACTCTGCATTAAAGCCCTTCACCGATGTCTCCACCACCATCTCTACCATCACTATCACCATTACCACCACTACCATCATTATCACCCCTTATCACCCTTACCACCACCGTCAGTGAAGCAACGATCACAACTACCATCGCCATCATTATCACCATCACCACAACCACTACCACCACTGCTCCCATCACATTCTCTTTCAACAACACCTCTACTGCTGTCACCAACGTCACTATCACCACCACCACTATCACCACCATCACTACCACTACCACCATCACTACCACCACCACCATCACTACCACCACCACCATCACTACCACCACCACCATCACTACCACCACCATCACTACCACCATCACCACCACCATCACTACCACCACCACCATCACTACCACCATCACCACCACCATCACTACCACCATTACCACCATCACTACCACCACCACCATCACTACCACCATTACTACCATCACTACCACCACCACCATCACTACTACCACCATCACCACCTTTGTTGTTTCTGGCGTGTCTACCATCAGTGCCAACATCAACCGGTATTGACACCGTCGCCACCACCACTGCCAACGCCGCTGTCCAAGGCCACAAACGTCGGAACACACCTGTGACCACACCCACGAGTACACACTCGTCACCGTGTACAGACACACACACACACACACACACACACACACACACACACACACACACACACACACACACACACACACACACACACACACACACACACACACACACACACACACACACACACACACATACACACACACACACACACTCACACACACACACACACACACACACACACACACACACACACACACACACACACACACACACATATAAACACACATACGTACTCGCATGCACATACATATACGCACTCCCATGCACACACGCACTAACACACACACACACACACACACACACACACACACACACACACACACACACACACACACACACACACACACACACACATACACACACACAAATACACACACACACACACACACACACACACACACACACACACACACACACACACACACACACACACAAGCTATATTGAAGGCGAAAGTATTCTGGTAGTTGTTTGATTACTCCTTCATATTTTTTATTTTTCTAATTATGATGATCTCTTCTGGACGGTAAATAGAAAATGCGAAGTGAAACAGCTATCAGAATGCTGTCGCTTTCAATACAATTTGTATCAAAGAAAATGTACTCCCTTCTTTTACTATAAGTATATATATATATATATATATATATATATATATATATATATATATATATATATATATATAATAAAGTGATAGCCTCATTCTGTCTGTTAATTCACGAACTCCTAGGGTTTTGGAGATAGACCACCATAACCATACATATTCTGATACCCTATCACTCCAAGTACTTGGATAACTATATTTCATTTCCAATATATATATATATATATATATATATATGTATATATATATATATATAATATATATATATATATATATATATATGTATATATATATATATATATATATATATTGGTTAGGGTTAAGGATTATACTTAGGTGGTTTATGTTGTGTTAGCACGCCACTACTATACTGTCCCCTTAACGCACGTAGCATTTTTGTGACATAAAAAAGTATGAATAAACAAACCATTGTATGTGTCCATAAATATCATTTGTATTTGTGAAATTAATGTTGCCACAAACCATGATAGCTTTTGTAAGAAGAAAGCATGTAAATGTAAAATGATTGTATAATTTTACCAAATGTTGAAATATTGGTTATTTTCGTTTAATTCTAGTGCGGGCGGAAATAAATTATTCACAAACTCCTAGTTTTTGCAGATAAACCCCATATAACCATATGTATTCTGAAGATAGATAAACAAGATACATTTCTTCACCTTTTAGCTGTAGACATTAATAGTCAATCCACACACACACACACACACACACACACACACACACACGCACACACACACACAAGCACATACACACGCACGCAAAAGAATGTGTGCATATGATATTTCTGTTTGTGTATGCATGTATTTTCAAACTAGGGTTTCTCAACCTTCGGGGAGTGGGGGTCGCACTTGTATACACTCCTAGGAGGGGTAGTGTTTAAAGCTATATTTGATTAAAAAAAATTGGTTAGGGATTAAGGGTTGAAGTTATGTGGGATATGGTTAGGTTAGGGATTATTCACTAACTCGCAGTAACGCGCGGGTAATTTGGCTAGTACATATTTATACACCTATACATACACACATACATAGATACCCCTATACATACATACACATATACATATCCACACATACGGGAGTACCCACCAGGCAAGTTAAACTGGCAAGACAGACCGTTCCCATACAATGACGTCTTCATCGCTTAGTATTGTAGAAGCCCTTCTGCTTTAAGTTCCCTTTGAGATCGCCGGGCTAATGACGAAGGAGGAATTGTCGTGGTCTTTGAGGAAGGACCGCTGACAGGGCCTTAGCTGAGGTCTTTGTTGAGGTTTCCTTCCGTCCTTCCTCACGCTCGGATCAGAAGGCGAAGCTTCTGTCTCAGATTCACTCCGGAAGGTCCTCTTCAGGCCGGGATCTCTTTATCACACGCCCAGCTCTCTCTTTCTCTTTATTTCTTAGCAGTGTTTGTGTACAGAGAATGTGGTATACTAAGTAGTCTATAAAAGGATTTTCATTACGTTAAATGTAGATAATTTAAGGTTTTATTTTGACCATATGATTTTAGCTGAAGGTATACCACACATCTTAAAGGTATATATATATATATATATATATTATATATATATATATATATATATATATATATATATATATATATATATAATATCATAATAATGAGGTTTCTTGTGTTGCTGAATTTGGATTTTTTTTTTTTTTTTAATAAATTCATGCTTATGTTATCCTCCTCATTTTCCCTAACTCCTCTCCTAGCACTTTATCCCTCACCTCCTCTTTCTCTTCCAACTCTTCCCCCAGCTTCTCCTCCTCTTTCTCCTCTACCTCCTCCCCTTCTTCTTCCACCACCCCCTCGTCTTTCTCCCTCTTTCAACTTTGGACATTTGGAAGAATGTCATCCTATCCTGCTATATATATGTATATATATATATATATATATATATATATATATATATATATTTATTTTTAGTCTTTTTGTAATTTTGGAGTGTATCCGTCCTCCATTGTCTCCCTTGGCGGAACCTCACCTTCTTCGTCCGGCTCCCCATACAGACGAGGCGACCACCTCCATAGAAGGTCTTCTTCTTCTTCTGCTTCTTCTTCTTCTTCTTCCTCTTCATCTTCTTCTGCTTCTGCATCTTCTTCTCCTTCCTCTTTTTCCTTCTCTACTTTTTTTCCTCCCCTTCCTCTTCTTCCTCTCCTTTCTCTTTTTCCTCTCCTTCCTCTTTTTCCTCTCCTTCCTCTTTTTCCTCTTCTTCCACTTCCTTTACTTCTTCCCCCTCTTCTTTTTTTCCCACCTCTTCCTTCTATATTTTTTCTTCTCTCCTTCTTCCTATTCCCTCGAATTTTTCTCCTCGTACTTTCTCCTCCTTGTATCCCCTCCTCTTCTTACTTCCTCCATCTCTTTCCTCCTCACTTCTCCTCTTCATTTTCCTCATCCTCTGTCCTACTTTTTCCTCCAGCTTACTCCCACGTCCTCCCCTTTTTGCTCCATATTCACTTTTCCAGATATCTGAGCCATTTTATACTTCCACTCGTGAGGACACACACACACACACACACACACACACACACACACACACACACACACACACACACACACACACACACACACACACACACACACACACACACACACACACACACACACACACATACACACACATACATACACACACACACATACAGAGAGAGAGAGAGAGAGGCAGGCAGGCAGGCAGAAGCATACAATATATATGCTCGCGCGCGCGCACACACTCTCTCTTCCCCCCCCACTCCCCTTTCCGTCCGACAGCCGCAGTTGGCTCCTTCAGGACGAGGCGCACAAACACTTGGCTCACGCTCCTCTCGCATTTGGTTCGCTCACCGCCACCCCTTCCCCGTCGACTCTTCCCGTCCTGCCCGTGCAGTCGAGAGCAGCCCGCCTCTCTCTCTCTCTCTCTCTCTCTCTCTCTCTCTCTCTCTCTCTCTCTCTCCCTCTCCCTCTCCTCCTCCTCTTCCCTCTCCTCCTCTCTCTCTCTCTCTCTCTCTCCCTCTCCCTCTCCCTCTCCTCCTCCTCTTCCCTCTCCTCCTCTTTCCTCTCCTCTCTTCCTCCTCTCTATCTCTCTCCCTCTTTCTCCCTCATCCTTCTCTCTTCCCTCTCCTCTCTCTTCTCTCTCTTCTCCTCTCTCTTTTCTCCTCTCCTCTCTTCTCTCCTCTCTTCTCTCCCCTCTATTCTTTCCTCTCTTCTCTCCCTTCTCTTCTCCCTCTCTGACCTCTCTTGTCTCTCCACTTCTCTCTTTCCTCTCCTCCACACTCTCTCCTCTTGAACTATTTTTCCTTACCCTTTTATTCCTCTTCCTCCTCTTACTCCGGCATCTGATTTTCTGTTCCCTTCTCCCTTTTGATGTGTAATTTTCTTTTGTTTTTCTACGCGTTCTTCATACTCGTTTTCTTTCTTTATTTTCGTACTTCTGCTCTCCGCAAGTCACTGTCATTTTCTGATACTCTTACTCCTCCACTTCCTCGTCTTCCTCCTCTTTCTCGTCTTCCTCCTCTTTCTCGTCTTCCTCCTCTTTCTCGTCTTCCTCCTCTTTCTCGTCTTCCTCCTCTTTCTCGTCTTCCTCCTCTTTCTCGTCTTCCTCCTCTTTCTCGTCTTCCTCCTCTTTCTCGTCTTCCTCCTTCCTCGTCTTCCTCCTTTCTCGTCTTCCTCCACTTTCTCGTCTTCCTCCATTTTCTCGTCTTCCTCCACTTTCTCGTCTTCCTCCACTTCATCGTCTTCCTCCTCTTTCTCGTCTTCCTCCACTTCCTCGTCTTCCTCCAATTTCTCGTCTTCCTCCTTCCTCGTCTTCCTCAATTCTCTCGTCTTCCTCCACTTCATCGTCTTCCTCCACTTTCTCGTCTTCCTCCTCTTCCTCCTCATCTTCCTCTTCTCGTATTTCTCCTCTTCCTCATCTTCTTCTTCTTTGGTATCCTTCTTTTCCTTCTCCTGTCCCTCTTCCTCTTCCCATTATCCTTGTACAGTGTCCCTCCCTATTGACCTAACCATATGTCATAGTCTGTGTTAAGTTCCCAATCTCCCCCATTTTCTTCCTCTTGGACCTCATATTTCCTTGACGTCCGCCCCCCCCCTGCCCCCCGTCCCACTTTTTTTTTTCCTTTTTCTTCCCGAAATTTTCATTTTCGTTTACCACAGATATCATCTTCCTCTATCGCTTGCGTCACATTTTACTTTTCTTGTTCCCTTTCCCTTCCCCTTCCCTACTCGTTTCCCTTTCCCTATTCCGTAATCTTACCTTCCTCTTCCACACCCGTTTCCCCTCTCCCTTACCCCTCGTCCGCTTCCCACTTTCCCCTCTCTTCCCACTCGCCTCCTCCACACTTGCTGAACGTTTTCTGTCATTGGAAAACGGAATTTGATATGATTATTTAACTTTTTGTTTATTTATGGTTTACTAGTTTATATATAAAATAGCTGGTAGTTTTCCTAAGTACAGCTAATTGTCGAAGGCGATCACCAGGGCTGCCCTCCATATTCATCCCTCCACATTAGTCACTCCACATTGATCCCTCCACAGCCCCTCCACATCCCATCCCTTTTCGAAACTACCCTTCCTCCACATTTCTTTCCTCCACATAAATCCTTCCAAATCTCTTCCTCCATGTCAACTCCTCCACATCTGTTCGTCCTCCACATATTTTCCCCCCTCCACATCTTTTACCTCCTCCACAGCTGTCCCTTCCATTTATTCAAACTTTTACTTTGCCAGATCCCCACTGTTGAAGATCCTCACTCCACTTCACCTCCACTTCCCTCCACTTCCCTCCACACCTCTCTCTTCCTCTCTCTCTCTCTCTCTCTCTCTCTCTCTCTCTCTCTCTCTCTCTCTCTCTCTCTCCCCCTCTCTCTCTCTCTCTCTCTCTCTCTCTCTCTCTCTCTCTCTCTCTCTCTCTCTCTCTCTCTCTCTTTCTCTCACTCTCTTTCTCTCTCTCCTCTCTCTCTTTCTCTCTCTCTCTCTCCTCTCTCTCTCCTCTCACTCTCTCTCACTCCTCGCCCTCTCTCTCTCTCTCTCTCTCTCTCTCTCTCTCTCTCTCTCTCTCTCTCTCTCTCTCTCTCTCTCTCTCTCTCTCCAATTCTCCACGTCTTCCTCCTTTCAGTTTTCATTTGATTTATAATTCCTCCACTTGGCGGCAAGGGAAAAGTGGCACCCGGCAAGTAAGAAGTTGATATCCTCTTTACTCATTCCTTCTCATCCTAACTTCTTTCCAATGTTTTTTTTTCCTTTTCCCTCCTTTGCTCTCCCCTCCCTCTCCCCTCTCTCTCTCCTTCCCTCCCCACCCACCCTTCCCCCCTCCCCCTCCACTCCCCTCTCTTTCCCTCCCTTCTCCATCCCTCCCCACCCACCCTTCCTCACTCCCCACTCCACTCCCCTCTCTTCCCTCCCCTCTCTTCCCTCCCCTGCCCGCCCCTCCTCACTCCACACCTTCCCCTCCCCTTCCCCTCCCATCTCATCCCTTATCCCACTCCACTCCCGTCTCATCCCTACTCATCCCATCTCTTCACCCCTTACCCTTCGTCTCTCCCTCCCCTTTTCCCCTCTCATCCCACATTCTCGCTTCTCCCCCTTCCCCTTCCTTTCCCCTTTAGTTTCCTCCATGTTTCCTTTGTCCTCCCCCTTCCCCTTCCCCTTCCCCTCCCCTTCCCTTCCCCTTCCCCTTCTCATACCTTTTCTCCTCTCCTTTACTGTTCTCCCCTCTTTCTTCCCCTTCCCTCTTTCCCCCCTCCAGTTTCTTCCTCTCCCCTCCAGTTTCCTCCTCTCCCCTCCCTCCCCCTCCCCCCTCCCCCTGCCGTCTCTTCTTCCACCTGGCGGCTGCAGACAGCTGAATAATTCTTGGGCGAAGAACGGTCACGTGTACGGCGAGGAGGAGGTGGAGGAGGAGAAGTAGGAGGGACTCTGCTGGCTAAATTCCATTAACTCTTGGAATCCCGTATGTTTCCCCTTCCTAACCCACTCCTCCCCGACCCCGGCTGAATGGAATCTCTAATTATAGAGCAAAAAAGAATATATATATATATATACTGTATATATATATATATATATATATATATATATATTATATATATATTTTTTTTTTTTTTTTTTTTTTTCTCGTTCGTCATGGTTGGACGGGAAACAGATCATACCCTCTCTGCTCATGGGGTCCCGTTCACCCCCTCAGGGTAATAAAATCCTCAAACGGCAGCCAGGTCGAGGTCAACAACCACAAGAAGACACCAAGTTAAAAAAAAAAAAAAAATCATGACCCTTTTTACTTGGGCGTCCTTCTGTGGGAGGCGCCTCCTGGCACGCCCATGGTGTCATGCTGCACGCTTGTTAGGCGTGAAGAGAGCAAGGCGACACGTGTTCCGCATCTCTCTCCTCTCTCTTCTCTCTTCTCTTTTCTCTTTCTCACCTCTCTCTCTCTCTCTCTCTCTCTCTCTCTCTCTCTCTATCTGTATCTTTCTCGTTCCTTCTCTCCATGTATACACACACACGCACGCACGCACACACACACACGCACGCTTATGTACTTATATTGTATTGTGACTGTAGGTAAATGCGGTGTCTACTTTAAGGACGGATCAGTGCCACCATACAAATTCCCTTCCCCCTCTTCCTCCTCCCTCTCCTCCTCCCTCTTCTCCTCCCTCCCTCCCTGTCCTCCTCCTCCCCCCTCCACCTCCTTTCCCCAGTCCCCAAATTCCCTTTCTCTCCAGTTTTCCTCCTGTACCTTCTCCCACTCTTTCTCTTTATTATTCTCCCTTGTCTCAACCCCTGCCATCTCCCTGTCTCCATCTCTCAGTCACTCCTCCATCTCGCTCTCTTCTTCTCCCTCACTTCTTCTCCCTCACTTCTTCTCCCTCTCCCCATCTCCCTCTCTCCGTCTCCCTCTCTCCGTCTCCCTCTCTCCGTCTCCCATCTCCCTGTCTCCCCTCTCCCCGTCCCCATCTCTTGTCCTGTCTCTACACTTTCCTTTCCCTCTCCCTCCCCTTCTCCCTCTTCCCGTCTCCCCTTTCCCCGTCTCCCCACTCCCCGTCTCCCCACTCCCCGTCTCCCCACTCCCCGCCTCCCCTCTCCCCGCCTCCCCTCTCCCCGTCTCCCCTCTTCCCGTCTCCCTCTCCCCGTCTCCCTCTCCCCGTCCCCCTCTCTCGTTCCCTTGTCCTTTCTCTACAATTTCACCTTCCCTCTCCCTCCTCTTCTCCCCTCTTTACATCTCCCCTCTCCCCGTCTCCCCTCTCTCCGTCTCCCTCTCCCCGCCTCCCCTCTCCCCGTCTCCCCTTTCCCCGTCCCCCTCTCTCGTTCCCTTGTCCTTTCCCTTCCCTCTCCCTCCCCTTCTCCCTCTCCACTCCTTAAGGGCGACTGTCGGTCCCTTAGGTCGGGTCGTGCGTTTAAATGATGGATAGTTCAGGTCGGGTCGCCCAGGGTATCCCCATGTGTTCGTTATTCTCAGAGTTATTAGTCAGCTCTTGTTGATCTTACAAATAAAAAGAATAATAAAAAGAATGAAAATAAAATGGGAAATGGTAATAATGGTGATAATATTAGATATATCGAACGTGATGTTCCATAATGGTTCCGTAGTTTGTCAATTTCGATTTTTTTTTTTTTTTTTTTAACTTTGTATTTCTCAATATGTTTCGATCGGCCCCTTTAAAGTCGACTTCATTGCGAAGGCCACATTGACGTCATTCCCCCCTTTCCCCCTCCCCCTTCTCCCCCCTCCCCCACACTTCCGCCACCTCTCACTGATCTTTTTCCCCCCCTCCCCTCCCCTCCCTCCCTCTTGATCGGATCAACTTGTTCGTTTTCCTGTTCGTAACTGAAAATTCAGAATGTACGGCTTCGTCTTAATTTGGGTGATTATTTTGTTGGGATTCGGACGCGTTCGCTTCTGTTCGGCAACTGAAGCCGTTTGTGCCACTCAGTATTTTTCATTTTTTTTTTTTTTTATCTTTTTAATTTTTTATACATCTTTTTATTACTTATCTATTTATTCGTTTATTTTTTCCAGATCTAGTTTCATAATCCGTTCATTGCAGTCTCTCTCTCTCTCTCTCTCTCTCTCTGTATGTCTCTCTATGTATGTGTGTCTCTCTCTCTCTCTCCCTCTCTCTCTCTCCCTCTCTCTCTCTCCCCCTCCCTCTCTCTCTCCCTCTCTCTCGCTCTTTCTTTCTCTCTCTCTCTTTCTTTCTCTCTCTCTCTCTCTCTTCCTCTCTCTCTCTCTCTCTCTCTCTCTCTCTCTCTCTCTCTCTCTCTCTCTCTCTCTCTCTCTCTCTCTCTCTCTCTGCCCCACTTCACGTTTTTCATTTCCATCTCCCCATTTCTTATCATTTGTTACAGTCTCTCCTATCTTTTGGCTATAAATTGGTCGTCCTGTCTACAACTTATTTTTTCTCTTTTCCGCATGTTTTCCCATATCTTCTCTTCCCATCCCTCCAGTCCTCTCCTCTCCCCTTTTACCCACTCTCTTTCCTTTCCCTGCCCTTTCCCTATTCCTTCCACTCACCCTCCCCTACCGCCTTCCCTCCCCTACCCCCTTTCCTCTCCCTTCCCTTTCCCCTTACCTCCCCCTTCCCTTTCCCCTTTCCCATCTGCCTTCCCTTCTCCCTTCCCTTCCCCTTACCTTTCCCCCTTCCTTTCCCCCTTCCCTTCCCCCTTCTCTTCCCCCCTTCCATTTACACCTTCCCTCTCCCTTCCCTTTCACCTGCTCCTCCCCTTCCCTTTTCCCTTCCCCCTGCCCCTGCCCCTCCCCTTTCCACTCCCCTTCTCTCCCCCTTCCTCCTCCCACTCCCCTCCGTTCAACTGCTGTCCCCCGTCTCTTCTCCCACTGCCTCCCACCCATCGTTCCCTTCACTCCCTTCCCCTGTACTCCCATTTAATTAACCCCCCTCTGCTTCCCTCTCCCGTTTTTGCTCCCTTCCATCCTACCCTCTCCTTCCCCTTCACCCTCTCCTCTTTATCCCCCCCTTTCCCTACTTCCCTTACCCACCCAGTTCCCATCTTCCCATTCTTCTTCCCCTCCCCTTCCCCCTCTCCCACCATCTCTGTTACCTCTTCCCCCTTCTCTTCTTCCCTCCTCTCCCACTTTCTGCCCTCCCGCTGTTACTGACTCCTCTTTTTCCCATCCCAACCTCTCTTCTCTCTCTTCTGCCATGTCCCCTACTCTTATAGCCACTTCTCTCATCTCATCTCCTTTCCCTCTTCTCCCCTTCCCTCCTCTCGCCTCACTCCATTCCCCTCCCCTCCCTCCATTCACCTCCTCTCCCTCTATTACCCTCCCTTCCGACTCCCCTCTCTTCTCCTCAGACTCTCCTCTCCTCACCTCCTCCTACTCTTCTCTCCCCTTATCCTCTCCTGTCCTCTCTCCTCTCCTCTCTCCTCCTGTTCTACTCTCTTTCTCTCCCCACATTCTCTCCTCTCCCAGTCTCCTCCCCACTCCTCTCCTCTCCGGTTCCATCTCTTTCCCTTGCTCCCTGCCCCCCCCGCTCTATCCCCCCGTCCCCCCGTCCCCTGGCTCTCCCCCTCGTCCCTTGTTGATATTTTTTCCATATTTTATGGCCTTCGCTCTTCTCCTCCACGTTGTCTAGTTTACCGAAGTTTACTTTTGACTCGCTGAATCTAGGTTACGGTGCTCTAGGTCTCGGGGTTGTGCGCCTGCGTGTACACGCGTGCAAAACGCACGCACGCACACACACACACACACACACACACACACACACACACACACACACACACACACACACACACACACACACACACTTACATACATGCACATATACACATGCACACACACACACACACACACACACACACACACACACACACACACACATATATACACATATGCACATACACACATACACATGCACACACATATATACACATATGCACATACACACATGCACATGCACACACATACACGTATAAACACGTACACATATACACACACATACACGCACGCACATCCACATGCAGCAGTGATTTTTTTTCTATGTTTTCCCTAAATTCCCGGCCAATGGCTGTGAGCTTCCCGGCCAGTGATCGTGACGTATCTCCAGGCGCGAGACCCGCCTCTCAATGGAATAAAATATTTAGTCGTTTAAGAAATAATCTGTACAATGCGCCACGGTACTGAAGGGGAGATCTCGTCTTGCTTTTTTTTTTTTTTTTTTCTTTTTTTTTGGGGGGGGAGGGGAAGGAGTCTTCAAGCTCAAGATAGTCTCAACATTTCCGAATTCTTCCGAGCCTTTCCCGAATTCTTTCCAGTCTTTCCTCAAGTTTGTTCCCCTCCTCGTCCCTCCCTACTCCTTCGTTCTTCGCCCCCCTCTTCCATCTTCCCTTCGCTTCTGGGTCTCTTCGTAGATTCTCTTCGCTTTTCGAAGTGTCTCAGTATCGATTTTTTTCTTTGTTTTCTACCTTTTCTTTTTGCCTTCTTTTTTTGTTTTCTACCTTTTCTTTTTGCCTTTTTGTCTTTTTTCTTCTTATTCCTTTTCTTATTTTTCTCCTTTTTCTTAATTTCATATCTTCCTTCTTTCCTCCCTTCATTCATTTGTCTTCGGTACTTACTTCCCTTCCCACCTCTCCTCTTGGTCACTTCGTTCTTGTCTTCGCTCTTTTGTCCTCCTTCCTCCGTTAATTAATTCCCCACTCTATTTTCCCTTTGTTTGTACTGGTCTCGCATTCACTTGGTAATGGGTTCGAATCCTGCACGTGTCTCCAATTCCCAGCAGTGACTGTTACCTTCCCCAGCAGTCCCCAAAGCGTATAATAGGCCAAAGGAGGTGACAGGTTTGGCCGCAGCTACTCAGCGCCTCGTGGCGTGGACTCACCACCATCTTTCCCTCAAGTTCTCCTCGCATAGGAAGGTATAATGTAGTAGCACATTTGTAAAATGAGACTTAATCGACCCACTGTCGGAGAACGAGATAAGATGGACAGAAAATCTGTATATTCCGACCACTATCTGTGGTCCTCTTCAGCTGCTGAAGAGGACCATAGATAGTGGTCAATTAAGTCTCATTCTCCTCGCATCTTCCCTTCAAACGGCGAAACACTCTTGGACCCTTCATGTAGAGCCACCTCTTCCCTAATTGCTCTTCATTCCTTCCTTTCCCCCCCTTCTCTCACCTCCCCCACCTCTTCCCTTTCTTCCACTTCTTCCTTTGTTTCTCGCTCTTGATTTTTACCCTCCCTTCTCAGTTGCCCTTCACTGGAACATTACCCCTACCCAAGACTTTCGAGGGGCCCCGAAGACGCGGTGACGCACCTCTCCTCCCCCCTTCTCCTTCAGCCCCTTCTCCCCCTCCTCCTACTCCCCCTCCCCCTTCTCCCCCTCCCCCTTCTCCCCCTCCCCCTTCTCCCCCTCCCCCTTCTCCCCCTCCCCCTTCTCCCCCTCCTCCCCCTCCCCCTCCTCCCCCTCCCCCTTCTCCCCCTCCTCCCCCTCCCCCTTCTCCCCCTCCTCCTTCCCACCACTCCCCTTCTCCCCCTCCCCCTTTTCCAACGCCCCCTTCTCCCCCTTCTCCCCCTCCCCCTTCTCCCCCTCCCCCTTCTCCCCCTTCTCCCCCTCCCCCTTCTCCCCCTTCTCCCCCTTCTCCCCCTCCTCCTTCCCACCACTCCCCTTCTCCTCCTCCCCCTTTTCCAACGCCCCCTTCTCCCCCTTCTCCCCCTCCCCTTCCCTCCACTCCCTTTGCTCATTCTCCCCCTCTCCCTTAACACCCTCCCCTTTCCCCCTCTCGCCCACTCCCCTCCTTCCCTTAACTACCCATCTCATCCCTCTCCCCCTCACTACCTCTCTCCCCACTCACCAGCTCATCCCTCTCAGCCCTCCCACCTCCTCCTTCCTCTCTCCTCCTTCCTCCTCCGCCGAATTCACCTCCTCCATCTCCATCCTGGCGAAATCGTCTTCCTCGATATCTTACAAGTGTTTGGCTCATGTCTGAGGACTTTGTTAGATTCCCTCCCCGATCCTCGAGCGCCGCCCACATACAAGACCTCGACACCCGCACGCCCGCTCTCACGCCCGCGAGCCTGCATTCATGCATGCATGCATGCATGCATATATGCATGTGCAGAACATAATACGAGCTTTCATATGTGGAATCGTACATGCGTGTGTGTAAGCATTTATGCGTGTGTGCATGTATGTGTGTGTATGTATATACCGTATGTGCAGTATATGTGTTTAGGAGCGTGATGACAAGTACCTGTACAGACAGTTACACACACACACACACACACACACACACACACACACACACACACACAGAGATCAGGCAGTTACACACACACACACACACACACACACACACACACACACACACACACACACACACACACACACACACACACACAGAAAGAGAGAGAGGGAGAGGCACGTGGTAATATTGACCGTCTCCGAATTGTGTCTCTTTATGTGGTACCCATAGGAAAATACTGAATATCAACTCGTTACGTCATTCGTTCGTGTTCTTGATCTCTTCTCCTACTTCGTGTGTTCTCTTTCTTCCCTCTTACTACCCCTGCCTCGGACTCCCCTTTTTTTTTTTTCTTCTTCTTCTTCTTCTAGTTCTTCTACCTCATTTTCAGTGTCCGTATCATCTACTTTCTTTTCGTCTTCATCGATTTCTTCTTCATCATCCTCTCCCTTTTCATCATCATCATCTTGTTCATTAGCATTATCTTGTACTTTATCATCATCTTTCTCTTCATCATCTCCCTCTTGTACATCACCATCATCATCTTTTTCTTGTCCTTCAAGTTCTTCTTGTTCTTTTTTCTTCTAGTTCTTCTTGTCCCTCTTGTTCTTCTAGTTCTTGTTCTACTTCTTCTTGTTCTTCTAGTTCTTGTTCTACTTCTTCTTGTTCTTCATGTTCTTCTAGTTCTTCTTGTTCTTCTAGTTCTTCTTGTACTTCTTGTTCTTCTTGTTCTCCTCCTTTCCGTCTTCTTGATCACTGTGGTGGAGGTCCAGGCCGCCGACCGTCGTCTGCTCTTTGGACGTCGGCGGCGGCGGCGGAGACCAGATTCCACCAATTACTTCCAAGAGGGTCGTATTTCAATGGCCTCCAAGTGTGCTCCCCCATTCACTCGCTCTGCTTCTCTCCATCTCCCACTCCTCTTCCTCCTCCCCCTCTTCCGCCTCCTCCTTCTCCTTCACCTTATCCTCACTCACTCCTCCTCCTCTTCCTCCTCTTCCACCTCTTCTTCCTCCTCCTTCTCCTTCTCCTTACTCCTCTTCCCTTTCCTCCTCCTCTCCACGCTTCCGTCTCATCCCCCTTCTCCTCCTTATCATCACTCCCTCATCTTCCTTCTCCATCTCGTCCTCTTCCTCCTCCTCCTCCTTCTCCATATCCTTATCCACACTCACTCCTCTGCCCTTTCCTCCTCCTCCCCCCGCTTCCGTCTTATCCTCCTCCTTATCATCACTTGCTCATCTTCCTTCTCCGTCTCCTCCTCCTCCTCCTTCTCCTTCCCCTTTTCCTCACTCACTCCTCTTCCCTTTCCTCCTCCTCCTCCCGCTTCGGTCTCATCCTCCTTCTCCTCCTTATCATCACTCGTTCATCTTCCTGCTCCATCTCCTCATCTTCCTCCTCCTTCTCCTTCTACTCCTTATCCTCACTCACTCCTCCTCCTTCTCCTCCTCCTTCTTCTCCTCCTCTCGCGCCTAATCCTACTACTACTTCTCATCCTCATCCTCACTCTTTCCTTCTCCTCTTTCTCCTCCTTACTCTCATCCTCTTACTATTTACTTTTCTCCTGACTCGCCCTCTACTTTCTCTTCCCTCTCCTCCTCCTCCTCCTCCTCCTTATTCTGATACTCTTCTTAATATTCCCTCTCCTCGTCCTCCACTTCTTCACTCTCACCCTCTATTTATTATCCCCTCTCCTCCTCTTTTTCCTCTTTTTCCTCCTCGCTCTCACCCTCTTCTTCTCCTCCTCCCCTCTTTCCCTTCCCTTCTTTTCTCCCTTCCCCTCATCTCCCTTATTTTTATCATCTTCCTCTCTTACTCCTCCCAATCTCGTCCTCTTCCCTGTCCTCCTCCTTTTCCTCACTATTTTCCAGTTCCACCTTTAGCCCTCTTCTTTACCTCCTCTATCCCCTCCCTTTTTTTCTTATTTACTTTATTTTTTGTTCTATCTTTATCCTTCCTTTCTTCGTTTTCTTTCTCCATTTCCCTCCTCCATTTCTTGATTTCCCTCTTTGATGTCCTCTTTCTTTCTTCATTCCCTCTTTTTTCCTCCTTTTCCTATCAATTTCATTTTCCCCTTGTTTATTGTCCTTTTCCCCTCATTTTTTCCTCCTTCCCTTTCCTCCTCGTCCTCCCCAACCTCCTCCTCCTCCTCCTCCTCCTCCTCCTCCTCCTCCTCCTCCTCCTCCTCCTCCTCTTCCTCCTCCTCTTCATCTTCCTTCTCTCATCCCTTCTCCTTCTACTCGTCCTTCACTCGCTCCTACTATTTCTCTTGCTCCTCGCCTTCCCCCACCTCCTCCTCCTCCTCCTTCTCCTTCTCCATTCTCATCCTCCTGTCTGCCCTCCTCAGTCTCTCTCCATCAGCGCAAAATTCTTGCGTGGGAGGTTCATTTAACGCGCGAGAGCCCGTTTGCACTCTCCCCCCCCTCTCTCTCTCTCTCTCTCTCTCTCTCTCTCTCTCTCTCTCTCTCTCTCTCTCTCTCTCTCTCTCTCTCTCTCTCTCTCTCTCTCTCTCTCTCTCTCTCTCTCTCTCTCTCTCTCTCTCTCTCTCTCTCTCTCTCTCTCTCTCACGAGAAAATCCTTTCGTGTAATTTTGAACGACGCTTTCGCCGATCTTGGGAACGTTCTCCTTTTGAACGTTCGGTGTGTGGGGGGGGAGGAGGGGGAGATCGTCGGAGGTGGAGGGAGAGGTTGTTGGAGGGGGAGGGTCGTCGAAAGGGGAAGGGGAAGGGAGGGGGAGGTGACCGGAGAACGGAGAGGGTGGGAGAGGGGGAGTGGGGGTAGGGGTGGGAGTTCGAAGGGCGCTCCTCCGTGCATGCATTCTTCGGCGTCAGTAATTCCGGCAGTATCGGTTCCGGTGTCCGAGGACCCGGAAACTGGAATGGGTTTCCCGCTAAATCCGGGGAGAGGTGATGGACGTGTTCGAATGTGTGAGAGGTCCGGTCCCCCCCCCCTCTCTCTCTCTCTCTCTCTCTCTCTCTCTCTCTCTCTCTCTCTCTTTTTTTTTTGTCTGGTTCCTTTTCTTTCTTTTCGTCCTTATGATGTTTGCTTTTTCACACTGTTAATTGGACATTTTTTTTTTTTTAATTCTTTTCCTTGATTTTTTTCTTTTATTTCTGTTTTCCTTCCCAACGGTTTCTCATGAATTCGTCCTGTTCATCTCTCTCTCTCCGTATCTCTATCCCTCTCCCTCTCTCTCTCCCCGATCGGTCTCTCTCTGCCTCTCTCTATCTCTCTATCTATCTCTCTCAATCTCTCTCTCTCCCCGCTCTCTCTCTCTCTATCTATCAATCTCTCTCTCTCCCCGCTCTCTCTCTCTCTCTCTCTCTCTCTCTCTCTCTCTCTCTCTCTCTCTCACTCTCTCTCTCTCTTATTCTCTCTCTCTCTCTTTCATTATCTCTCTCGCTCTGTCTCTCTCTGACACACAAACACTCACACTCACATTCACACAAACACATACAAATTAATTTTTTTTTTTTCATCTCTTGACTCGAGGGGTCTCGTCCCTGGAGCTTCCTTTCGTCTTGGGGTCGAACCCGCGACGAATAGAATGGCTTGGCCTGAACAAAGTGTAAAAAGTAGCCCATCTTCTGTTTCAGCATTAAGCTCTCCTATTTTTATTAATTAATTTATTTGTTTGTTTATTTTTTTAACACATCGTTTATTGTTTTTCAGTTTTTGTAAGATATTTTCTTCGTGGTATATCATCTTTATATATTTTTATCATGTCTTTGGTTATGTATTTCTAGGACTGAAAAAATATTTTGTAGTATTTGGAAGATGTTTTTTGATGCATTTAACAAAGTACTTTTTCGTAGTATATGATATGGGATTTTTTATTGTAAGTATATTTTCGATTATTTTTATTGTTAAATTTTTTCGTAGTATAATATATATATATATATATATATATATATATATTTATATATATATATAAATATATGTATATATATATATATATATATATATATATATATAAATATATATATTTCTTTTCCGTGCTATGTATGTAATACTGACTTACTACCGACTAAATACGTTTAAAGTTAAATTGAATTTAGTGCATAAGCGAGGAACGTTCCCTTTATAAACGTTTTTCTCACTTTGAATAATTCTGGCTTTATACCAGGCTGCCTCTAAGTTGAATTTCGTGCATATTTCGTTAAATTTCCGAAATACGATTTACTCCATCGGGGCGAATGAAACAGGCTGTCTCTGACCTGAATAAGATATTTCAAGCATGTAGATATTATAGAGGATTCCAGGTAATCTTTACCGTCATTTATTTCTATTTTTATTTTTTATTTAATTTAATTTTGTGTGTGTGTGTATGTGTGTGTGTGTGTGTGTGTGTGTATTTACCTAGTTGTACCTTGTTGTATTACACGGGAAGGGAGCTATGCTCGTATTGACCCGTCTTTGTATCTTTCAGCATCAAGTTTTTCTTAAAATTTTGAATAGTATTTGCACACACTGTTTCTTTATCTAAGTTATTCCATATATCCAGTACTCTGTGTGGGGAGCTATTCTTTTTCCGATCTCTTCTATAGTTATTCTTTTTGAGTTTCTTTTCATGATCTCTTGTTTTTCCATTGTCATTTTTAGTAAATCATTCCTGTCAAGGATTTCCATTCCTTTCATGATTATATATATATATATATATATATATATATAAATATATATATATATATATATATATATAAATATATATATAGATATATAGTGTATGTGTTTGTGTGTGTGTGTGTGTGTGTGTGTAAGTGTATAAGTGTACTCAGATAAATTACAATCGGATGATGCCAGAAGAATATATACATATATATATATATATATATATATATATATATATATATATATAGTGATTTTCTCAATTTTCCGAATAGTTTGTATCTTGAAGGGAGGTCAAACACAAGGCTTCCGAGATCCATGGTGTTATTATAACGAAAAACATTACACAAAATTTAAAATACGAGCTTTCGGTTGAATCATACAACCATCTTCAGGTAAGTAAGAATAAATGTACAAGGCAGGAGTTTATATAAGAGTAAATGAAGGAACTTGGAGAGTTAGGTCGTAGCTAGGCGTCAGGTACTGGACGGAGGTGAGGTCTTCGCTTCAGCGGGATGTAGCTGGACATCAGATCCCTGTAGTCGGACGTTTGGTCTTTGTTGCCACGCAGCCTCGTTGTGTAGTTGTAAAGCACTCCGTCTGTATATTAATGAAAGGGGTGTATTGTGTAGTGTAGACTCTTTCCAAGATGTGTAGTTTATTGATATTGTTGCATTGCTTAGGTATTTTTGTATTGTTAGCTAGATCTTGTCTGTTTGGAGTTTTGTTGTGTGTATCGTGTTTGCGTATACTTCCTTCCACACACACACACACACACACACACACACACACACACACACACACACACACACATACACACATATATATATATATGTATATATATATATTTATATATATATGTGTATATATATATATGTATATATATATGTATATATATATATATATATATATATATATATATATATATATATATATATAGAAACAGATTTCTGATTGATTTGAAGGAAGAAATCTTCGTTTAGAATCCTGAAAAGGTTCGCTCTTGGTTGAATGAATTGGCTTGGCGGCAGAAAGAGCCAAAGTCCAAGTTGAATAAGGTATTTGGAGGGTGAAACGCCTGGGATATTATCTCTGGTTCGAGTTTACCGAAATTTCGAGAAGAACGGACATGGAGAAAAAAAAAAAAAAAAAACGAAGAATTATGCGTCGCTGGAACCGCCTCCCTTCGAAAGGTCTTCAATTTATGTATTTATTCTGGCTATACTGTGGTGATTTTGTTCAAGTGAGAGAGATTATGTTGCACCTCTGGGGTCTCTCTGAGCTTAATAAAATCGCCAGGCGGCAGCCACCCATAACAAACGCTGTAAGTGTGCTTAGTATATTGACCCATTGGGTGATAGATGATTTTTCAAAATCTTATTTAATTGATTTCTTTCCTGTTTTATTTATAATCATTTAATAACTTGTTTTTGTATTCACGTACACATACGCACACACACACACACACACACACACACACACACATATATATATATATATATATATATATATATATATATATATACATATATGCATATATATATACATATGCATATATATATACATATGCATATATATATATTTATATATATATGCACATATATATTTATATATATTTTTTTTTTTATTCTGTCTTCAGAGATCACGATCTTCATTAAGTGAAACATATTCCTTCAAAGTCCGTCCGCCCCAATATATATATATATATATATATATATATATATATATATATATATATATATATGAAAAGAAACTCAAGAGAAACTCTAAAAACATTCGATTGCTCCAGAATTTTCTGGAAACCCGCACGAGAAAGTCCTCAAAAAAAAAAGAGAGAGAGAGAGAGAGAGAGAGAGAGAGAGAGAGAGAGAGAGAGAGAGAGAAAGAATTATGCGCTTTTACAACTGTCTCCTACCGAAATCTGCGCTGCAATTTTATAAATTCAAATTTATTTGCTGTTATTCACCAGTCGTCCACCCCCCCATCCCCGGTCTGGGCAAATTTGAGTGTGTCCGGTCTGGCGCGTCCGGGCCCAGATAACGTATTGGCCCGGCTTGTCCCCCCCGTCCTTCCTTCCTTCCGGGCAGGCTCGACTCTCGACGTCCTCTCGCTCTCTTTCGCTCTCTTTTGCTCTCTCTTTCCCGTTCTCTTTTTTCTCTCTTGTTTTCTCTATTTCTCGACCTCTCCCTTTCCCGTTCTTTCTCTTTCTCTTCCTCGTTCTTTCTTTCTCTTTCCTTCTCCCACTCTCTCTCTCTCTCTCTCTTTTTCCTCATACTTTCACATTTCTCTTTCCTCTTTCTCGTCCTCTCCCTTTCTCGTTCTTTCTCTTTCTCTTCCTCGTTCTTTCTTCCTCTCACTCTTTCCTTCTCTCTCTCTCTCTCTCTCTCTCTCTCTCTCTCTCTCTCTCTCTCTCTCTCTCTCTCTCTCTCTCTCTCTCTCTCTCTCTCTCTCTCTCTCTCTCTCTCTCTCTTCTCTTTTCCGTCTTACTTTCTCATTTATCTTTCCTCTCTCTTTTGTATCCTGCCAGCTCCCACTTCTCTCCTCCTTTCTCCCACTTTCCTACTCATTCCTTTCTCCCACTCTCCCCCCTTTCGCCTCTCCCCTCCTGATCTTCGTACCTCCTCTTCCTTTTCTTCCTTCTCTTCCTCTTATTCCCCTTCTTCCTCCTCTTCCTCTTCTTCCTCCTCTTCCTCTTCTTCCTCTTCCTCCGCATCCTCTTCTTCCTCCTCCTCCTTTTCTTCCTTCTCCTCCTCCTCTTCCTCTTCTTCCTCTTCTTCCTCCTGTTCCTCTCCTTCCTCTTCTTCCTCTTCTTACTCTTCTTCCTCTTCTTCCCTCCTTGAAACCTTTTTTCATACAGCCTTCTGCATCCACACCAGCTCGCATATTGACAGCGTCTTTGTGCAATTTAATAGTATCCCTTCTTCCGTCTATAGACTCTCTCCTCTCCTTTTCTCTCCTCTCTTCTCCTCTCCTCTCCTCTCGTTGAATGAACTCTTCTTCACCCTCCTGCCGTTCCTCCTTTCATACTGTGAACGCATACGCTCAGATTAGCTCAAGACTCTCCTTTCTCTCTCTCTCTCCTCTCACTCCACCCCTCCTTTCCCTCCTCTCTATCCTCTCCTTCCTCTCCTCCTGTCCCTTCTCTCTTCCCTCCTCCTCTCTCCTCTCCCTCCTCCTCTCTCCTCTCCCTCCTCTCCCCTTCTCTCCCTCCCTCACTCCTCTCCCTCTTCTCCCTCCTCTCCCTCCTCTCTATCCTCTTACTCTTCTTCCTCTCCTCCTCTCCCTCCTTTCCCTCCTCTCCCTCCTCTCCCTCCTCTCCCTCCTCTCCCTCCACTCCTTCCTCTCCCTCCACTCCTTCCTCTCCCTCCTCTCTCCTCTCCCTCCTCTCCCTCCTCTCCCTCCACTTCTTCCTCTCCCACTTCTTCCTCTCCCTCCTCTCTTCTCCTTACTCTCCTTCCTCTTCCTCCACTCCCCCTTTCCCTCCCTCGACTCCCTTCACTCTCTCCTCGCTCTCCTCTCTCTCCTGTCCCTCCTCTCCCTCCTTTCCCTCTTCATTCCTCTTCCTCTTTTCTTCCTTCACCTCTTTTGCACTTTACTTTCCTGCCCTCGCCTCTTTTCTCCTCTCATCTTCTCCTTTCCTCTCTTTTGTTCCCTTCCTTTCCTCTCCTCTCTTCACTCCTCTCTTCATTCCTCTCTTTTACCTACTCCCCTTCTCTCCACTTTTATTCTCTCACGTAAAATATCCTCTCTTGTGCCCCCCATACCCCTGCTCTTCCCCCCTTTGCCCCTCTCTCCCTTCTCCCCCTCTCCCCCTCTCCCTCCTCTCTTCCTCTCTCCCTCTTTTCCTCTCTCCCTCTCTTCCTCTCCATCCTCTCCCTTATCCTTCTGCCTCAGTCACTTAGAATTTTGTGTCATTTTTTCCTTAACAAGGTTCGCCACATAGTCTCGTCTACTCTCCTCCAATTTTTCTTTTTTTTTCTCTCCCCAACAACTGTGGGCTCTCTCTCTCTCTCTCTCTCTCTCTCTCTCTCTCTCTATATATATCTATATCTATATATATATATATCCTCTCCCTCTATCTATTTATCTATCTATCTATCTATCTGTTCTCTCATTTTTATATTTATTTTTTCATAAATATAATTTTTTCTTTAAT
>NC_134817.1:3685000-3697500 GCF_046742065.1 Oratosquilla oratoria | reverse complement strand
TCTTCCTCCTTTCCACTTCCCCCCTCTCTTCCTCCTCTTTCTTTTCCTCTTTCCTCTCCTCCTTCACCTCTTTCTCTTCCTTCTACCTCTCCTCCTCGTTCACTTCTTCCTCTCTCCATCTTCATTCCTCCCCCCTCCATCTCCTCCTCCTCCTCCTCCCTCTTCCTTCTTTCTCTCCTCCTGGTCTTTCTCTTCTTCCTCACTCCTCCTCCTTGTCCTTTTCCTCTTCTTCCTCCTTATCCTTATTTTTTCATTAACAGCCTTATCCTTATCCTCTTCCTTATTATCCTCATCCTCAATCTCATCCTCATCCTCATCCTCAATTGTGTCTTCCCTTTCCTTCCACCTTATCTTTGTCTTAATCACCAGCCTTATCCTTATCCTATCATCCTCAACATCATCCTCAACTTTAACCATAACCTCATCCTCACTGACACCCTCATCCTCACCATCATCCTCAACGTCATCCTCATCTTCAACGTCATCCTCAGCCTCATCCTCATCCTTAATGTAATCCTCAGGCTCATCCTCATTCTCATCCTCAACGTCATCCTCAGCCTCATACTCACCCTCAATGTCATCCTCATTCTCAGACTCATCCTCATCCTTAACTTCATCCTCAGCTTCATCCTCATTCTCATCCTCAACGTTATTCTCGGCCTCATCCTCAACGTTATCCTTGGCCTCATCTCGAATTCTCCACACCTCCGACTTCAGGCTGACTTCTTTCTCCACTTCCATTCCCGCAAACAATTCCCTTATCCACCTACATTACTTCGTCCTCCTCCTCCTCCTCCTCCTCCTCCTCTTCCTCCTCCAACTCCACATCTTTTATCGACTTACTCCATCTCTACCTTCACGTACTCTTCCTTTTCCTCATCTTCCTCTTTCACCTTAGTCCTCCTTTTCCTTCTCCTCTTCCTCCTCCTCACTCACCGTAGCCCTCCTCCTCTTCCTCCTCCCCACTCAAGTTAGACCTTCCTCTCTCTTCTTTTCTCCCTTCTTCGCCTTCTTCCTTTTTCTTCGCCCTCTCCCCCAACCCTCCCCATATTCCTCCTTCCTCTCCCTCTTCCTATTCCTCTTCTCCTTCTTCATTTCCCATTACTCTCTTCCTCCTCCCTCCTTCGCTTCCTTCCCCCTCTCCCTCTTCCTGCTGCCACGCTGTCTTCATTCACGCTTCCCTTTATTTTCTCCTCTTCCTCCTCCTCCTCCTCCTAACTCCTTCCTCTACCTCCTCCTCCTAACTCCTTCCTCTACCTCCTCCTCCACCTCCCTCCACCTTCATCCCCTTCCCTCACCCTCTTCCTCCTCTTACGCTCTCTTCATCCTTCTTAACCCTCTTCCTCTACCCTTCTCCTTCTCCTCCTCCTCTCTCCTTCTTCTCCTCCTCCTCCTCCTCTCTCCTTCTTCTCCTCCTCCATTATCCTCCTCCTCCTCCATCCTCCTCCTCTCTCCTTCTCCTCCGTTCTCCTCCTCCTCCTCCTCCTCCGCCTTCCTTCCTCCTCCCCTGGCCTCTTCTTTGGACGACGACGTTTCGAATCCCGCCGTCGGTCAACGAGGCATCGTGTGCCCTTTTTTTTTTTTTTTTTTTTTTTTTTTTTTTTTGCCAAATGGCGACGATAAAAATACCTTTTGTTATCACTCGGGCCGGAGGAATACGGTCATTCTCTGCAAAGGATCGCGACGTTTCGAGAAACGAAGGAATAAGAAAAAAAGAAAGCGCAGAGTTCGGTGAGCGAAAAAATACGGGAAAACAGCTTGTCAGCACTTGGGTGTTGTCAGACCAAATGGAACGATTTTTTTTTTCTTTCGTGCATAATTTCGGGTTTCGAGTTTCAAATTATTTTTTTTAATATACTTCGTTTAATTATCAATATGTTATTTCTGAAGACTATTAAGAGGTTGAAATTGAAATATTTTTTTCTTGACTGAAAACAATAATTAGAAATAATAATAAATATATATTTTTGTTTCAGTCTATTAAGTGTAGGTAGTTGTAATGAGTGAAATCGTTAAAGAAATTTTCGAATTTTTGTAGTTAAGAATAAACCAAACATTATTAGAATAATTATTTTAAAATTGTCATGACTATGTATGCACGGATATATGTTTGTAGGTGCAAATGTATATGAATGTATGTGTATATGTATCTATATATTTATATATGTATGTGTATGTGTATCTATATATATGTATATGTACGTAGAGGAAGAAGAGGGTTCGAATCCCCTAGCCAGAACTATTTGATCAAATTATATATTAATACGAGTGTGTGTGTCTATATTTATATATATATATATATATATATATATATATATATACAGTATATACACGTACACACACACACACACACACACACACACACACACACACACACACATATATATATATATATATATATATATATATATACAAGCTGTATATATTCATGACTAGGTGTATGAATAGGCGCTCAATATATTCAAATCTTATGGAAACATTCCTTGGCTGCATTGTTACGCTGCTCGAGGAGTTGTGTGTTCAGACAATAATCGTAGAGGGCGCCGCCGCTGCAGATTCAGTCAAGATTTCAAGGAGTAAACTTTTGCGATCATGATAAGAGAAAGTGGGTGGAGGAGGACGGGGAGGGGGAGGGGGAGGGGGAGATGGAAGGCTGGAGAAAATTGGAATGCAAAGGAGGAGGAGGAGGAAGAGGAGGAGGAGGAGAAGATGGTTGTGTGTGGAGGTGTAGTTGTTGGAGGATGAAGATGTAGCTCAAGGAGGTGGTGGTAGTGGTATAGTAGTTGGAAGAGGAGGAGGAAGAAGATGTGTTTTGAAGAGGAGGAGAAGGAAGATGTAGGAGAAATGATAGGTGGAGGTGGATGAACAAGAGCAGGATGGAGGGGGGAAACTAGAAGGAAGTGGAAGATGAGCAACATGAGGAGGATGGAAGGGAAAGAGGAGGAGGAGGAGGTGGAAGTGGAGGAGAACGAGGAAGTGGAGGAGAACGAGGAGGAGGAGGAGAACGAGGAGGTGGAGAACAAGGAGGAGGACGAAGAAGTGGAGGTGAACGAGGAGGAAGTGGAAGAGAACGAGGAGAAGTGGAGGAGAACGAGGAGGAGGAGTAAGTGGAGGAGAATGAAGAGGAAGTGGAGGGGAGCAAGGAGGAGGAGGAAGTGGAGGAGAACGAATGGGGGAGGAGGAAGTGGAGGGGAACGAGGAGGAGGAGGAAGTGGAGGAGAACGAGGAGGAGGAGGAGGATTTGGAGGAGAACGAGGAGGAGGAGGAGGAGGATTTGGAGGAGAACGAGGAGGAGGATTTGGAGGAGAACGAGGAGGAGGAGGATTTGGAGGAGAACGAGGAGGAGTGCATTCGAGCAAAGAGAAAGGAAGAAACACAAGTGGATGAAATTCAGAAAAAAGAGAAAAAATGTTTAGATAAAAAGAGGAGAGAGGAAGAGGAACAAGGGAAGAAAAAGATGACGGGAAAATGAAAACATGCAAGGACAGGAAAAATCATGAAAGTGAGTGGAGATGGTGAAGAGAGAGAGAGAGCAGGGGAGAGGAAGAGACAGGTAGTGAAAGAGAGGAAGAGGAGAGAGAGAGAGAGAGAGAGAGAGAGAGAGCGGGAGAAAGAGAGAGAGAGAGGTAAAGGAGAGAGAGAGCGGGAGAGGGAGAGAGAGGGGAGGTAAAGGAGAGAGAGCGGGAGAGATAGAGGAGGGGAAAGAAAGAGACAGGCTGAAAAAGAAAGAGGAGAGAGAGAGGAGGGGTAAAAGAGAGAGGGAGAGAGAGAGATAGAGAGAGAGAGAGAGAGAGAGAGAGAGAGAGAGAGAGAGAGGAGGGCAGCAACGACCAGTACAAAGAATCAAGAAATAGGAATGATAGTAATTATTATTGCTTCAGGTTTGATTCGAGAACCGCAGCCCCACAGCAACCGGCACCGGTCCTCGACCCCTTCCACAGGTCTCTCTGGGAAAAGAAACTTTGGACTTGTTGTGTCACAAGCTGATAGTAGGAGGAGGAGTTGTCGCCGGTTGACAGTTGTGCAAGTGTGAAAATGTGTAAAAAATACAGCTAAGGTTGAGAGAGATCTTTGGCTCAATCAGGAGACCGAATGCCAGCCCCTCAGGGTTGCACCTCCTGATGGAGGTGAGCGGGATGACGGGTTTTGAAAATGGGCAGGACCTCCACAAGGATGAGGTGTAGGAGGAAGAAGAGGGGAGGTGGAGGAGGAAGAAGGCGAGGAGGAGGAGGAGGAGGTGAAAGAGGGAAAGTGGAAGAGGAAGACAAAGAGGAGGAGGAGGAGGATTGGAGGAAGAGGGAAGGTGGAGGAGGAAGACGAAGAGGAGAAGGAGGAGGAGGAGGAGGAGTAGCTGACTGAGAAGAGGCAAAGGAGGAAGAAAAGAAATAATTTGAAGAAACTATGAAATTCATAAAAAGGCAAAAAGATGGAGAAGGAGCCGGAGGAGGAGGAGGAGGCTGACGACGACGACCACGAGGAGGAGGAGGAGGAGGAGGAGGAGGAGGAGGAGGAGGAGTCAAACCCGAGCTTATGCAATCAGGACGTCATTAGGACTCGGCCTCGAAGTAATTAAGGGGGACTTTCTTCACCTCAACAACCTGCGCAGTCGAGGCCCCAAATAGCCCGTTTTTGCGCATTGTACACCCACGTCACTTCCTTCTTCGTCTTGTGAACCAAATTTAGCATATGTCCGCCATGCAAGTGTATACATACACGTGTACGTGTGTGCGTGTATCTGCGCGTATGTGTGTGTTAATTACACACACACACACACACACACACACACACACACACACACACACACACACACACACACACACACACACACACGTGCGCGCGCTCATAAACTCATTGCCCACCAGAGCTGGGGTGCCAGCTTATAATGCTGTGGTGCTGTCCCACGGTGGGGACTGAACTGGGACGGCTGAATTAGTAGTCGAGCGAGGTTACACTACACCGCGAGCGCGCGCGTGTGTGTATGTGTTTTTTATGTATGTGTGTGTGTGTGTGTGTGTGTGTGTGTGTGTGTGTGTGTGTAATTCACCACCATGCTCTTGGATCACGTGTTGGACTCGTGATCGACAGCTACTACCCTCTCGGATGAGAGCTCAGAGCTCATATATGACCCGATCTATGGTTAATGCTGTGACCTTGCACACATACTCACCCCCAACTCCCCGCCCACAAGAGTTGGAGTAACGGCTCGCAAGTGTGTGTGTGGTGTGTTTGTGTGTGTGTGTGTGTATGTGTGTGTGTGTGTGTGTGTATGTATGTGTGTGTGTGTGTGCGTGCGTGTGTGTGTGTGTGTGTATGTATGTGTGTGTGTGTGTGTACTAAGGTTGATTGGGCACGACTCATGCCACACACCGAACGGACTCCCTGGGGCGCATAGACTACAGTTAATTTTGCAGAGATAATAACACGAGAAGGAGAGATACATTCTTTCAAGAGGGCGTGGGTTGCAAGCGGACTTGAAGAAGTTAAAATGGAACAACGAAGAACACGATATACTTCATATATGAAGCTGAGAGTAACAGCGTTACTGTTGTAGGATGCTGTGCATACATTGTATAGTTAGCGGCCATGTTATGGTAGATATAGATAGTGGCCTTTCGTGTGTTTGTGTTTGATTCACCATGGTCTTGGATCACGTGTTGGACTCGTGATCGACAGCTATTTCCCTCCCGGAAGAGAGCTCAGAGTTCATATATAACCGATCTATGGGTAATGCTGTGACCTTACACGCACACACACACCCCAACTCTCCGCCCATTGTATAGATAGCGGCAATGTAATGGTAGATTGCGTCACTGAATTATGTTTCAAAAGGAACAACAAAACTCAAGATACACTTCATAGTAACACTTGAGACCAGCAGTGTTACTGTCATACATGATATACCGTATATACATTATAAAAGTGAAATAAGAAGTTCTACCTCTGAATCCAGTATCGAAACAGAAAGAAATTCACAAATATTCGAAAAGTAACAAGAAAGGTATTTACTTGGATATGAAAAACACTAGTGGCCTTTCTCTTGTTTCACTTTTTATCAAGTACATGATCCACTTGATATAAAGCTGTAACAACCGGAACGTTGTGCTAGCAAAGGCTCCGTGTGTGCGTGTGATTCACCATGGTCTTGGATCACGTGTTGGACTCGTGATCTATAACAATTTCCTCCCGGAAGAGAGCTCAGAGCTCATAAATGACCGATCTATGGGTAATACTGTGACCTTACACGCACACACACACACACCAAGTCCCCGTTCACGAGAGTTCGAGTAACGACTCGCAGCGCAGTGATACTGATTGATTTTTTTTTTAGCCCTGGGTGGGATTCGAACCCGGACCGCTGTGATGGCAGCCGGGAACTCCACCAACTGCGCCACCAAGTGTGTGTGTGTGTGTGTGTGTGTGTGTGTGTGTGTGTACGTATATGCACATGTGTATGTATATGTATACACAAATATACATAGCGAAATTTGAAGGGATGCGTATGCAAATGTAATTAGTGTGAATATGATTTTCGTTTAAAAGAAAGATGCTTAGAGCTAAGCCACTGTGCATAAGGGAATCAGCTCATGGCGCGGGAGTCTCTCTCTCTCTCTCTCTCTCTCTCTCTCTCTCTCTCTCTCTCTCTCTCTCTCTCTCTCTCTCTCTCTCCATCTCTCTCTCTCCCTCCCTCCCTCCCTGCCTCCCTCCTACTCTTTCTCTCTATCTCTCCCTCCCTACTCTCTTTCTCTCTCTCTATCTCTGTTTCACTCTCTCCTTCCCTCTCCTCTCTCTCTCTCTCTCTCTCGGTGTGTGTGTGTGTGTATGTGTGACGTAGCTGTCACGTGATATTTGATTATTTTATATATATATATGACAAAGGTATAGGTTCATGGCTCGCTGTGCTCAGCTCAGAAATCCCTGTCAGCAATTGAGTAGTCTCGTATCATAAACGGATTACTTTGTGAAGCGGTACTGATCGAAAATGGCGAATTGGTCACGTGACCTTGAAGGTATTAGCGTCTTTTTTGGCGTTATTGGCGTCTTATTTGACGATGTCGGCGTCGTATTTGGCGGAATTGGCGTCTCAGTCTGTGATGTTGGCGTTTTATTTGGCCATTTTGACATCCTTTTTGGCGGTATTGTTGTCTTAATTTACCCATTTCACATCTTTGCGAAAGTGACGCTCCTCCAGTCAAATTGTATGTCTTTAGATAGAATGAAATATATGAAGTCGCCTCTTCTGTGCTACAGTGAGGAGGAGGAGGAGGAGGAGGAGGAGTTCAGTACCGTGAGGGGGTCGGGTGGTGGTGGTGTCGGTCTTGTAGAATTGATGGTGGTTGTAGTTGTAGAAAATGGTATTGGTTGTGGTGGTAGTGATGGTGGTGGTAGTGTTGTTGGTGGTGATGGTGGTGGAAGTAGTGTTGTAGGTGGTAGTCATGGTGGTGGTGGTGGTAGGGATGATGGTGATGGCAGTGTTGGTGGTGGTGGTACAGGTGATGGTGGTAGTTATGATGGTGGTGTTGTTGGTGATGATAGTGGTGGTGGTGGCGGTAGTGATGATGGTGGTAGTGTTAGTGGTAGCGGTATTGTTGGTGGTAGTTGTGATGGTAGTGGTGGTGGCCTGGATGGTACAACATTGCTCTCCCGTGATACGTCCGTAACAGGGTGGTGCGTAATGCCAGGAGTATTTCCCAGGAGTAAACAGTTTTACTGTCTTCCTAATGAAAACAAACTGCCATTGCGACTGATGGACTGGACGGGGTGGATGTGTTTACTCCCCCCTTCCTCCCCCCACACTCTCCTCCCCCTTTTCTAAGTGGGGGGGTGGGAGGGAGAGACAACGTGTACGTACTAGGGTACCCTCCTCTCTTTTCTCTCTCTACTCTCTTTATCTCTCTCTCTCTCTCTCTCTCTCTCTTTCTCTCTCTCGCTCCAGGTGGCAACCCTCTCTCTTTTTTCTCTCTACTCTCTTTTTTCTCTCTACAAGTTTTATTCTGAGAGCCGCCTGGTGATTAAAATCAACTTACCGGTGTCTGTCCCCGGTTCCTGAGCTGGCGGACCGGCCTCGACTCCATAGAACATTTATCTCGGCACTTTAAAAGCCGGGAACGTAACGAGAACTCCAAAGTTTGTGTGCAAACACTCTAAAATACTCCCCCCATTAACCCGGGGTCTCAGAGTAGGGAGGGGGTGGGGAGGGAGTGAGGGGTGGCGGAGGGTGAGGGAGAGAGGGAGGAGAGGTGGCGGAAGGTGAGGGAGGGAGGAGAGGGGGCGGGGGGTGAGGGAGGGAGGGAGAATAGGGTGACGGAGGGTGAGGGAGGGAGGGAGAATTGGGTGACGGAGGTGTGAGGGAGGGAGGGAGAATGCGGTGACGGAGGGTGAGAGAGGGAGGGAGGGAGGATGAAGGAGGGAGGGAGGAAAAGGAGGGAGGGGGTGGTGGAGGGTGGAGAAGGTGCTTTGCTGGTGAGACAAAAGAATGGGAGTGAGGTAATAATTCAAACTAAGAAGGACGAGGAAGAGGATTAGAAGTGGAGGAGGAGGAGGAGGAGGAAGAAAAAAATCTGAATACTTCAAATTAAAGAGAAGAAACAGATTGAAGAAATATGAGAAAAGTAAAAAGAGGTGGTAAGAGGTGACGTGCTACAAAGAGAAGCTTAAAAAACAGAGGAGGAAGAGACTGAGAATGGTTTTATCTTAGCTTCCTTAGTACTATGACCCCCCTCTCCCTTCCCCCTCCCCCTCCTCCCTTCCCCCTTCCTCTTCCCCCTCCTCCCTTCCCCCCTTCCCGTTCCCCCTCCTACCTCCCCTTCTCCATTCCCCCCTTCTCCCCCTCCCTCCCTCTTTCCCCTCCTCCCTCCACTTCCCCCTTCCCCTCCCATTCGCCATTTCCCCTCCCCCTCCCGCCTCCCCCTTCCCCCTCCCGCCTCCCTCTTTCCCCTCCTCCCTCTCCTTCTCCCTTGCCCCCCTCCCCTTTCCCCCCTCCCCTCGCCCCCCCCTCCCTCCCCTTCCCCATCGCCCTCCTCCCTCCCCCCTAGCTGGTGAACAAAATCGTCTGGCGGTAGTCAAGGTGTATTCCGTAAAAGGGTTATCGTCGTAATGGAATTGTCATTATCGTAGGTAGTGGGATTAAGTCGGAGGAGGAGGAGGTAGAGGAGGAAGAGGAGGAGGAGAAGGTGAAGGAGGTGGAGGAGGCAGAGGAGGAGGAGGAGGAGGAGGTGGTGATACAGGGACGATGAAAAACAAACTCAAGGGAAAAGTTTAACGAAGTAAATACGAGAGAGAGAGAGAGAGAGAGGGAGGAGGGAGTGATGGTGAGTGAAGGTATGTGCGTTCGTGTGTGTGTGTGTGTGTGTGTGTGTGTGTGTGTGTGTGTGTGTGTGTGTGTGTGTGTGAAAGAGAGAGGTGGGGAAGAGGAGAGGAGGAGAAGAGGACGTATAAAATAATTGATAAAGAATTGTGTGTATGGAGACAGAGAGAAGAGGGAATGAGAGTGGGGAGAAAGAGAGGCGAAGAAAAAGAGAAAAGAGAGAAAGGGAGGAGAGATATTCTAGTCAGATGAAGAGAAAGGAAGAGAGAGAAAATAGGAAGGTTTAAGACAAAGAAATGGCCATTAAATATTTCTTATCTCATTCTTCATCGTTTCCTCTTTACATCTGCCTCTCCTTCGTTCTCTTCTTTTTTCTTCATTTTTTTTTCTTCTTTCTCTTCTCTCATTTTTCTTTTCTTTTTCGTCGTCGTGAGGGGGAGAGGGGAAAGAAAGGTAAAGAGGAAGGAGAGGGAAAGAAATAAAAAGAGGAGACGAGAGATGCCGAAAGAGAAGGAAAGAGAGAGAAAGAGGGGGTGGGAAGAGAAAGAGGAGAGAAAGAATGATACACAAAGGAGAGAAAGAAAGAGATGCAGAAAGAGGAGAGGAAGAGATACAGAGAGAGGAGAGAAAGAAACAGATACAGAAAGAGTAGAGAAAGAAAGAGATACAGAAAGAGGGGGAAAAAGGAGAGCTAGAGAAAGAGGAGAGAAAGAGAAATACAAAAAGAAGAGAACGAGAGATATAGAAAGAGGTTAGAAAGAGATTGGGAGGGGTAAGAGGAGTGAAAGAGAGAGAGAGAGAGAGAGAGAAGAGATTGGGCATTGAAGGAGAGCGGGAGCCGACGGGCGGTCGAATCACCGAAACGGGATCGGTTGATGGAATGACTGGGAGGAGGAGGAGGAGGAGGAGGAGGAGGAGGAGGAGGAAAGAGACGAAAGATTGGCGGCCGCCAGGGATGCGATGACGCAACAACCCTCCACCCCCCACCCCTCCACCCCCTCATCCTCGGGCGTCGTGTCCCCGAGAGAGAGAAGTCGCCTTCGGATGTAGTCGGGTTGTGTTGGGTCGGGCTGGACTGGGTGGGGTTGGGCTGGGTCGGGTTTGGTTGGATAGGGTTTGGTTGAGTCGGGTCGGGTTGGGCTGTGTTGGGTTGGACTGGGTCGGGTTTGGTTGGATAGGGTTTGGTTGAGTCGGGTCGGGTTGGGCTGTGTTGGGTCGGGTAGGGTTAGGTTGGGTTGGGCTGGGTTGGATCCGGTTTGGTTGAGTCGGGTCGGGTTGGATTGGGTCGGGTTGGGCTGGGTCGGGTTTGGTTGGATAGGGTTTGGTTGAGTCGGTTCGGGTCGGGTTGGGCTGTGTTGGGTTGGGTAGGGTGTTGGGTCGGGTAGGATTAGGTTAGGTTGGGCTGGGTTGGATCCGGTTTGGTTGGGTCGGGTTGGGCTGTGTTGGGTCGGGTTAGGTTGTTTAGGGTCGGTTTAGGTTGGGTTGGATCGGGTTTAGTTGGGTTGGGTCAGGTTGGGCTGTGTTTAGTTGGGTTGGGTTGGTTTTTTCCTCCTGCTCCTCTTCCTCATGCTCCTGCTCCTTCTCTTCTTCCTTCTTCTCTTCTTCCTCCTCCTATCTGTTCTCCCTTTCTCTTTCTACTCCTCCACTTTCTTCTCCTCCTACGCCTACTCCTCCTCCTCTTTCTTCTCCTTCCTCCTCCTCTTCCTCTTCCTCCTCCTTTCTTCTCCTTCCTTCTCCTCTTCCTCTCCCTCCTCCTCCTCTCGTATAATGATCGGAACGACGTTGATAGGATTCTTGCCTTGATTATGATAATGACATTCCTGTTGCTACGACTACAGAGGCAGAAGCCTCCAGAAGGAGCCGGGGGGCGTCGAGGGGTCGGGGGGTGGAGGTTCTTGAAGGTGTTCCCTCGAAGGCTCCCCTTCGGCGACGCCGAAGAAGGCGCTGAAGAAGAGTCATGCAAGGGAGGTCCTCCTAGCGTGTGGCTGTCCCAACACAAAGGGTAAAGGTGACGGCTAAGGGGCTCCTGGTGTATTAGCGAAATGAGAATGAGGTGTAGATTTTGAAGAAGCCAGACGGTATTTTGAGGAGGAGGGACAGAGGAAGAAAAAGAATAAATAAGAAAAAAGGGACAGAAAGAGAATAAGATGAAGAATGAGGATGAGGGAGAACAGGGGACGCGAAATAGAAAAACAAGAAGATGGAAGAGGAAGAAGAGGAGGGGAGAGGAAAACAGAAAGAAAAAGAAGAGAGAAAAAAGAGCGTGAGGAGCAGGAGAGAGCAATATAAGAAAGAAAAAATCGAGGAAGGAAAAGAAAAAGAGGCAGAAGACGAAGAGGGAGCGGGAGGTGGGAGGGGAGGAGGAGGAGGAGGAGGGAGAGGTGGATGGGGGACAGGTACAGCAACTAGAGCGAATGTGCGTAGCAAGAGAAAGAAATGAAAAGAAAAAAAATTGAGAAAGAAAAAGAGGCAGAAGGCGAAGAAGAGGGAGGGGGGAGGGGGAAGGGGGGAGATGGGGGAGGAGGAGAAGGGGGAAGGAGGAGAAGGGGGAAGGGGGAGACCAAGAAGAGTGAATAATTATCCTGTGTGAGGAGGGCGAGTAAAGGAAATTGAGATTTATAAAGGAGGGAAGAGGAGGATAAAGACGAAAGTGGCAGTAATGGAAGGAAATGGGGAAGACGGAGGAATTAGAGAGGGAAGGCGTGAAGGGGGGGAAGGAGAGCGGTGCCGTGAAGAGAAGGTATCGCGGGAGGGAGTGGGTGAGGCGGAGAGGGGGCAAAGAGAGTCGGGTTGCAGCTACGAAGGACGCCAGAAGGAAATGGAAGAATAAATCAGGATCAAAGAAATAACTGAAAGAGTAAATGAAGAATATGAACGGGAATGGAAGGAGAGAGGAAGGGGAAATAGAGGATGAGAGAGAGATGGTGAGAGAGAGAGAGAAAGAGGGCGAGAGAGAGAGAGAGAGAGAGAGGGCGAGAGAGAGAGAGAGAGAGAGAGAGAGAGAGAGAGAGAAAGAGGGAGGGCGAGAGAGAGAGAGGACGAGAAAGTGAGAGAGAGAGAGGGAGAGAGAGAGGACGAGAGAGTGAGTGAGAGGGTGAGAGGGAGGAAATGAGTGAGGGAGGAGGGATTGAAGAGTGCAATGAAGGAGGGTTGAGAAATAATGGGAAGTGAAATGAAATAAAAAGGAAATGTAATA
>NC_134817.1:3677500-3680000 GCF_046742065.1 Oratosquilla oratoria | reverse complement strand
CAAGTGATCAGTGTTCTTCTTTGAGTGGTGATCAGTCTCCAATCATGTAAAGAATTGCTTCGTGACCCTGGTCCGTAGGGGATGTCGTTAAAGATTCTAGAATGTTGATTGTGTGGCAGCTGATGTACCCAGTGCCCTATCCGGGGAATAAGGGGAAAAGAGGGGAGAAAGGAGAGGGGAATTGAGGGGAGGGAAGGGAAGGGGAAGGGGAAGGGACACGAAGAAGGGATGACGGGTTATTAAGGCTATGTGGAGTTAAAGGGAGCCCCCCACAGGAAGTTGCCGAAATGTGAGAGGAGGGGAGTGGATAGAAGGCGAGGGGAGAGGGGAGGGGAGGGGGAGAGGGGAGGGGAGGGGGAGAGGAGAGGGGAGGGGAAGACTTGAAAGTTTGGGGGGGGGGAGCTATCAAGAGAATATCAAGAACCTGGAGTGATGGCATGGGACTACATGAGGTCGCTTACAGTCTGAGGTCTTGGGGAGCGGACGGGAGGGGGGGAGGGGGGAAGGAGAGGAGGGGGAAGTAGGGGAGGGGCTCAGGAGGGGAGGGGAAGGGGAGGGGAGGGGAGGGAGAGGGAAGGAGGGGCGGGGAGAATGAGTGGAGGGGAGGGGGAAGGAGCGGAGGGGAGAGGAGGGGGAAGGAGGGGCGGGGAGAATGGGGGAAGGGGAAGGAGGGGAGGGGAGAGGAGGGGAAAGGAGGGGAGGGGAGAGAGAGGGGAGGAGGAAGGAGGGGAGGGGATGAGAAAGGAGGTTGAGGGGGGGAGTGGGAAGGAGGGGAGGGGAGGGGGAGGGAAGGAGGGGCAGGGAGAAAGAGGGGAGGGGGAATGAGAGCAGGGGAGGAGAAGAGAGGGGGAGGGGGGAAGGGAATAAGGGAACCGGAGGGGGAGAGAGATGGAGGAAAATGGAGGGGAGTGGAGTGTAAGAGTTTTAATTATCATAAATGAGAAGGAAAATGAATCTGGAGGAAGAGATCACCTAGAGGAGTCTGTTCTAGCTGTCTTCAGGTGATTTTATTCAGCTGAGGGTAATCCCCCTTCCATCCCTCCATCACTCCCTCCCTCCCTCCCTACTTCCCTCCCTCCCTACCTCCCTCCCTCCCTACTTCCCTCCCTCCCTACCTCCCTCCCTCCCAACCTCCCTCCCTCCCTCCCTCCCAACCTCCCTCCCTCCCAACCTCCCTCACTCCCAACCTCCCTCCCTCCCAACCTCCCTCACTCCCTCCCAACCTCCCTCACTCCCTCCCTAAGGTTCCTAAGAGTACCATGAGACAAGAGGAGGAATTTTTCAAGAGGGCACAAAGAGGAGGGGGATGGAGAGTGAGAGAACAAGAGAAGAAGAAATGACGTATTTATGACGTAAGAGGCTATCAAGTGGACGTCAGAAAACGGAGCGTAGGGAACCCGCTTCCTCTTTATTTTCAAAAAGAGGAAGAAGAGAGGCGGGGGGAGGGGTGAAGGTGCCTGGTAGGTTGTGAGGAGGAAGAAGAAAGGGGGAGGAGAGAGAGAGAGAGAGAGAGAGAGAGAGAGAGAGAGAGATGGCGTGTCGGGAGAGGAGGAGAGAGGAGAGGAGAGGTTGGGCTGTTAGGGTCATCACCTATCAAAACAACATCACATGGGTCCAGAGTAAAGACCAGGACCCAGCAGGTCGCCTAGAGGGAAAGAGGGGGAAGTGGGGGAAGGCTGAGAGAGGGCAAGGGAGAGGGGGACGAGGGGAGGGGAGGGGGAGGAGGAGGAGGAGGAGGAGGAGGAGGAGGAGGAGGAGCCATCAAGAGGAGTCTGGGGGAGGTCAGACAGGTTAATTGAGGTCAGGGTTGATAAGAAGCAACTTTATGTGATCACTGTAATGCAGAGGGGAGACGCCCCTTCTCGACCACCCTCCCCCCTTCCCGGCCCCACCCTCCCCTGCTGTTCCTGTCGTCTTCCAACCCATTCCTCCTCCTCTTCCTCCTTTTCCGCCTCCTTCGCTTCTTCTTCTCTTCTTTATCCCTTCTTCGCTTCTTCTCTCTCTCTCACTCTTTCTCTCTCTCTCTCTCTCTCTCTCTCTCTCTCTCTCTCTCTCTCTCTCCTTTCTGTCTTTTGCTCTCTCCTCTCTTTTTTCTCTTTCCTCACTTTTGCTCTCTTCTCTGTCTTTCGATCTATCCTCTCTCTCTCTATCGATCTCTTCTCTCTATCGATCTCTGCTCTCTCTCTCTCCCTCTCTCTCTCTAGCCTCTCTGTCGATCTCTCTATCAATTTCTACTCTCTTCCTCTTTCTCTATCAGTTTCTACTCTCCCTCTCTTTCTCTCTTTCTCTCCCTTTCTCTCCCTCTCTCTCCCTTTCTCTCTCTCTCTCTCTCTCTCTCTCTCTCTCTCTCTCTCTCTCTCTCTCTCTCTCTCTCTCTCACCAACGACGACAACGACTGTTCATCTCGTACTCGTTCATGTCTTGGTATCTATCGACCTTTGAAAATTCGGCTGACTTGTCTATGAAGTGGCCGAAATAATTAGATATAGAATGAGATTAT
>NC_134817.1:3665000-3670000 GCF_046742065.1 Oratosquilla oratoria | reverse complement strand
TTTTTCACTAAAACAGACTCTGTTCTCTTTGACTTGGCCAAGGCTGAGGCATCAGAGTCTTCGAGAAGTAAAAAATGTAAAAAAGAAAAAAAAAAAAAAAAAAATGTTCCGATGACAAGAGGACTTCGGGGACGAAGAAAGTTTTACCGCGAAAATTAAACGAAAGGAAATCCCATGGGGGAGGAGGAGGAGGAAGAGAAGAGGGAAGAGGAGGAAGAGAATGCAGAAGAAAAGAAGAGGGGTAGAAGGAGGAGAAAGAAGAGGATAGGGAAGAGGGGGAGGAAAAGAAGGCAGAAGAAGAGAAGAGAGGAGGAGGAGGAAGAGAATGCAGAAGAAGAGAAGAAGGGTAGAAGAAGGGGGAGGAAGAGAAGAGAGAAGAGGGGGAGGAAAAGAAGGCAGAAAAAGAAGAAGAGAAGAGAGGAGGAGGAGGAGGAAGAGAAGAGGAAATAGGGGGAGAAAGAGAAGGCAGAACAGGAAGAGAAGGAAAAGAAACAACAGAAAGAAGAGTAATGAAAAGAGGAATAAGAAGAGAAAGAGAAGAAGGGGAGGAAGAGAAGGCTAAAGAGGAGTAGGAAAAAGAGGAATAAGAAGAGGAGGAGGAAGAGAAGAAGGAAGTGGGAGAGGAGAAGTTGGGGAAGGAGAAGGTGGAAGAAGAGGAAGAGAAGGAGGAGCAAGAGAAAGAGGAATAGGAAAAAGAACAACAACAAGAAGAGGAGGAGGAAGAGAATGTGGAAGAGGAGGAGGAGGAACAGGAGAAAAAGGAGTCTGAAAAAGAAAAATAAGAAAAGGAGGAGGAAGAGGAGCGAGAAGAGTGGAGGAGGAGGAGGAGAGGAAAGAGGGGAAGAGGAGAAAGCAGAAGAGGGGGAGAAGAAACAGAAGAAAGTAGAGTACGAAAAAGAAGAAGAAAAAGAGGAGGAGGAAGACAAAAGGGAAGAGAGAAAGGAGGTGAAGGCTGAAGAGGAGGAAAAAAGGAAAAAGAGAAATAAGAAGAAGAGGAGGAAGGGGAAGAAGAGGAGTAGTAGGAGGAAGAGAAAGAAAAGGAAGAAGAAAAAATGAAGAAGAGGAGGAGGAAGAAAGGGGAGAAAAAGAGGAGGGGGAAGAAGAGGAGTAGTAGGAGGCAGAGAAAGAAGGAAAAATGAGGAAGACAAAGAGGAGGAGGAAGAAGGGGAAGAAAAAGAGGAGGGAAAAGAAGAGCAGGGAAGGTAGAGAAAGAAAAATTACGAAGACGAAGAGGAGGAGGAAGAAGGAGAAGAAAAAGAGGAGGTGGAAGAAGAGGAGTATGGGGAGGAAGAAAAGGAAGAAGAAAAAAGTAGGAAGGTGAAGAGGAGGAGAAGGAAGAAGGGGAAGAAAAAGAGGAGTAGGGGGAGGTAGAGAAAGGAAAGGAAGAAGAAGAAATTAGGAAGGCAAAGAGGAGGAGGAAGAAGGGGAAGGAAAAGAGGAGGGGGAAGAAGAGGAGTAGGGAGAGGTAGAGAAAGGAAAGAAAGAAGAAGACATTAGGAAGGCGAAGAGGAGGAGGAGGAAGAAGGGGAAGAAAAAGAGGAAGGGGAAGAAGAGGAGTAGGGAGAGGTAGAGAAAGGAAAAGAAGAAAAAAATTAGGAAGGCGAAGAGGAGGAGGAGGAGGAGAAGAGGAGGAGGAGGGAGGAGGGGAGGAGGAGGAGGAGGAGGAAGCCTCTCCCAAACAGAGGAGAAAAGAGGGCTGTGTCCTCAAACCTGACGTGACAGTGGGATTGTTCGAAGCTCTCATGTCCCAATCGGATGAACACTGAGGCAGAATGGGCGTGATTTTATTTTATTCATATATTTTGTTTATTTACATTTTCTTGTATTATTGTTATCTTTTATTCATTTGGTATTATTCTTTCAATTCGTTAGTATCCAGTCATGAGCGAATCCTGCGTGACTGTGGTCCGTAGGGATGTCATTAAAGTTCCTAATATAGTGGATATATTAAATATAGACTCCTTACCGCATTTGGAGAAGAGTAATCGTAAATTTTGTTTCTGGACTTATTGGCTGGGAACCCACAACCCCACAGTAACAGGCAACGGTTGTCAGGATCTCTCATAGAGTTTAATAAAAATAAAAAATTGATGAATATATGAAGTCCAAGCCAAACCTAACTTGTTTCTTAGTATCGTGAACTCGTACACATGAAGTCTGTGGTTCTTAACTGTGTCCACTGCTTACATCCCCTTCCAATTCGCAAACAGCCTCAGAAGGACCAATAAGTCTATAGCTCTTTGTATCTCACTTGTATTCGTTTGTGTTGTTATCAGTGTTTTAGTCGTCTTCGTCTGTGTTGTCGGTTCGTAGGGAAAGGAGTAGTGTAGTCGCCGGTTGTCAGTTCTCCTGATATCCGGAGACTAGGCACCGGCCTGTTGGTCCCGCCCCACCAGATGGTCGCCGCTTCCTCACTTTTTTTTTTTTTTTTTTTTTTTTTTTTTTTTTTTTTTTTTACATGGAAGGAGACAGAGATACCTATGAAAGGCGACAGAGTAGAAAATTGAAATAGAAAAAAAAATGTATGTGACTTTGGAATTGAAAATAGGGAGGTAAAAGGTGACGGTGTTGAAAATTGGAAAAAAAAATGTATGTGGCAATGATAGAGAAAATGGAGATAGAAAGGCATGAGGTGCGACAGGGTTGAAAATAGAGATAGGTTGTGGTTCGCCACTGAATTGACGCGGTAGAAGCCCGAATGATCCCTTTCTTCAACTCTGGTAACATATTTTGCAGAAATGTATTTGCTTATTTATTTGCATATGCAGTGTTCATATTTTTTATTCAATGTTTGTTCATATATTCTATTTGGTTATTCATTGTTTATTTTTGTTTTTATTTATCTATTGTGTAGTTGTATATCGCTTTATCTAATAATTTTTCACGTATTTGTTATGGTATTTTTGTTCAATGAATTAGTGTATTCGTCGCTCATGGCGCCGTGTAGCGATCTCGACCCGTAACGTGCATTACTTGTGCACTTGTGTTTTGTTGTTCTTTAGGGTCCTGGAAAGACTTCACCCCCGCCTTTTTTTTTTTTTTTTTTAGTACAAAAATTACAAAGGATTACAAAGGCGGAACAAGCCGCCAGGAGACCTTTTGGTCCATAACTAGGTCGGATGCGAAAAAAAATTATAATGATAAATAGATAACTAAAGGTAAAATAATTTTGAGTTTATGATCCCATCTGTGAAATTGTGGAAACCCTAAGGGGCCAGGGGCCATGAAACCGTCCCTCCTAGAGGTTTGTTGACCTCAGGTCAGGTCAGTGTCACAGTCAAAGTCTATTTGATGTTGCCACTCCGACGGCAGGGGAGTGATCATCGGCGAGATCAAAACTGGACCTGGAATTCCAGGAATGAAATTCCAGGGTCCTGATTCGCAGCCGGTTCTTTATTTTCACGCTGGAAATGTATTTCTTCTTTCTTTCTTTGGGAAATTATTTGGTCTGGAATCAAAGACTCGTTTTTTTCCGAGTCTTCAGTTCTTTGAATCTTGGACCTCGTTTAAGTTGATGAACTTCGATTTTCAAAATTTCGTGAAGAGTGATGACACCGGTACGCTGGTTTCATGTAGAGAGTGGATACGCTTTCTGGGAGAAACAGCTGCAGCCTACCCGGTATTTTACCCACAGTGGGTGTGGGTGTGGGTGTGTGGGCGAAGACATGGGCGAAGGAAACCCTTTACCGGACTCTAGTGACCAGATATCCGGGCAGGAGTCAACCGGATCCCAAAAGTGAACTTAACCCGGAATTTATTCTTCCGGGAAGAGGAAGGACCTTACCCAGACATCACGAAGACTTCTGATGTCCGGTGTCTAGCGCCGTCATATGATTTCATTCACTCATGAGGTCTCATGTCATAGAAAAGGGGTCAGGATCTCTTTCAGGCGACCCCCAATATGATCCTCATGGTATCACCGCGCCCCTACTAATCTGTTTGTATATGTGTTAATATATATGACTAGTTGTTGACTGTAAAAAGTAGGGGACAGGTATAATAAATATATGCATCTGTGTACTTGTCTGCGTTTCTTGTGGGTTTTTGTCGCGTGTCCGTGGTTATTATATTGGATTCATATAATTTTAGAAAAAAGAAAAAAAAATTAGCATACAAGATGTCTTGGCGACCCCAGGCTTGGGAAACAGTGTCTTAGGATGACGTCACCGCATGTAACATAGTCGGTGAAGAAGAAAAGAAGAAGAAAAGAAAAAGAAAAACGCGAAGGAAAGCGGAGGAAAATCGTGGAGGCTAATTAGTATTCACGATGATTAAAATGACAAACGAAGAGAGCATCAAGAGTTGAACAAAGACGCGAGGTCGCTACGCCCACTTTCTTTACCTCTTTAATTTGTGCTCTCTCTCTCTCTCTACTTGGGTCGGTCTCTTTCCTCATATTCCCTCTTTTCTCGTTTTCTCACTCATTTTCTCTTTCTCGTTCTCTCTCGTTCTTTCTCTCTATCGCTCTCTCTGTCTCCCCTCTCCCTCTCTGTCTCCTCTCTCCCTCTCAGTCTTCTCTATCTATCTATCTCTGGCTCCTCTCTCTCTCTCTGTCTTCTCTCTCTTTCTCTCTCTTTCTCTCTCTCTCTCTCTCTCTCTCTTTCTCTCTCTCTTTCTCTCTCTCTCTCTCTCTCTCTCTCTCTCTCTCTCTCTCTCTCTCTTTCTCTCTCTCTCTCTCTCTCTCTCTCTCTCTCTCTCTCACTCTCTCTCTCTCTCACTCTCTCTCTCTACCTACCAGCCTCCATCACTCACTCCTTTCCCACACTCACTTTCCGTTTGTGTGTATGAAAACACTTTTTATTCTTTCTTATAAATGTTTGGTTGTGTGCTGTCGTATTTCAAGGTTTTGTGTGTGTGCGCGCCTGCGTGTGCGCGTGCGTCCGTGTCGATGGGTTCCCATATTACTCTTTGGCCCTTGCACCCAGCGACTTCGAGCTTATTAGAGGAAGAGAAGAAAAATTAGGTGAAGACGTCTTCACATTAGTTCGGAACCTTAGGAG
>NC_134817.1:3655000-3660000 GCF_046742065.1 Oratosquilla oratoria | reverse complement strand
TCCTTCCCCTCCCCCCCCAAAAAAAAGAAAATATTATTTTTGATTTCATCGGTTCTCCTTCGTCGTCAGAAGCGACCTCGCCCTGGGCAGACCCCCGATTTGTCTTCCGCTGAGACTCTTCATCCGTCGTCCGTCTTTAGCGAGTTCGGTTCTTGGAGATCGACGGGTCCTCTTCGAGTACCGGAGTCGGGGTTCTTCTCCGTTGCTGCTGGTCTTCCTTTGTGGATTACTACAGGAACAACAACAGCAACAACGGCACTAACAACGCCAAACCAAACACAACCACCAACAATATCACTAACAACACCAAGCCAGATACCACCAACAACAAAAACACTAACAACACCAACAACAACAGAACAAAAAACAACAACAACAATAAAATATTGGTCATGCTCTTCGTCAGTGGTGACGTCATCCTTCGAAGGCTTTAAATTTGATTTAATTTTATTTATTTTTTGATATTTATTTTTAGTTTTTCCTTTAAGGGAGGGGGAGAGGGGCATCGTATACTTTCTCTCGCATCAGTGACGGTATCCTTCACCCCCTCATTTTATTTTATTTTCATTTTTCCTCTTCACAGTTGAATTACCTCACTTTTCTTTTTTCTTTCTTTTTCTCTTTTAGTTGCATACGTAACTCTGGTAGCGTTGCCTCCGCCTCGCCTTGCGCTTCCTCTCGATATGCTTAGGCCTCCGTCTCCCAAAACGTGCAGCGCCTCCCGCCGTTGCATTATGCAGAGCTTCATCACTCGGCCTTGTTTACCTCGGCTGCAGAGGAACCGCTCGCTCCCGCACGGGCCTCCTCTTCCTCTTCCTCTTCCTCCTCCTCTTCCTCCTCCTCCTCCTCCTCTTCCTCGCCTCTTCGTGTCCTATTTCGTTCCCATTCCAGCCGCCTCTTTTTGAGGTTATTTTGCATTGTTGACGTATGGGGACGCTGTGAACAGATTACTCATCTTCATTATGTTTATTAATATGATTTTTTTCTCACCTCGTCAGACCTTCCCTTTTTTTTTTCTTTATCTTGTTTTCGCATTTCATTTCTTCTTACTTTCTTCGCTTCTCATTTTCACTTCTGTGTCTCATACCTGTACCCTCCTCTCCCGCCATCATCTCTTTATTTATTATTTCTTCATTTTCATCTCTTCCTCCTCCTCCTCCTCCTCCTCCTCCAACTCTTCTTCTCCCCCTTCTGCTCTTCTTTGTCCTCCTCCTCCTTCCTTTTTCACACCCCCCTCTCCTTCCCCACCCCATTCCTCTCCCCATCCTTTCCTCTCCACCACGTCCTCCTCCCCCGCACCCCCATCCTCTCCCCCATGCCCTCCTCCCCTCCTCATCGTCTTCCCCAACTACTCCAACTCCTCCTCCTCCTCCTTCCTACCCACCTCCTTCCTCTCCCCCACTCTTTCCTCTCCACCACGCCCTCCTCCCCACACCCCCATCCTCTCCCCCACGCCGTCCTTCCCTCCTAATCGTCTTCTTCCCCTACTGCTCCACCTCCTCCTCCTCCCTACCCACCTCCCTCTCTTCCCCTTCCTCTCACCCCACCTCTTCCCCTCGTCTACCCCAGCCTGAACTTTCACCTTGACCCCAAGTTCAACCCTCCTTCTCCTCCTCCTCCTCCTCCTCCTCCTCCTCCTCCTCCTCCTCCTCCTCCACGTGCCCTCTTCGTTGCATTCCCCCCTCCTCCCCCTCCCCCCTGCAGCCCTCCTCTTAAGTCATCACCTTCCTCACGCACCACATTTACAATTCATCAACCTTCTTCCCCCTTCTTTCCCCCTCCCCACCCTTCCTCTCCACCTCCTCTTCCTCCTCCTCCTCCTCTTCCTCCTCTTCCTCTTCCTCTTTATCTTCCTCCTCCTCCTCCATTCTCCCCTTTCTCCCCCTTCTCCCTTTTCTTCCCCTCCTCCCCTTTCTTCCTCTTCTTCCCCTTGTTTCCCCTTCTTACCTTCCCCCTCCTCCCCTTTCTCCCTTCCTCATCTTCCCCTTCCTCCCTCATCTTCCCCTTTCTCCCTCCCTTCCCCCTATTTCTCCCCTTCACCCCTTTTCCACCCCTCTTCCCCGTTTCCACCTCTCCTCCCACTTCTCCCTCCTTCCTCTTTCTCCCCTCTCCCTATATCTCCCCTCCTTCCCTTCCTCCTTTCTTCTTATTTCTCCCCCTTCCCTTTCTCCCTTTCCTCCCCCTTTCTCCCCATCCCCTTTCTCTCCCTCCTACACCTTCCTCCCCTTCTCCCCCTCCCTCCCTTTTCACCCCTGCTTTCCACCCCTGCTTTCCACCCCTCCTCCCCCTTTTTCTCCCTCCTTCCCCTTTTCCCCCTCCTTCCCCTTTTCCCCCCTCCTTCCCCTTTTCCCCCTCCTTCCTCTTTCTCCCCTCACCTTGCTTCCTCTTCTCTACTTTCCCCCCTTAAGCCATTTCTCCCTCTTCTCCCCTTCTTCCCTTTCTCCCCTCATTCCCCTTTCTCCCCTCATCCCCCTTTCTCCCCTTCCTCTCCCTTTCTCCCCTTCTCCCCTTATCCCTTTATTCCCCTTCCTCTCCCTTTTCTTCCTCTTCTCCCCTTCTCCCCTCATCCCTTTTCTCCCTCTTCTTCCCTTCTCCTCTCGTCCCCTTTCTCCCCTTCCTCTCTCTTTTCTCCCCATCCTCTCCCTTTTCTCCCCTTCCTCTCCCTTTTTTCCCCCTTTTCTCACCCTTTCTCTCCCTCCTACACCTTTCTCCCCTAATCCCCCTTTCTACCCTCATCGCCCTTCCTCTCCCTTTTCTCCCCCTTCGTCCCTATTCCTTCCTTTACTTCCTTCTCCCCTATCCAGTTTATTAGCGCCCTTCCTTCTTTTATTTATTTTTTATTATTATTTTTATTTCGTTGTTGTGTACCGCGACGTCTTTTTGTTTCCTAGCAGGACGAATATTTTAATATTCAATTTCTTCTTCTTTTTAATTTTTTTCTTTCTTTTTCTTCTTCTTCTTTCTCCCTTCTCCCTCCCTTTGTATTCCTCGACTTATCTTCTTCTTTAGTGTCGCCTTGTTTTTCGTCTTTTCTGTCATCATCGTCTTCCTTAATTTTCTCCTTTTTTTTCTTCTTCTTAATTCGTTTTCTTCATCTTCGTTATCTTCTTCCTTGCCGTCTCTCTCCTCCGTGTTTTTGTTTTTCTTCGTGTCTTTGTTTAAGTTTTATTAATTGTTTTTGTTATAATAATTACAATATTAATGCCTTGGCCATAATGGTTCCTTGCAATCTTAACCAATTTCTTTTTTCAATTTTATTTGGTAATTAATATCGTTAACGTTACTTCACCGTTGTTGATATAATAATGATAATAGGTATCGTGGTGATGATAATAGGGATAATTAATCCTGCCCTTAGGACTCTTGTCCTTCGTGCCGGAAGATCAAGACCCTCCCCCTCATTCCCTCCCTCGTTCCCTTCCCTCATTCCCCTCCCTCATTCCTTCCCCTCCCTCATTCCTTCCCCTCATTCCCTCCCCTCATTCCCTCACTCATTCACTCCCTCGTTCCCTTCCTTATTCCCTTCCCTCATTCCCTCCCTCATTCCCTCCCCTCATTCCCTCCCTCATTCCTTCCCTCATTCCTTCCCCTCATTCCCTCCCATCATTCCCTCCCCTCTTTCATTTCATTGCCTTTTGCGCTCTCTCTCCTCCCCTTCCTCCTCCTCCCCCTCCCCTTCCACTTCTTTCTCCTCCTCCTCCTCCTCCTCCTCATCTTCCTCCTCCTCCTCCTTTACAAAGGATTACAAAGGCGGAGCATGCCGACAGGAGACCTTTTGGTCCATATCTAGGTCGGATGCGAGAAAAAAAAATCATAATAATAATAAAATAATAAATAAAAACTATAATCGCCGTCGTCCTCCTACTCCTACTCTTCTATTTCTCTTCTTCCTCCTCCCCCTCCCCTTCAACCTCTTCCTTTCCCTCCTCCTCTTCCTCCTCTTCCTCCTCCTCCTCTTCCTCCTCCTCCTCTTCCTCCTCCTCTTCCTCCTCCTCCTTCTCCTCCTTTTCCTCCTCCTCCTCCTCCTCCTCTTCCTCGTCCTCGTCTTCCTCGTCGCCGTCGTCCTCCTACTCCTACTCTTCTGTTTCTCTTCCTCCTCCTCCTCCTATTTTTACTTCTACTTTTCCATCTCATCGTCCTCCTCTTCCTTTTCATCCTCCTACTCCAACTGCTCTTCCCCCTCCAACAACTACTCCTTATTCTACTCTTTCTCCTTCCCCTCCTCTATCCTACCCCTCCTCCTGTTCGTTGTTTTCTCCCTCCCCCTCTTCATCCTCCTCTACCTCTTCTTCTGTTCCCTTATTCCCCCTTTCCCCTCTCCTTCAACCTCCTCCCCTCATCTACCTCCACCTCTTCCCCTCTTCTGCCTCCATCTCTTCGTACTCTTCCTCTACTCTACTCCCCCTTCTTCCAATTTTCTTTCTCTCATTTCTACACGAATATACTCCCCTACCTTTGCCCAAACTCCCTTTACTCCTCGAACTCCTCGAACTCCTCCTGCTCCCTCACACTCCTCCTGCTCCCTCACACTCCACCTACTCCCTCACACTCCTCCTCCACGCTTCACTCCCACGTAAGCCAGTCCTCAGCAGACCCCCGCTTGGGTGTGAGGTAGGCTAGGCTAGGCTAGGCTATGTTTCTTGCATGATATCTTGATTCATGGACAGTGATCAGTAGAATAATGCATGGCAGACGGATGCTTCAAGTATCGCTAAGCATTGAGAGAGAGAGAGAGAGAGAGAGAGAGAGAGAGAGAGAGAGAGAGAGAGAGAGAGAGAGAGGAAGTGAGGGAGATAGTGAAACAGAAAGGAAGAGGCAGTGAGAGAGAGAGAGAAAAGGAGAGAGAGAGAGAGAGAGAGAGAGGAGGGGATCAGGAGAGCGGAGCGTCATATGAGCATAAGAAGGGGATGCATGATAAGGAGAGAGAGAGAGAGAGAGAGAGAGAGAGAGGAGGGATCGTCAGGAGAGCGTCGTATGAGCATAAGAAGGGGATGCATGAT
>NC_134817.1:3640000-3645000 GCF_046742065.1 Oratosquilla oratoria | reverse complement strand
AATTGCAGTTTCATTGAAAGCTGCATGGAAACATAATTTTGAATTTCTTTCTTTCTTTTTTCCAGGTGAGTATACACCATCGGGGATTCTTCCTAAGTCGGTCGAACAGTAAGTCACGTGACCAACACAAAGGACAAATTAGTTTTTCTTAGTTTTATAATCTATGATTTTGTAAACACGTGTGCACGACGCACTCTTTCTTCTGTCTGTTTGTCTGTGTCTTATTGCCTCCCTCTCTCAGTCTCTCAATATCTCTCTCAATCTCAATCTCTCTCAGTCTCTCTTTCTCTCAATCTGTCTCTCAATCTCTCTCTTTCTTAATCTCTCTCTCTCAATCTCAGTTTCTCTCAGTCTCTCAATCTGTCTCTCAATCTCTCTCCGTCGCTTTCTCTTAATCTCTCTCTCAATCTCTCAGTCTGTCTCTCTCTCAATCTCTCTTTGTCTCTTTCTCTTAATCTCTCTCTCTCTCAATCTCTCTCTCAATCTCCCAGTCTATTTCCCTCTCTCTCTCTCTCAATCTCTCTCTCAATCTCTCTTTCTCTCTCTCTCTCTCTCTCTCTCTCTCTCTCTCTCTCTCTCTCTCTCTCTCCATCTCTCTTCCCCTTTCTACACAGAGATATTAAGACTCCTGGAAATATTTTATTTCCTCGATAGATGATGTTTTCCGTTTCTTTTCTTTATTCCTTTCCTCTCCTTTCATTTCATTGTGATGGAATTCACCTTCCTTCTCTTTTATGTGAACAAGTTTGAAGATTTTCTTTGTTTCGTTTCTTTTCTCTTATTTTTCAATATTTTTTATTGATATTTCGAATGCTTCTTTTTCAATATATTTTGTCTTACGGGACAATTGTCACAAGTGGCCGGGGTTTCTTCCTCCAGGTGAATAAAATCACCTGGCGACAGAGGACATAAACGTACTAGTGTCAGATTAAATCGTCTTTGAGGACTTGAGGAACATTTAAATACAAATTGGGAGGCGGCACCAAGGTCCGCGAAATGGCCGCATTTCGTCTTGTTTCGTTATTTCAGCTTGTGAATATATATGTTCAGGTGCCATTTGTAATTGGTCGTCTCGTATGTTTTCGTTCAGCTTGACACTGATCGATGTTTTTCGGTCTTTCCTGTTGTTAAAGCCTCTGATACTCCGCCTTATTGTGACACAATACCAAAATTTTTATTTATTTATTTATCTTATTTTATTTATTTATTTATCTAATTTTATATATATTTTTATTTGTTTTTTAGTACCTGCAAGTGGTGTTCCTTAGGTATGGACAGCATATAGAATCATCTCCCTACAGTAGATATTAAAAACCCGTCAGCATCCTCACGTACATCTGACTGTGCAACACCGAGTGGCTGACACTCGCTCCATAGACCGAAACCAAGATATCTGTATTAACTTAGGATGTAGTTCCTTTGCTGACAACCGGCGACTGCTCTCTTGTGCCTTCGTAAGCCGGTGACGTAGTAACGGTCCCACACAAATAACACTTCAAAGAGGATCGTTGCCGGCCGGTGTTGGGCTGTGGGTTTCCAGATGAGGCAAAACTTCTTTGTTATCTTGATTGCCTTCGCAGTCATAATGTTTACTTTCTCCTCCTCCTCCTTTTCCTCTTCCTCCTCTTCCTTCTACTCTTCCTTTTCCTTCTAACCCTCTTCCTCTTCTTTCTCCTCTTCTTCACCTCTTTCTCCTCCCTCCCTCTCTCCTTCCTTCAATCCCTCATCCCAGCTTCCTCCTTCCTCCCTCCTTCCTCTTTCCTCCTTCTTCCTCCCTCCTTCTTCCTCCCTCCTTCCTCCTTCTTCCTCCCTCCTTCCTCCTTCTTCCTCCCTCCTTCTTCCTCCCTCCTTCTTCCCCCCTCCTTCCTCCTTCTTCCTCCCTCCTTCTTCCTCCCTCCTTCTTCCTCCCTCCTTCCTCCTTCTTCCTCCCTCCTTCTTCCTCCCTCCTTCCTCCTTCTTCCTCCCTCCTTCCTCCTTCTTCCTCCCTCCTTCCTCCCTCCTTCCTCCTTCCTACTCCCTCCTTCCTACTTACATCATTCCTTCTCCATCCTTCTTCCTTCCTCCTTCCTTCTTTCTCCTCACTCCTTCCTCCTTCTTCCTCCTCTGCCCTCTCTCCTCCCTCCTTCCTCCTTCCTCCATGCTCCTCTCTCCTTCAACCCCTCCCTCCCTCCTCTTACTCCTCCCTCCCTCCTCCTACTCTTCCTGTCTCTTCCTCTCTTCCTCCTTCGTCACTTCATCTTCCTCCTCTTCCTCCTTATCCTCTTCCTCCTTATGCTCTTCCTCCTCTTCCTCTTCCTCGTTATCCTCTTCCTCCCACTCTTCATCCTCATCTTCCTCTTTCCCTTCCTCCTATCCTCCTCCTCCTCCTACTCCTCCTACTCGGTCGCCTCTACCCACTGAGAATCGTTTGATTCTGCGTTGTGGTTGAGTCCTTCATGAGCTTCGATGCTCTTTTGTCAGACTAGCCAGCAGGCCTCCCTCCCTCCCTCCCTCCCTCCCTCCCTCCCTCCCTCGGTTTGTGTTGTATGCAAAATTGCATTCATCTCTTAACCTTTTTTTTTTCCTTGTGACTTTTCGTCCTTTTGTTTCCAAACGAATTTCACAATTATTTGTGAGGTTTTTTTTTGTTTGTTTTTTCTCCGGAGGGAAGATTGATTAAGACCACTGGAAAAAAGACTATTTCGTTCAGTTTTATTATTTTGATCTTCTTCTCCCCTCCCCTGCCCCTCCCCCTCCTTTTCCTCCCCCTCCTTCCCCTCTCCCTCCTTCCCCTCCCCCTCCCACCCCGACCTAGTTTGACCCGCTGTACTATTGACATACCTCCACTCAATTCTTCATTTTCTTTTATATATTTTCCACTCTATGATAATTTCATTTAATTTGTTTATTCATTTATATGTAAAATTTTTCCTTTCTACCGGTTTCTTCTGCTTATTTGTACATTTTTAATTTCTTATTTTTGTTTTCTTCTTATCCTATCTCCTTTGCGCGAGATAATATGCCCCATAAAGTGTCGCCATAATGCTTAATTTACGGTTATGTATTCATGAATTGTTTTTGTCTGGTTGCTCCCCCCAGTCCTCCTCGGGCTAGCGCGCGTCGACTCTAGGAATGACGTCATGTCGCCGTTTAGTATTCATTTCTATTCCGACTTAGTTTCGTTTTTCTTTGTTATTTTCCTTTTTTCTTTTCGTAGGCCACTCCTAGTGGGTCTGTTTCTCTCTAGGATTTCTACCTTTCTAGATGGAATAGTTAATCATGAGGTAGGATAATACGTTTTGGAGAAATAGAATCTGGAAACAGATTTATTGTTGATTGCTTAGGGAACTCCCATAGCAATACGTGGGCATATGAATAGGTAAATGGATAAAGTAGGATGAATATATAGATAAATGAATTAATAAATAGATTAATACGAAATCCGCTATCCAACAAAACCGGTAGACTAAAATGAAAATTTCTGAAAATTGCCTGGGGTTGGCAGTGAGGAGGAAAATGGCGGATGGAGGGTGGGGGAGGGGAGGTGGGGGAGGTCTCTCCGGTGTTTCTCGTATATTCCCATACTTGTTATTTCTGTTCTTTAGCTGCCTGGATTCTCCGTAAGGATGGAAGCGCTGGTCAAGAGACCATTTGATCCGTAAGAATGTGTCTGGTGTGTGGAAGAGTAAATATAATAAGTAAATAAAGATGGCCAAGGCGGATATAAAAAAAAGTAGATATAACAAAATCTTAAGAAATAAAATGAAATGAATGAACACACACACACACACACACACACACACACACACACACACACACACACACACACACACACACACACACACACACGTGCACACACACACGTGCACACAATGTACATAAATTAGCCAATGATGGGTACAAGCAAATGGAATTGTTACTAATTCTGGACATGTTCCCACGCACCACATCCGCGTTCGACTATAATTGTCTACTAAATGTATTAGAGAATAAATAAGCCCAGACCATGTACTCTGTACCAAATTAGATGTACTCGCAGTACATGGTAGAAAAATGTAATCGAAGTACATGGTACCATGCACTAACCTCATGGACAAAATAACCTAACACATGGTAGGTCAGGAAGAGTAGAAGTGGATATTTTGTTGGATTATTAGTATTATTGTTATTATTGATATTATTATTATTATTTCTATTATTATTATTTTTATTGTTTTTATTATTCTATTATTATTATTATTATTATTATTGTTGTTGTTTATTTTTTATTTTATTTTTATTTATTCATTTATTTATTTATCTATTTTTTGATCATTGATGTTACTGGTTTGGGTGAATCAGTTGCTTTTTGGATGGGGATGGGAAGGGTTTGCTTTGCTGTGGAAACCACTATAACGCCCCAGCCTCCCCCTCCTGACCTGACCTGACCTCACTTCCCCTCAACTGAACAAAATCACCGGATATTCAAGGTCTGACAAAAACGACAAATAAAACTTGAAAATGTCTTGTATATTGTTAAATCGAACACCAAACACATAAGAACATAAGAAAGAAGGAAACTGCAAGAGACCATAAGGCCTACACTAGGCAGTTTCATGTCCATTACCACCTATCGTCCTCATCCATAAATCTATCTAACCGTCTCTTAAAACAATTGATAGTTTCAGCGCTCACTACATGGTTACTAAGTCTATTCTATTCGTTGACCACTCTTTTGGTAAACCAGTGCTTGCCTATTTCCTTCTTAAATCTAAATTTGTCAAAATTTAACCCATTACAGCGAGTCCTGACCTGTTGTCTTAATATGATGACCTTGTTTGTATCACCCTTGTTATATCCCTTGATCCACTTGAACACCTTTATCAGATTACCCCGCACTCTGCGTCCTTCTAGAGCGTAAATTAAGGTGCTTGAGGATGCCCTCGTAAGATAAGTTTTTGAGCCCATCATTTTGGTCATTCTCCTCTGTACTGATTCTAGTGAATTTATATCCGTTCTATAGGACGGAGACCAAAAATGTA
>NC_134817.1:3597500-3632500 GCF_046742065.1 Oratosquilla oratoria | reverse complement strand
TCATCCTCATATTCATCCTTGTTCTATTTATCTCCCTTACCCTCCTCATTTTTTTTCCTTTTCTTCGTCCTCTTTGTCCTCCCACTCCTTTTCCTCTTCCTCCTTCCTCTTCCTCTTATTCGTCCTCCGCTTCTTCTTCCTCCTTTCTTCCTCCTCTTCGTCCTCTTTGTTCTTCTTTTCACCCTTCTTTTCCACGTCATCTTCATGGTCCTCTTCCTCCTCGTCTTCCTCCTCTTCTTTGTCCTCTTCATCTTTCTCTGAATCTTCCTCCTTGTCTTCTTCCTCCTCCTCTTCTTTTCTTCGTCCTAGTTTTCCTCTTTGCCCTCCTCATCCCGTCGCACCTCAACCTCAATTGCTACTATCTATTCCACTACCTCGTACGTTCGAAGTACCTCTTCTCCATCATCGGCACCACCACCACCACTACTACCACCACTAATACCATCACTAACACTACAACCACTTCCAATATAACTACAACACCATTATCTCTACCACCACCACCACAACAACCACCTCCACTATAACTGACACCGCTACCATCCCTCCACCAACTCCTCCATCACCATCTCCAGTATCTCCTTCACCAACGCCACCTGCTTCACCAGCATCTCCTTCACCACCACCACCTCCTCCACCACCATCACCTCCACCAGCATCTCCTTCACCACCACCACCTCCTCCACTAACATCTCCTCCATCACCATCACCTCCATCACCTTCACCAACACCTCCTCCACCAACACCTCCACCAGCATCTCATTCACCACCACCACTACCACCTCCTCCACCAACACCTCCTCCACCAGCATCTCCTCCATCACCATCACCTATATCACCTTCACCACCAACACCTCCACCAGCATCTCATTCACCACCACCACTACCACCTCCTCCACCACCACCTCCTCCACCACCACCTCCTCCACCAGCATCTCCTTCACCACCACCACTACCACCTCCTCCACCATCACCTCCTCCACCACTATCTCCTTCACCACTTCCTCCACCACTGTCACCTCCACCACCTACACCACCACCACCTTTACCGCCACCACCACCACCACCAACAACAACAACGCCATTCCAGGCGGGTCTCTTTCCAGGTTTTGTAGCTTTTCGTTTTACATTTCCAGTTCTTCCTCAATGGCCTCGCGATGGAATACTCCGCCATTAATGTCCTTTTTTGAAATTTCCCGTTCGCAGCTGGATGCAAAGACCCCTCGAGCACAGAAAAAGGAACCAGCTGTAAATAGCTGTCAAACCGACATAGGATAGTTCCTGTGTTTGCTCTTATTGTGGACTGGAGTCTTTTCATGTCTCTCTCCGAAGAGTTTGTGTATGTGTGGGGGGTTTATATATGTGCTTTAGTGGGGTAACGGGCTATAGGAAGGGGTAGGTGGTGATGCTAACTGCTGTAGTTGTGTCTCAGGGGTGTTCTTCACTTCGGATATACTGTATGTTGGTCGTCGTCGTCTTCTTCTTCTTTTTCTTCTTTTTCTTTTTCTTCTCTTTTCTTCTCCTTCTTCTTCTTCTTCTTCTTCTTCTTCTCTTTTCTTCTTCTCTTTTCTTTTTCTTCTTCTTCTCCTCTTTTCTTTTCTTTTTCTTCTCTTTTCTTTTTTTTTCTTTTTTTTCCCTTTTTCTTCTTCCGCAATTACTTATGCAATTGAACAGGTTGTTTGTTTATTTGTTTATCCCTGAAGTTCTTGTGATAAAAGATTAGATATTGGCCAGGAAATTGGAGTCATACGGATTGACATAATCACGGATACCAATTTTTGTTTTGTTTTGTTTTTTTGTCATTATTTTTAGTTCATTTTTGTGTTCCTATTTTCTATATTTTATTTTTGCTCTATTTCAAATTGTGTTTCACTTATAGTGATTATTTTATTTCGTAATATTTTTGTTATATATGTTTTTATTCTATTATGTATTATTTATTTATTTGTTTGTTTTGTATTTTATTTACTTATTTATTTATTTATTTATTTTTTATTTTTTATTCATTTATTATTATTATTTTTTTTTTTTTGAGTGAAGAAAAGTAGTTCCCTTTCGTTGTCGTGCTCCTGCCTCATGTCCGCAGCTGTGGAGAGCAGGAGCTGTTAGCAGGAGCTGCAACTGCTGCTGGTTTTGAGATAAGCCAGTGTACGTGTGATTAACCTGAATTGGCTCCAAATGCGAGGCTCCCGCGGGCCGCTTTTACCCTGCAGACAAGCTACGGGTTCGGTTTTGGATTTGGTTTCGGTTTTGGTTTTGGTTTCGGTTCTGGTTTCGGTTTTGGTTCTCATTTGTTTTGGTTTGGTTCTGGTTGGTTTTGGTTTTGGTTTCGGATTTGGTTTTGTCTCCTGGGTTTGGTTTCGGTTTTGTATTTGGTTTTGGTTTCGGTTTTGGATTTGGTTCTCATTTGTATTGGTTTGGTTCTGGTTGGTTTTGGTTTTGGTTTCGGTTTTGATTTTGGTTCTGGTAGGTTTTGGTTTTGGTTTTGGTTCCGGATGGTTTTGGTTGTGTTGTAAACAATGGATAGCGTTTCTCTCTCTCTCTCTCTCTCTCTCTCTCTCTCACACACACACACACACACACACACACACACACACACACACACACACACACACACACACACCCTCTCTCTCTCTCTCTCTCTCTCTCTCTCTCTCTCTCTCTCTCTCTCTCTCTCTCTCTCTCTCTCTCTCTCTCTCTCTCTCTCTCTACTCTCTCCTCTGTCTCCTCTCTCCTCTGCATCCTCTCTCCTCTGCATCCACTCTCCTCTGTATCCTCTCTCTTCTCTCTCCTTTCTCTCCTCTCTTTCCTCTCCTCTCTCTCCTCTCTTCTGTCTCCTCTCTTCTGTCTCCTCTCTCTCCTGTCTCTCATCTCTCTCCTCTCTCCCTCTCTATGTCTCCTCTCTTTCTCTCTCTCTCTCTCTCTCTCTCTCTTTCTCCCCACTCTCTCTCTGTCTCTCGCTTTCTTACTGACATGCACACACATTCACGCAAACATTTACCTGTATGTACATGGAAATATCGAAATGTAACTGTGTGTGCGTGTGCGAATAATAATAATAATAATAATAATAATAATAATAATAATAATCGGTTTATTGAGATAACAGCCATGCAGTGATGCACTGACAGTATACAATTTGTGCTAATTCTGGGGCTAATTTGAATTGATAACAGTGTCCACTATGGAAGGGCATGGTGAGTCGCCGACGCCGCCGCTGTGATGGTCCCGAGTTCGTTGCTCGGAACACGTCCTTTCAGCGAGAGCGTTAATCTAGATTACTTTAACTCTCTTGCTCAGATGATGCCCCCCCCCGGGGTGGATGGGGGTGGGGGGATGTGGGGGTAACTTTCCGAGCTTTAACCAGCGCTTCTCTCCATGGGTTTGAGAAGGAAATAGGGAATTTTTGGTTTGTCAACAGAGTGGGGAACGAATGAAATAGACTCAGTAACTATGTAGTTAATGACCGCTGAAACTGTCGGTTGTTTTAATAGAAGATAAGATAGATGTATACATAGGGATAACTAGTGGTTAGGGGCACGCAACTGCTTGGTGTAGGCCTTATGGTCTCTTGCAGTCTCCTTCATTCTTTTGTTATGAACAATATTCCAACTTATTGGTTTAGCCATAGAGATGGTTATGGAAGGAGTTAAGGAGGTTAAGTTAAACCCCGTTTTATGGTGACGTCAGTCATTTATTTTATTATGGTTAATGTTAAACGATTATATCTAGAGAGTATATTATTGAATAAATTCGTTTATTTTTAGAGAAAAAAAATTGTGATTGGCGTTACTTTGCCAAAGGGATTAATTACGAAACTCGACTAAGTGTTGTCTCAAGTTCCAAAATGTAGTGTTCAGATATATCAGGAATTGCCTTACTTGACCGAATATTTTTGAACATGGACGCGACGGTACGGGGCTATGAACCAATGAAAACCCGTTTTATGTGGTTGCTTATTGTTTAGTTGTATGTATTTTGTTTTGTAATACAAAACGGGGGGAGTTCATCAAATTAAACAATCAAAGACATTAGTGATATATTTTATTGTGTGTTAATACAACGTAAGACGATTAAAAGAGGCAAAAGGCAGAAAACGGAGAAGAAGAGGAAAAAGAGGAGGAGGTATAAGAAGAAATAGGACAAAGAAGAAAAGGAGGAAACTAAGAAAAAGTACGAGTACGAATAAGACGAGGACGAAGAAGGCAACGAAGACGAAGAAGACGACGAAGCAGAGGAAGAAGACAAAGCCAAAAAAGAAGAACACGAAGACGAGGAACACGAAGCCAGGGAACACGGGGAAGAAGAGGGCGAAGAAGAATAGGAATACGAAGAAGAGGAGGGCAAAGAAGAAGAAGAACACGAAGAAGAAAAAGAAGAACACGAAGAAGAAAAAGAATACGAAGAAGAGGAGGGCAACGAAGAAGAAAAAGAAGAACACGAGGAAGAAGAAGAAAAAGAATACGAAGAAGAGGAGGGCAAAGAAGAACAACACGAAGAAGACGAAGAAGAAGACAAAGAACAACACGAAGAACAACACGAAGAAGAAGAATACGAAGAAGAGGAGGAAGAAGACGAAGAAGAAGAAGAAGAAGAAGAAGTAGAAGAAGAAGAAGAGGAAGAAGAAGAAGAACAAGAGGACTTGGACTCCGAGATCGAGGCTGGCAAGAAGGGAAGTGAGCAGAGCCGGTTGGTTTTATAGCCCAGCGAGTGCTTCACTTGAGCCGGTTTATGGCAGTCCCGGGTGGGGAGGGGTGGGGGGAGGTGGGGGGATGAAGCGGTGGGTCTGGACCGGCACCGAGGACCCCCCAGATGAATTGCATGTGGAATTGTCTCCCCTGAAATGAAAGCGTAATTGCCTGGTGGAGGTGGTGGAGGAGGTGGAAGAGGTGGAGGTGGAGGAGGCGGAAGCGTTCTCGAGTTCATTTTTGGCACACGACGGCACGCGCGCGTGCACACACACACACAAACACACACACACACACACACACACACACACACACACACACACACACACACACACACACACACACACACACACACACACACACACACACACACACACACACATTTACGTATATATACACATGCATGTACACGTATACACACGTACACGTATACACATACATTCTATACCCCTCGTGACTGAGCCCAATTTACGGTCGCTGTTCAAGATTACATAGATGTAATAGGAAGACTGACCTAATAGGAAGAAAGAAGTAATAGGAGGACCGACGTAATAGGACGAATGACGTAATAGGAAAAGTGACGTAATAGGATGAAATTTGTAATAGGAACAGTGACCTAATAGGAAGAAAGATGTAATAGGAAGAATGACGTAATATATTTTGGGAAATACGGAGGGCGTCAGAAGGAAAAGGGAGGAAGAGGAGGAGGAAGGAGGGGGAGTGGAGGGGGAGATAAAGGGGAAGAGGGAGGAAGGAAGATTTGGGAATTTAGTAGGTGAATTGGAAGGCAATGGAGGTAAAGGAGGAGGTATGTGGAGGGGAAGATAGAAGCGAAAGTGAAGGTGGAGTGATGGTATGTAAATGTGGAGGTGGAAGAATAGTGGAAGGTGGATAAATGTGGAGGAAAGTGGATAGGGGTGGGAATTGGAGACACATGGAAAGGAAAATAAGAGGTGGAGGAATGTGGAGGAGAAGATGGAAGAGGAGGAGATGGAAATGTGGAGGAGAAAGATAGAGAAAAGTGGAGGCGAAGATGGAGGAATGTGGAGGGGAAGCCTCACCACATTTGGGGTGAAGAGGAGGATTTTTGGCAGACTCGGCTGTCTGACTTGAGTGGAGGAAGGAATATGGAGGGAAGAGAGTGTAGATGGAGTGAAAGGGAGGAGGGGAATAAAGAGAATGGAGGGCGAAGAAGGAAGAGGAAGAGGAAGGGAGAGGACCAAAGAAAGGGAAGAGGGATTAAGAGGAGGAGGAGGGAGGAAGGGGAGGTGGGGTAAGCAAGGAGGAGGGAGGAAAAGAGGGAAGAGAGGAAGTAATAGGAAGAAAGGGAATAAAGAGCAGGAGGAAGAGGAGGAGGAGGAGGAGGAGGAAGAGGAAAGAGGACGAGGTGAGTGATAGGTGAGTTATGAAGGGAAAGGGAGATGAGGTAGGGTAAAGACAGGGAGGAAAATAGGAAAACGTGGATAAAGATAGTGGAAATAAGAGAGAGAGAAGGAAGAGAGAAGAAATGGATAGGGAAGGAAAGGGAAATGTGGTGATGACGCTTCCTCCTCCTCCTCCTCTTCTTCATCTTCCTCTTATTCATCCTCCTCTTCCTCATCCTCCTCTTCCTCTTCATTTCCTCTTTCACCTCCTCGTCCTCGTCCTCGTCCTCCTCTTCCTCATTCTTCTCCTCCTCCTTCTCCTCCTTCAAATCCACCTCCTCCTCCCACTCACCTCCTTCTCTTCCTCCTCCTCCTCCCACTCACTTCCTCCTCTTCCTCATCCACCTCCTCCTCCCACTCCACCTCCTCCTCCCACTCCACCTCCTCCTCCCACTCCACCTCCTCCTCCCACTCCACCTCCTCCTCTTCCTCATCCACCTCCTCTTCCCGATCCACCTCCTCCACCCAATCCACCTCCTCCTCCCACTCTACCTCCTTCTCTTCCTCATCCACCTCCTTCCACTACACCTCCTCTTCCTCATCCACCTCCTCCCTCCCTCCCTCCCTCCCTCCCTCCCTCCCACCTCACTACTTCCACAGGAGGATGTAATTGCTTTGCGAATATCGAATGAAATCATTAGTCCTGAACCCCATGGAACGGATTATAAAACATACAAAACTATCCTAAAAAGTATATATATATATATATATATATATATGTGTGTATTACAAAAATAAATCAATAATAAGAATAAACGAAAATAAATGAAAATAAACAAGGAAGTAGATTAATACAAATAAAGATTGATAAACGATAAGTAAAAAATAATAGTTAAGTTATTGAAAAAAGATTATCACCCATACAACAACGAGCCGGAAAGATTTAAAATTCATTTAATTCCTGTTGTCATCATTGCCATTTTTTTGTTTATTTAGTTTATTAGTCTTTACACAGTAAGTGATAGCCAGAATAATATATCTAAAGTAGTCCTCTGAGATAAATTGGGGCTAAATTGGTATGCCGGCCCTGTGCGATGCGGACCTCTTACTCTTTAGTTTTAATCTCTCTTTCTCTCTCTCTTTCTCTTTCTTTATCTCTCTCTCTCTCTCCCTCCCTCTATCTATCTATCTATCTCTCTCTCTGTCACGCAAACACACGCACACACATACGCACACATACATATACACACACTCACACACACACACACACACACACACACACACACACACACACACACACACACACACACACACACACACACACACACACACACACATTCCCGCCACTATCCACCACTCTCGTTAACGTCACTCACAAGACTGCCACCATTTTCCACCACTACCACCACCTCTGTCGCCAAATACCGTTTCTGCCACCACTGACACCACCACAACTACCACCGCTGCCACCACTGCCACCACACCAAGAGGGTATCCTTCGCCATCGCCTTCGTCGGGAGGGTAAAGTCAACAGAAGGAGATGCTGGTTTATATACAATACATTCATAGACGGTAAAAAACGGGATGCACGCGGCCTGCCCTCCACGGCTTCCTCGTCGTCCTCGTCGTCGTCTTCGTCTTCTTCGTCGTCGTCTTCGTCTTTGTCTTCGTCGTCGCTGCGAGGAGCCTTGGAGTCGTTGTAGAGAGACGACCAAGAAATGCAAAGGACATGTTTTCTCTCCTCCTCTTCCCCCTCTTCTCCTTCCTCCTCCTCTACTCCTCCCCCTCCTCCTCCTCCTCCTCCTCCTCCCCTCCTCCTCCTCCTCCTCCTCCTCTCCTCCTCCTCCTCCTCCTCTCCCCCTCCTCCCCTCCCCTTCTCTCCCTCCTCCCCTCCTCCCTTCTTCCTCCCCTCCTCTTCCTCATCCTACTCCTCCTCCTCCTCTTCCTCTTACTCTTGTTTCTCCCCTTCTGCTGCTCCTCCTTCGTTCCAACATTTTCTTCTATATATCCACGTCTTCTTCAACTCCCTTTCCTCTTTTTTCATTACCTCCTCTTCCTCTTTCTCTTGGTCTTCTTCCTTCCCGAAGTCTTCCTCTTCCTCATCCTCTCCCTTTCCTTTCCTTTCCTTTCCTTTCTTTACCTCTTCCTCCTTATCGCCTACCTATTCCTGTTTCCTCTCTTCTCAAAGCCTTCTTCCTCCTCCTCCTCTTTTTTCTTTTCTTCCTCCACCTCTTCCTCTGCAATCCCCCACCTCTCTCACCTCCCCCTCCACCTTTTCCTGCTCCTTCTCAAAGTCTTCCTCTTCCTCCTCTCCTTTTCCTCTTCTTCCTCCACCTCTTCCTCTGCACTCCCCCACATCTCTCTCACCTCCTCCTCCACCTTTCCCTCCTCCTTCTCAAAGCCTTCCTCCTCCCATCTTCCTCCTCTCCTCTTCCTCTTCTTCCTCCACATCCCCCTCCCCCTTCCCCCATGGCTGTGGTTCCAGAAACCAGTGGTTTATGGAAACTAATATGGAAAACGTGACTCGGCGCGCGAGGCGAGACGAAGACGACGAATAACAACCTTTGGCTTCGAGTACAACCTCCCCGTGAATGCCTGATGCACAGCCAAGGGCAGGCGCCCGCCGAGGACGACGTTGGAGGGGGACGGGAGGGGAGGGGGAAGGGGTGGGAGTAGGCAGGAGGACAAGGGGGAACTGGAAGAATGTGTTGGAATAGGTAGGGATAGGGTTTAGTGTCGCTGGAGGCTTTGGGAAATGTACCTTTGTGAATTGGATTATATGTGTGTGTATGTATATATGTATATGTGTGTATGTGTATATATATGTATATATATGTATATGTATATATATGTGTATATATTATATATATAGTATATATATATATATATGTATATATATATATATATATATATATATATATATATTATATATATATATATATATATATATGTATAGAAATAAAGAGAGAGAGACAGAGAGGGAAAGAGTTTTTGGTTGACAGGTGACCCGTGCACACCATCTTGATCTAATGGGGAAAGAGGGGAGTGGGAGGGGGGAGAAAAGGGGGGTAGGGGGTCGAGTACAAGTGCCAACATGGGTGGCAAGGTGTTGGAAGAGCTGCGTCCTGTTGTCACTTCTCGTTTCGTAGTTCGTCTTCACCTCTGGAGGAGTTGTCGCGGGTGGGAGTCTCGAGAGTGGGAGTTGTGGGGGGAGAGTGGAGGAGGAGTAGGAGGAGGAGTGGGGGAGGGTTGTCGTTTCGTTGCTCGAAAGAGTGACAGTGAGAGTGGGGGGAGCTCAAAGAATGGAGGGCGAGAGTGGAGTAGTAGTAGTAGTAGTAGTAGTAGTACTAGTAGTAGTAGTAGTAGTAGTAGTAGTAGTGTGAGGAAGAGGAGGCACGGTGGCCGTTTCATAGGTTGAAAGAGAGAGAAGAGAGAGAGTGAGAGCTGGCGGAGTCAGAGAGCGAGGGGGCGGGGCTTGAGGCGAAAGAGACGAAGGAGGAGGAGAAAGAGGAGGAACAGAGGGTTGGGTCTGGTGGCTGGTGGCTGTTGTCAGCGGGAGCCCCGCAAAGCCTACCTTTTACCACCTGACGAGGAAAACGAGAATTGGCGAGAGGGAGGGCCATCTGGTGAGATACGGCCCTCATAACCGACGCCGAAGAAGAAGAAGGAGAAACGTCGAAGTAGTCCGCAAGAAGGCTTCCGGGAAGAGGCAGACGCGCGTCAAAGAAGAGTTCGCTCCTCTCCTTTACCTCCTTTCTCCTCCCCTGAGTTCGCTCCTCTCCTTTACCTCCTTTCTCCTGCCTTCCCCCCTCCTCTTCCCTCCCCTTCCTCCTCCTCTCCTCTCCCCTTCCTCCTCCTCTACTCTCCTCTCCCCTTTCCTCCTCTTCTCGCATCTCCCCTCTCCTCTTCTCGTCCTTCCTTCCCCTTCTTCCATTCCGTCACTTCCTTTCCCCTCCACTCTTCACTCCTCCTCTCTCCTCTCCTCGTCCTCCCTTCCCTTCTTCTATCTCTTCTTTTCCCCTCTCCATTTCTCTTCTCTCCCCCCTTCTCCCCTCACCCTTGTTCTTCCCTCTCTTCCCTTCCCCTTCTTCCCTCTTCCCTCTTCTCTCTTCCTTTCCATTCTTCCTCTTTTTCCCATGGATCCATTCTCCTTCCTTTTCATTTCCCTTTCTCTTCCCTTTCCTTATCTCCCCTCTCTCTTCCCTTCCCTCCGCTTTCCCCTCCTTTCCTCTTTCCCTTCCTTCTTTCCTCTTTCCTTCCCATATTTTCTCTTTATCTTACTCTTCCCTTCCCTTATCTTCCCTTGCTCTTCCTTTCCATTCCATTCCATTTTCCAAAAAGACTACTACAACGCTCTTCTCCCCTTCACCCTTTCTCCCCTTCACCCCTTCACCCCTTTACTCCCTTCTCCCCTTCACCCCTTTACTCCCTTCTCCCCTTCACCCCTTTACTCCCTTCTCCCCTTCACCCCTTTACTCCCTTCTCCCCTTCACCCCTTTACTCCCTTCTCCCCTTCACCCCTTTACTCCCTTCTCCCCTTTCCCATTTTCCCCTTCACCCTTTCTCTCCTCCCCATTTCCCCTTTTCCCCTTCACCCCCTTTCACCCCATCTCCCCTTCAACCCTTCTCCCCTTTACCCCTTCACCCCTTTACTCCCTTCTCCCCTTTCCCATTTTCCCCTTCACACCTTCTCCTCTTTCCCATTTTCCCCTTCACCCCTTCACCCTTTCACCCTTTCTCTCCTCCCCATTTCCCCTTCACCCCCTTTCATCCCATCTCCCCTTCTCCCCTTCACCCCTTTACTCCCTTCTCCCCTTTCCCATTTTCCCCTTCACCCTTTCTCTCCTTCCGATTTCCCCTTTTCCCCTTCACCACCTTTCACCCCTTCACCCCATCTCCCCTTCACCTCGCCTTGGCGAAGTCCTCGCAGGTGCTTACAGATGCAAGACACTTTAGAACGAAGAGCTCGAAGAAGAGGAAGACGACCATGGTTCGCCTTTGAGTTCCTCGACTTGCGAGGAGAAGTGTAAAGGAGGTCTGAGGAGAAGAGTTTGGTAAGACGGGAGGATGGAGGGAAGAGGAGGGTATGTGGGATAGATGAGAGGGGAGATGGAGGGAAGGGGAGGGCGTGGGGGGGAGGTAAGAGGAGAGATGGAGGGAAGAGGAGGGTATGTGGAGGGAGGTAAGAGGGGAGATGGAGGGAAGGGGAGGGCGTGGGGAGGGAGGTAAGAGGAGAGATGGTGGGAAGAGGAGGGTATGTGATATTGATGAGAGGAGAGATGGAGGGAAGTGGTAGGGATGTGGGGAAGGTAAGAGGAGAGATGGATGGAAGAGGAGGGTATGTGGGATAGATGAGAGGGGAGATGGAGGGAAGGGGGAGGGCATTTGGGGGAGGTAAGAGGAGAGATGGAGGGAAGAGGAGGGTATGTGGGATAGATGAGAGGGGAGATGGAGGGAAGAGGAGGGGATGTGGGGAAGGTAAGAGGAGAGATGGAGGGAAGAGGAGGGTATGTGGGATAGATGAGAGGGGAGATGGAGGGAAGGGGAGGGGATGTAGGGGATGTAAGAGGAGAGGTGGAGGGAAGAGGAGGGTATGTGGGATAGATGAGAGGGGAGATGGGGGGAAGGGGAGGGCGTGTGGGGGAGGTAAGAGGGGAGATGGAGGGAAGAGGAGGGTATGTGAGATTGATGAGAGGAGAGATGGAGGGAAGAGGAAGGGATGTGGGGAAGGTAAGAGGGGAGATGGATGGAAGAGGAGGGTATGTGGGATAGATGAGAGGGGAGATGGAGGGAAGGGGGAGGGCATTTGGGGGAGGTAAGAGGAGAGATGGAGGGAAGAGGAGGGTATGTGAGATTGATGAGAGGAGAGTTGGAGGGAAGAGGACGGGATGTGGGGGAGGTAAGAGGGGAGATGGAGGGAAGAGGAGGGTATGTGAAATTGATGAGAGGAGAGATGGAGGGAAGAGGAGGGGATGTCGGGGAGGTAAGAGGAGAGATGGAGGGTTAGGGAAAGCATCAACAAGAAGAAGAGGAAAGAGAGTCTGGGCATGTCACAAGAATCGTAGCCGATGGAGAAGGGAAGAGGGAGGGAGAGGATGATGGAGGGAATTTGGTGTTAAGGTTTGTTCCTGGAGGGCCAAAGGAGGGAAGTGGAGGGAACGGGAAATTAAAGGAAAGGAAAGGGAGGGAAGTCGCTTGAGAAATAGATAGCTAGAGGGGAAAAGAAAAGAGGAGGGGAGGGGAGGGAGTGAGAAGGGGAAGGGGAAACAAAGGAAGGAAAGGTAAGAGCCGATATGGAAGAAGGATGGAGATAGATACAGCCCCATAGAATATAGAAAGGGAAGAGGGAGTTTGTTTTGCAGTGTGTGATTGAAGGGGTTTTGAGGAGGGTAGTTTGGAGGGAACAGGAGGAGGAGGAGGAGGGAGGTAGAGAGGCAGGCTTGTAGGCAGACATATAACCAATTATGCAGGAAGGCAGTGAAGGATAAAGGGAAGAAGGAAGGGAGGAAGTGGCTCAATAAGGAGGGAAAAGAGGGAACAAGCTAGATCCATCGTCAGTAGGACAAGAGGAAGTGAGGGGAGGGAGGGAGGGAGGGGTAGGGAGTGTCCGGGAGTGAGTGAGTGAGTGAGAGTCCGGGATGGAGAGGGAGGGAAGGGAACAGGGCACTGAGGGAGGGAAGGAGGAATAATGAGTGTCCGGGAGGGGTAGGGAGTGTCCGGGAGTGAGCGAGGGAGAGTCCGGGAGTGAGTGAGGGAGAGTCCAGGATGGGGAGGGAGGGTAGGGATCCGGGCACGGAGGGAGTGAGTGAGTGAGGGGTAGGGAGTGTCCGGGAGTGACCGAGGGAGAGTCCGGGAGTGAGCGAGGGAGAGTCCGGGAGTGAGTGAGGGAGAGTCCAGGATGGGGAGGGAAGATAGGGATCCGGGCATGGGGGAGGGGTAGGGAGTGTCCGGGAGGGGTAAGGAGAGTCCGGGAGTAAGCGAGGGAGAGTCTGGGAGTGAGTGAGGGAGAGTCCGGGATGGGTAGGGAGGGAGTGAGGGGCCACAGTGAAGCCACAAATTGCTTTCTATCCCGAGAGCGGCGGCCAATTGCCTGCGAGTGGAGCAGCGACGGCTTCGGCGCAAGAATTGGCCGCGGAGGCCTTCTTGAGCAAAGGCGGAGGGGAAATTGTTGTTCATCGGTGCATGTGGAGGACGAGGAGGGAGGGTGCAAGTAAATGACGAGGAGGAGGCGGGGAAGGAGGAGGAGGAGGGAGGAGGGGGAGGAGGTCTTCATAGGTGCATCTGAAGGACAAGGAAGAGGAGGAGAGGGTAAGGGATGAGGAGGAGAAGGAGGAGGAGAAGGGGGGAGGATGAGGAGGAAAAGGAGGAGGAGGAGGGAGGAGGGGGAGGAGGTCTTCATAGGTGCATCTGAAGGACAAGGAAGAGGAGGAGAGGGTAAGGGATGAGGAGGAGAAGGAGGAGGAGGGACGAGGTCTTCATAGGTGCATGTGAAGGACAAAGAAGAGGAGGAGAGGGTAAGGGATGAGGAGGGGAAGGAGGAGGAGGGAGAAGGTCTTCATAGGTGCATGTGAAGGACAAGGAAGAGGAAGAGAGGATAAGGGACGGGGAGAAAGGAGGAGAGCGGAGAAGAGAAGGAAGATAATGAGGAAAGGAGAAATGATGAAGATGGAAAGTGTAATGATGAGGAGGAAAATGGGATGTGGAGTAGGAGGAAGAAGTGGAAAGAGGAGAGTTAGGAAGGAAATGTGGAGGTGGAGGGCGATGTATGTCAGGTGGAAGATGGAGAGGCAAAGAGAAGAAGCGGAGGTGGAAGAGGTGAGGAGGAGAAGGGAAAAAAAGGGAGGAAATTATTATGGAAAAGGTGGATGAGGGAGAAGTGAAAAAAAAGAGGAGGAGGAAGAAGAAGAGAGGAAGGAAGGAAGAAAGAAAGAAGAAGAAGAGAGGAAGGAAGAAAGAAGAAGAAGAGAGGAAGGAAGGAAGAAAGAAAGAAGAAGAAGAGAGGAAGGAAGGAAGCAAGAAAGAAGAAGAGAGGAAGGAAGGAAGAAAGAAAGAAGTAAAAAGAAAAGGAAGAGAAGAAAACGGAGACGAAGAAAATAAGATAAGGACTGCCCGGAGGGTTAATAGTGGAGGGTCCTACGACAGGAGACGCTTAGCTGAGGCCTTCACCTCCTGAAAGTTTGACGCCAATCTATGGAGGTTGGCGTCTAGTCTGCAAAGTTAATGAGCTGAGATGGAATCCAACGCGCCACAGAAGCCCTTAAACTGACGAGAATAAATTCTTATAAAAAAAGGTAAAAAAAAAAAAAAAAAAAAAAAAAAAAATCCCTCAAAAAATGTGAGTACAGAAGAGGGGACACTCCCCTCTCTCCCCTCCTCCCCCCCCCCAAAAAAAAATGAAGAGGAAGACCAGGAAGAATGTGTCATCTGTAAACCGGGTTAACTCGGAAACGTAATGTAATGATTGCATTCTGGCAAACCCAAAACGAATTTTTTTTTTTTTTTTTTTTTTCTGCCGAGAGGAGGTGAGCGAAAATTAGCCCTCGAAATGGGAACTATGGTCACAAGTTATCTGAATAAAATAATTTAACGGCAGACAGAACAAGCATGTGACTCAAATAAGTTTTTTTTTTTCTGTAAGAATACGGTTCGCATCTTCTTCATTCGATCATGGCTCATGGCCATCACCGATGCGCGTAAATATGCAGAATAATTCAGTGAAAAAGTGGCGACTGGAGGACCTAAGGCACTATATTCAACGAACGTTCGCTCGCTGCCTGAAGGTCGCTCGACGCCTTTGAACATTTGTGACTTTTCAACAGTGTCCTTTGATCTAGACGTGATGTGACGGAATAGTGATGTCATAGACTATGACGTCATTTCCTTCTTTTAGATCAGTGACGTCTGATGACGTCAGTGATGTTGAATATAGCTGTTTCATAATAAGTTGACATTTATGTGATAAAGTGCTTATGTGTATGTGTATACGCGTGTGCATGTATGTACGTGTTTATGTGTGTGTGTGTGTTTGTGTGCGTACGTGTATACGTGAATACATGTCTCCACGTCGTGTGTGTGTGTGTATGTGTGTGTGTGTGTGTGTGTGTGTGTGTGTGTGTGTGTGTGTGTGTTTACCTAGTTGTATCTTACGGAAAGGGGAGCTACGCTCATGGTGTCCCGTCTTTGTATCTTGCAGTGTCTAGTTTGCTCTTGAATTAGTGTAATGTTTTTGCACACACTATTGATTCGTCTAGTTTGTTCCATATATCCACCACTCTGTGGGGGAAAGTTGTTATTTTTCAGGTCTCTTCTATAACTGTCCTTTTTGAGCTTCCTTTCATGTCCTCTTGTGTTTCTCTTATCCCAATTTAGTAAGTCTTCTCTATCAAGGACTTCCATACCTCTTATGATTCTGTAGTGTGTGTGTGTGTATGTATGTATGTATATATATGTGTGTGTATTTATGTCTGTGTATGTATGTATGTATGTATGATGTTATGTGTGTATGTAGGTGTGTGTATGTAGGAATGTGTGTGTGTGTGTGTGTGTGTGTGTGTGTGTGTGTGTGTATATGTATGTATGTATATATATGTGTGTGTGTGTATTTATGTCTGTATGTATGTATGTATGTTATGTGTGTATGTATGTGTGTATGTATGAATGTGTGTGTGTGTGTGCGCGCGCGCGCGTGTGTGTGTGTGTGGGCGCGCGCGCGTGTGTGTGTGTGTGTATTTATGTCTGTATGTATGTATGTATGTATATGTGTATTTAGGTGTGTGTGTGTGTGTGTGTGTGTGTGCGGCTGTGTATGTGTGTATGTATGTATGTGTGTGTGTGTGTGTGTGGGCGCGCGCGTGTGTGTGTTTTTAAAGAGAAACAATATTGTCCATTTACACTATAATTTGAGTGATAGCGTCATCATGGGGATATTTCAAGACAAGAATGTAATCTCCGCCATTAATCTAGTTCTAGTTAACGATGATTAAATTGATGTTGATCTAAGAGCCGCAGGTATCGGGAAGACAAACTGCTTATTTTCTTAATTAGCAAAAATAGATGAATAAGTAAATGAAAATAAAATTAGATTGAATTGATAAAAAAAAAAAAAAAAACGGGGGGAGGGGGCAGCATTTCCAAAATTATTTTCAATTTTTTTTTTTTCTTTCTTTTTTTTGTATTAAGTAGTTTTTATAATATCTTGTTGTTAGAGCTTTAGGCAAGGAATTTATTTTTATCTAAAGAGGTTTACTAGTCTTCTAAGTGGACAGACTTCTGACGAGAAGGATTTTTTTCTTTTCCAGAGATAGTAAAGATCGCGTCTTCTCCATCCCGCGATACGATCAGGAACGAATTAGCCGCAATATACCGACCAAATGACTTCGTTAGTTATAATCTTTTTGAACAACTTCTTTTTTTGTTTCTTCTTCTTCTTCATCTTCTTCATTTTCTTCTTCTTCTGCTTCACCTTCTTCTTCTTCTTCTGCTTCTGCTTCTTCTTCTTCGACTTCTTCGTCTTCTTCTTCTTCTTCTTCTTCTTCTTCATGCTCCTCGTCTTTTTCTTCTACTTCTTTCTTCTACTTCTTTTTCTTCTTCGTCTTCTTCTTCGTCTTCTTCTTTTTCGTGTTCTTCGTGTTCTTCTTCCTGTTCTTGTGTTCTTCGTGTTATTCTTCTTCCTCCTCCTCCCCTTAACCTCCTCATAATGAGAGGTTTTCTTTAAGAGTGATACCAAGCAGTTGCGTAATTTTCAAAAGGTATAAAGCCCGGGTTAATGCAGAGGACACTGTGGAGATCCCAGTAGGGAGGGAGATTCTCTCTCTCACACACACACACACACACACACACACACACACACACACACACACACACTCACACTCTCTCATACGCACACTCTACCACTTGATGGCGCAGTGGTAGAGTTCCCGGCTGCTACTACGGCGGTCTGGGCTCGAATCCTGCCCAGGGCTGGAATAATTTCGGTATCGCTACACTGCAGGTTGTTATTCTAACTCTCGTGGACGGGGAGTTGGGTGTGTGTGTGCGTATAAGGTCACAGCATTACCCATAGACCGGTCATATACGAGCTCTGAGTTCTCTTCCGGGAGGGAAATAGCTGTCGATCACGAATCTAACTCTTGATCCAAGACCATGGTGAATCACACACACACACACACACACACACACACACACACACACACACACACACACACACACATTTTCTTGAATACACAACCACATCCATCCTCATATACATACATGCATACATCCGTACTTACATATATGCCTACATATGTGTATTATATACATACATGCATACATACATGTATACATATGATAGGTTTAGATGAGTCGTGAGTGCTTTGTATGTCAGTAAAAAGCGCAAAACTATAATGTTACTCATGAAGAATTCCCCGAAGGAAAAGATTGTAGATAAGTAGATAAAAAAGAGGAGTTTTTGATCCTTGGGTATCAAATGAATCTCACACGATCCTCTATACTCTTCGTCATCATCTTTTTCTTAAAAGAGAGAGAGAGAGAAAGAGAGAGAGAGGAGGCCAAAACACGGATGCCACGTGCCACAATTGTGCCGGAAAGGTGTCACATCCGACAAGGTTTGACCATGTGATCAAAACTGATACCATTCCCACTCCCTTCGATTCCAAAAGTGTCACGACACAAAACGCCACCAGCGTGTCGCCGTCCTCGAGTCAGCTGAATTGTTCGACGTGTCACACGACACGGCTGACACGGGACGATGGGGGTGGTAGGGAGTTCCCAGAATGGCGAGCAAAGCACAACACGCAGTGTTGTTACCCCCTAAGGCATCAATGCGCAGAAACTCGCAAAATACGTTTCCCGTGCGCAGGACGAGACTCGTCAGGTATGTCGCTACCGAGAGGGGGCCACCGCGGAAATATATTATAAGGTGAGAAGTCTACCACAGGAGGTGCTGAGTAGCTGCGGCCGAAGCCACCACCTTTGCCCCATCATGCGCTTTGGGGACTGTTGGGGCACAGCATCAAGAGTCACTGCCTAGGAATCGGAGAGGCGTGCTGGATTCGAACCCACAACTAGGCGAATGCGGGACCAGCGCACAAAGAAGAATAAGATAATCTAACGAAAAGAAGAATGAAAGTTAAACTATTTCCAGGTATGGAAAGGGTTAGTCAAAACAGGACAGTAATCTCCTTAACTGAGGAGGGCCATGGAAATGAACAAGATGCCCCGCGAAAACGAGAATAAAAGTATAAAGAGTCATGCTTTTATTTATGGAGGGCGGTTGTCAACAGACAGCACGGTTCATATATGCAATACAAAATTGTCCCTTGATGAAATGTTTGGAGAGAGAGAGAGAGAGAGAGAGAGACCAAATTCAGAAGCTCCAGAAAAAAAAAAATTGCCTGCCGACCACTGATCAGAGTAGTCTACAACTCTCTCTCTCTCTCTCCCTCTCCCTCTCTCTCCCTCTCTCTCTCTCTCTCTCTCTCTCTCTCTCTCTCTCTCTCTCTCTCTCTCTCTCTCCCTCTCTCCCTCTCTCCTCTCTCTCCTCTCTCTCTCTCTCTCTCTCTCTCTCTCTCTCTCTCTCTCTCTCTCTCTCTCTCTCTCTCTCTCTCTCTCTCTCTCTCTCTCTCTCTCTCTCTCTCCCCCCCTCTCTCTCTCTCTCTCTTTCTCTCTCTCTCTCTCTCTCTCCCTTTCTCTCTCTCTCTCTCTCTCTCTCGCACAGGATTTCATACCTTTCCACAATTTCAATGAATGTACCAATGATAAAATTGCTTAAATTTTGCGTTGCTTACCGTGGAATTGAAGCTGCCTGCTTTGGGTGTGCTGTGCCTCGCTTCATTGCTTCTGACTTGGCCAGTGGGCGAGAGATACAGATGACCCTTCATCCAAGAGGAGCTAAGAGTGTAAACAAACGGGTGGTGGATGTGAGTCCACGGATGCCATTTTGTGTGAATTTTTCACAAATTTGTGGGAGAAATTTGAAGAATTGTATGCAGAATTTGAAGACTTATATGTTGCAGTGAACTTATTTGTGTTTATAATAATTCCATCTTTTTGTGGGGAAAAAGGTGGAAATCCAGATTTCCTTGTGGGAATTTTGTGGAAAAAATTTAATTCGTTTGTGGGAACTGGTATAGATCACATTGGCAACACTGTGTGAGTGGGTGTGTGCCTTGGATGGCTATCTCACATATAAGGGGGAAGAATGCCTTTGTTTATAGGTACATCTTCCAGGAGGACACCCATACAATCACAAACAGCACACAGGTTGTCGATGAAGTTAGACCTCGTTAGGACGTGTAAAGGGGGACACAAGGCGTTCCTTAGGACACGGGAAGGAAACTGACACTTCGTGAGTGTCGTAAGTGTCACATCTCCTCTGCATAACTTCCGGAACGTGTTGTAACTCCTCCTTGCACTCGCCTGTCACGGGAAGGTCTCGAATCCGGGAGCAAGGTCTTGCGAGATCGAGTTGACATTTTGTGATCCCGGTGCCTGAGGAGGAGCAGGAGGAGGAGGAGGAATTGGAAGAGGAGCTGTGGAGGAGGCGGAAGACGAGGAAGAGGAAGAGGAGGTGGGCAGGAGTAGGAAGAGGAGGAGGAGGTGAGGAGGAGGAGGAAGACGAGGAAGAGGAAATTGAGATGGGGAGGAGGAGGAGGACGAGGAAGAGCAGGTGGGGGAGGAAGACGTGGAGTATGAGTTGGTGGAGGAGGAGGACGAGGAAGATGAAGAGGAGGACAACCATCTTTGGTGCTGTGTGATGTACGAGGACGAGGAGGATGAGGAGGAAGACAAGGAAGGTGACGAAGACGAGGAAGAGGAGGAGGACTACCACCCTTGGAACTGTGTAATGTGCGAGGGCGAGGAGGAGGAGGAGGAAGAGGAGGACATGTAGGAGTGGGACTCCCAGCACCTTTGGCACTGTGTGATGTACGAGCCTGGACATGATTTGGCACCGTAATATATCACCTCTGTCTTGTGTGTTTTGGCACTCACTTAGGGTCCCAGCCACATGCCCTGCGTGACGCCTCCGGTGGGACAGACGCACTACGTCACGGCACGTGACGGACGCGTGCATACGTGTGATGTGATTAGAGCAAGCAGGCATAATTTTTTATTATTATTTATTTTTATTATCTTCTTTTTACGACGTGTGCATAGGTGTGATGTGATTGGAGGAAGCAGGCATAATTTTTTTTTTATTATTTATTTATTTATTTATTTATTTTTAGGACGTGTGTATGAGTGTGATATGATTATAGGAAGCAGGAATGATTTTTTATTATTTATTCATTTATCTTTATTTATTTATTTATTTATTTATTTTTAGGTAAATTGAGGTCCGGAGATTCGTGTTTACCTTGTCTAGATAAAACACATAAAGTAGATAATAATAAACGTTTACTTAACACTAAAGTATAAAGATTTCAGTCGTAGATTACAACTCTACACTATGCCCAACTATGATCTAGCTTAGGTACCCTAGATCTGGTTAGACCATGACGCTAACTTCAAACAAAAAAAATTCTAATTATTTGAATTTTATTGTTTATCTTAAGGTTGATACTAAACTGTACTTAATGAAGTAGGAAAGCTTTGGTAGCATTAAGTGAAGTGGTTGATTACAAAGGAAGGGTACAAAGTGCTTTGATCGTTTGTGACCAAGGGATTCTGTCCTTAGTAGCTGAATAAAATCCTCTGGTTTAGCCGAAAAAAATTAACTAATCGAGATGCAGGGATGACCCGTCATCCAGGAGGTGCCAAGATGAGAGGGAGGAAAGAGGGTGGAGGGGAGTGGAGTGTGTTAGGGATGGAATGAGTGGGAGTGGTTTTTTATGCCTTTGTTTTTTTGGCTACCTCCCTTGTAAGAGGGAAAAAACCTTTAGTAAATTTACGTATTATTATTATTATTATTATTATTATTATTATCATCATCATAATTATTTTTTTTATTTGATTTAGTTATTATTTATTTATTTATTTGTTATTACTATTATTGTTTGTATTATTATCATGAGGGATTTATTGTACATTACACATTATTAAATAATAAAAAACAAAACAAACAAAAAATAATTCAAGCATTGCGTGGGTCAGATTCGAATGTCCCCACTAGTATATCTGTATATGTGTGCACCGTGGTATCGGATCATGTGTTGGACTCGTGATCGACAGCTATTTCCCTCCCGGAAGAGCTCAGAACTCATATATGACCGATCTATGGGTAATGCTGTGACCTACACGCAAACACACATACACACACAACTCCTCGCCCACGAGAGTTGGAGTAACGACTCACAGCGCAGCGATACTGACATTATTTCAATCCTGGTCAGGATTCGAACCCGGAACGCCGTAATGGCGGCCGGGAACTGTAGCACTGCGCCACGAGTCGTGTGTGCGTGCGTGCGCGCGCATGCATTTGTATGTACAGTGTACATGTATGTATATTGTGTCATGACTGAAGTGGAAGCCAAATAACAACGCACTGTTCTTGCTATTTGTTTTCAGTATCGTCATATATTCGGTCTTCAGTGAAATTGAAAAAAAATATATAAAGTCCCGTTCACTGTAGACGTATTGGTTCCCTGTGGGGCAAGTGTCACGCTTGTGACAAATGCACCTGACCCAGTGAGGCGAGGGAGATGATTCCGGCCTTCCCCCCTTACCCAAGGTTGAGGAGGCTACCCCCCTAAAAAATTCCCCCTTATCGCCTCTACGGCTCCTGCTTAGCGCGATGTTGTCACCCTTCAAGTACAGCGTGGTACGAAAGTTTTGTCACCTTTGTTGATATGGAGTCTTGAGTTGGGGCGAGCGGGCCTGGGCGCAAGCGTCTGGAGGTGAGAAGCCAGAGGTAAGCGGTTCGAATCCCGCTTTAGTCAACGAGTGACAGCAGTTCAGGTGTTTGGTCCGAGGTCGCGGAAGGGAGAGCGACAAAAATGCAAATAATGATAATAATGATAATGAAAATAGTAATGATAATAGTAATAATAATGATAATAGATTAAGAAAAAGAAAAAATATAAATAGAAAAGGAAGTGGAAATTAAATTTATTTTATTTGTTTTGTTATCATTCGTCTGTTTGTTATCATTTGCTTGATTTTCATTTGTTATTAGTTACCTGTCAATTTGTTATTATTTACTATTTACCTGTTTATCATTTAACTATACCTATGCATTTATTTATTTTATATATATATATATATATATATATATATATATATATATAATCATTATTATATTTTTTTCGCATCCAACCTAGTTATGGACGAAAAGGTTTCCTGTCGGCATGCTCCGCCTTTGTAATCCTTTGTAAATCCATTGTAACGACCAGAAGATAAGAATATAACTTGTTCGTTTAGTCTTGACACAAAAGATAACGATCATCTTCGACAAATCTCTCACAAGACGAACCGAATTTTTGTTTTTTCATTTATTAATTTTCATCTATTTTTATGTAATCAATAAACAGAGTTCTAAATAAATCTGAAGAAATGTTAGTTTAGTTAATTTGATTGAATTAATGAATTGGCCTAATTTGTTAACTTCGTATTACCTCAACGTTATTGTGAGAATGTATGTATATATATATACATATATATATATATATATACGTATATGTATATATATACATATATATATATATATATATATATATATTTTTTTTTTTTTTTGATGGGCTGATTTGCTTCGACGGAAGTTTGATGAAGCCCATCGAATCAGTCTTCCCTAGGCAGCTTCAGACACCCAAAGGCCTGAAACAGTACCTGGCTTCAGTCGGCATAAAATGAATGGATTACTCACTATAGATCTGTATACAAAAGTTGCCTTTTTATCATTTTTTATATTATTATTTATTCTTTTTATTTTTGTACTTTATTTATTTGTATGTTATCTTTTTACGCTTTATTTGTACTTTGTTGATTATTCTTATTAATTATTTTTATTTGTCTTTTGTTTATCTCTCTCTCTCTCTCTCTCTCTCTCTCTCTCTCTCTCTCTCTCTCTCTCTCTCTCTCTCTCTCTCTCTCTCTCTCTCTCTCTCTCTCTCTTACACACACACAACACACACGCTCGCACTCACACACACACACACGCCCACAATGTGTTGGGGCTGGCAGGAGCGACAGAAGACGTATTGGCATAGTTCTGGCAAATCTTGGGTCAGTTTCGTGTGTCCCACATTACCTCACCATAGCCAATGGGATTTTTTTGTTTTTGTTTTTTTTGTCCTACGAGGGTGTCTGTCCTGTGTCCTGCGTGACACAAGTCACGACAAACGTCATTTCAGTGACAAATAGTCACGTCACCATAAATCATTCTTATTATGTGTGTGGACTAAGTTTTTCTTTTTCTTTTTTTCCTATATTTCCCCCACCCCCCTTTTTTTCTTTCTTTTCTTTTCTTTTTTTCGTTCTCTCATGCCAAATGGTTTCGTCTCATTGTTTTCACAGTTATGCTATTTCATGCTGAACGTAGCTTGTTATGGACAAGTAAGATTGGGGATATATTACCGTGACAGTAATGGTACATCAGAAATTCTCTCTCTCTCTCTCTCTCTCTCTCTCTCTCTCTCTCTCTCTCTCTCTCTCTCTCTCTCTCTCTCTCTCTCTCTCTCTCTCTCTCTCTCTCTCTCTCTCTCTCTTCTTCTTCTTTTTTTTTTTTTAGAATAGTTTTGACCCTAAGCGATGCATGGTATATGTTCGTATTATAAATTAGATAATTAATAACCAAATAATGCTAAGCTACAAAACGTTTGATGTCTCACATGTTGAGTCTTTTTCATTATATTCCATAATGTACAAAATATACAGTAGGGCTGTATTGTTTGTTCCATAGAACATTCCTCTCAATTTAATTCTCTTGATTCCTCCTCCTTCTTCGTTATCTTCTTCCTTGTCCTCCTCCTCTTCCTCCTCCTTCTCCTCCTCCTCTATCACCACCCTCTCTTCCACGTACACACACACACACACACACACACACACACACACACACACACACACACACACACACACAGTGAAACATGTATTGATGAAGCTTGTGTGTCCATCTCTTAATATTTCTTTTTCTTTTTATTTCAGGTAAGTACCTGACACCGTGGACGTCCCGTCCGACCGGATGACGAAGCCGAAAGGGGTCAAGTAAGGACAATAAACAGAATAATGACCCGAACCGAGGTCAAACTTTCAATACGGAAACGCATATTACAGACCTCTTATTCCCGAACTGAAACAGATTATTTCATTCAGTTTGGGGGCAAACTGGAGGCCACAGTAAGAGCCGGGTGTGGGGGTTGGGGGGATAGGAGGCGGGTTGGTGGGGGGTTCCGCCCCCCCCCCCCCCCTCATTCCCCCTACCTGATCTGGGTGTGGGTGGTTGCTTAGAACTGGGATTTATGTTACCACGAATGAGGAATTGTGATTCTCATTTTTTTTTTTTTTTACATATATATTTTTTATTTTAATAGAATATAATCTATACATTAAATTCGGAGATCGTGTACGGGTGTTCATATTATAGTCAAGCTTTAATAACCTTCGTCTGGGGTTAAGATTAAAAAAGGGGGAGGAGACTACGCCAGGAGGCGCTGAGTAGCTGCGGCCGAAGCCGTCACCTTTGCCCCGTTGTGTGCTGTTGGGCCAGATAATCAAGTCACTTCTGGGGATCGGAGTGCGGGATTCAAACCCATAGTCTAGCGAACACGAGACAAGAACGTATCAAGAAGGCGTTGGGTGTGTGTTGTCTGAGTGAGTAACTAGGCGATAATGATATGATTTTTTTTTTCTCTTCTTTTTTTTTTCTTTTTTTTTTCTTTTTTTTTTTTTTTTTAGTACGACCAACTGTAGAGGTCTGAAACTCAGGTCACTCGTGTGCGGTCGCGCGACCCCTGAGCAAGCCGGGTCCTCAGTTGGGATTGCATGGGAGGATCCAACGTTGATTGATGGAGGCTATACTCGTAGGGCCTGCACATGGGCTATGGATAGTATTTTTGTTGTTGGTGATGTTATTTGTGTTCAGATTGGATTTAAAATGAACGGTATGGTCTGTCGAAAAGCACAAGGGAGAGAAGGAGGAGGAAGGGGGAAAGGGGAAGGAGGAGGAGGAAGGGGAAGAGGGGAAGGAAGTCGGGAAGGGGGAAAAGGAAGGAGGTGGGGTAGTGAAGGAGGAAAGGAGGGAAAAGGGGAAGAGGTAACGGAAGTGGGAAGGAAGTAAGGAAGGGGAAGGGGAAAGGAAGGGGGAAGAGGGGAAGGAGAAAGGAAGGGGGAAGACCCGGTTGATTTGGTCTGCCCATCTTTTTTTTTTCCAAGAAAATTCGAGTTTTCTTGTGTATGTTTTTCGAAATATGAAGTCGAAGAAATTATACGTTTTTATGCAAATGTGCTTTATTTGGAGCGAAACTCATCGTCAAGCTCATCTTCTGTCATCTCTGCAAATTTCGAAAATTTTCTCTGTCTCATTTTTTCACCTTTATTTGTTGTTCATGTCTCATATTTTCGTTTTAGGTTTCTTTTTTTTGTTATCGATCTCTCCCTCTCTCTCTCTCTCTCTCTCTCTCTCTCTCTCTCTCTCTCTCTCTCTCTCTCTCTCTCTCTCTCTCTCTCTCTCTCTCTCTCTCTCTCTCTCTCTCTCTCTCTCTCTCTCTCTCTCTCTCTCTCTCTCTCTCTCTCTCTCTCTCTCTCTCTCTCTCTCTCTCTCTCTCTCTCTCTCTCTTTTTTTTTTGCAAATTTCGAAAATTTTCTTTCATTTTTTCACCTTTTATTTGTTGTGCATATCTTATATTTTCATTTTAGGTTTCCTTTTTTTGTGTTCTCAATCTCCCTTTTTTCATTTAGCTTTATTTCCTTGCCTCTCTTATTCTCTTACTTTTTCTTTCAAACTCTCTGTGTTATTCTTAATTCCTCATTCTTGCATTCTCTTATTTTCTCTTGCTTTCTCCCTCACTTCCTCACTCACTCACTCTCTCCCTCACTCCCTCACTCACTCACTCTCTCCCTCACTCCCTCACTCGTTCACTCCCTCACTCCCTCACTCCTGATATTTCACCAATGCCTCAGCATGGACTGTAAACACCCACACTCCGTTTTCTAAACCCTTTAGCTCAGAGGTTCTTAACCTTAGTTACCCGTAACCCCACGGGGTACGAAACCTTGAACCTGCGGGTACAAGACACAATACCCAGTGCAGTGGTACTGTATATTTACAATGAGAAAGCAAAGGAAGGTTTGTATCACTAATCCTTTTCATATGTTTGAATTTGTATTTGTATTGGATTGGGGGTACGAGAAGAGGCATTCCACGTAGCACTATAGTGTCAGGCTACTTTATTTGTTTCACTAAAGAATGGACAATCTTTCTCAATATTCTTTGAACACAAAAAGAAATCTTTCCCCCGCCTCCCCCCCCCTTCAATACTATATGAAACCATTCCTCCCCAATCCCCAGTCCCTCAACCCCCAATCCCCCAAACCCCAGTCCCCCAATTTCCCAACCCCCAGTCCCTAACCCCCAATCCCGAGTCCCAAACCCCCAGTCCCCAACCCCCAATCCTTAACCCCCAGTTCCCCAACCCCCCGTCTCCAACCCCCCGTCCCCAACCTCCCATCTCCAACCCCCAGTCCCCAACTCCAGTCCCCCAACCCCAGCCCCACCAACCCCAGTCCCATCAACCCCAGTCCCACCAACCCCCAGTCCCCGAACCCTCAATCCCCCCAATCCCCCCAACCCCCTAGTCCACCAATCCCCCGCAATACCACTGTCAATTCCATCAAAATATCCCTCCCAATACCTGCAGCGACAATAGCCGTGACAGTAACAAGTGGAACAAGCGCACAGTTGTCGGCGAGCATTGGCCAGGCAATAGATGGAGTATCCAGAGTCCGGTCTGCTCTGTGGGAGAAAAAAAAAACGAATCAAATGAAAAATAAAATGAATAGATATGTAAAATAAAAGTGTCGTCAGGTGGACACAAGCAAAATGCGAAATATGAAAGGCAAATAGACATTGTATGTCGAACGAAAGCCAGGCATACAGCAATATATATATATATATATATATATATATATATATATATATATATATATATACATATATGTGCGTGTGTGTGTGTGTGTGCAGAAGTTGGGAAAAGAAGACATTGGTCTAGTTCAGAGTTTATTCCTGACCGGTTTTGTTCTAAGCTTTTTCAAGAATGAATCTTGTTTTGTTTTTCTGCCTTCATAATACACACACACACACACACACACACACACACACACACACACACACACACACACACATATATATATATATATATGTATGTATATATATGTAAATATATATATGTATATGTATATATATATAATATATATATATATATATATATATATATATATATATATATATATATATATAAAATGTGTGTGTGTGTGAGTGGGTGTTGCTAGGCTTCGTGTATCGGTGAGCGATAGTGTATTAGGTGACCGACGAAGGGTCTCTTCCTCAGGGTCGTCCAGACCTCTTGTAAGGCGAGAGCCCGGTCCGTGGGATGTACCGGAGTGGTCTAGAAACACTTTCTCCTACTCCTCCTGCCCCACTCCTCCTACTCCTACTTCATCCTCCTCCTACTTCTCCTCCTCTTCCTCCTCTTCCTCCTCTTCCTCTTCCTCCTCCTCTTCCTCCTCTTCCTCTTCCTCCTCCTCTTCCTCTTTTCCTCATCCTTTTCTTCCTCTTTTTCTCGTCCTCCTCCGCCTTGTCTTTCCATCCCCTTCTTCCTCATCCTCACACTCTTCCTTCTTCTGCTCAACTTTCTCCTCTCCCTTTTTCTCCTTTTCCTCAATCTCCTCATCCTTCTTTCCTTCCCTCCTCCTCGCCCTCCCCTCCTCCTCGCCTTCTCCTCTCCCTCCTCCTCTCCTCCCCTCCTCCTCCTCTCCTCCCCTCCTCCTCCTCTCTTCCTCCTCTCCTTCTTCCTTCTCTCCTCCTCCTCCTCCTCTCCATCTTCCTCCTCTCCATCTTCCTCTCCCTCTTCCGCTTCCCCTCCTCCTCCTACTGCTCCTCCTCATCTCCTCATTCTTCGTGCTCCTCCTCCTCCTGCTCCTCCTCATCTTCTTCCTCCTCCTCGTGCTCCTCCTCCTCCTGCCCCTCCTCCTGCCCCTCCTCCTGCTCCTCTTCATCATCATCTTCTTCCCCTCCCCATCCCCTACTCTTCCTCCTCCCCTCCCTATCTCCTACTCCCCTTCCCCATCCCCTACTCTTTCTCCTCCCCCTCCTCATCTCCTCCCCCTCCCCATCTCTTCCTCCTCGTCTTCCTCCTCCTCCTCTTCCCTCATCCAACTAGTGACTTCTTTCAACACCGTCCTCCCTCTTCTCCCCCTCCCATTTCTTCCTCCTCCCACTTCTCCCCCTCCCACTTCTCCCCCTCCCACTTCTCCCCCTCCCACTTCTCCCCTCCTCCACCCGTTGCCTGACTGTTTTGCATGACCTATGCTTGCGTCCCTACTTTGCTTGATTCAGGGTAAGAGTCCACCTCCCCCCCCTCGCTCCCCCTCCACTCCCCCTCCCTCCCCTCTCCCTCCCAATCTCCCTTCTTACCTCCTTTTTCCTCCCCATTATTCACCCAATCATTCACTCCCCCCTTCCCCCTTCCCCCTTCCCCCCCTAACCACTATCCATCACATCTCTCGCTGTCATTGGTCAAAATTCTGAGAAGGATTTCTATTTGGGAAAATATTTTGTTTTATTTTTGGTTTCCTGTACACACGTACATACATACATATATACATGCATACATACATGCATACATACAGACCGACATACATGCATACATATAAATCCATTATCAGACTTATGCAGAGAAAATAGGGGTCATTGTTGTTTATTGTTGCGTTATTTTCATATATATACATACATACCGACTATCAGTCTTATGCAAAGAGGAAATAGGGATCACAGTTGTTTGTAATGGTGTTATTTACATATGCATACATAACATACATATCGATTATGAGCCTTATGCAAGGAGGAAATAGGGGCCATATTTGGTTGTTTTGCGATTGGTGTTGGGCTTCGAAGTTGTGTTTAAGAATATGGCCTTTAGGCCCTTGCCCTCAACCCAACGAAGGACATCAAAGAAACGAATGAAATAGTCTGAAAAAGGACGGAATAAAACGAAAAGAATCGACTGGCGAAGAAGTTGTGGAGGGGGTGGGGGTGGGGGGCGGGCCGAAGTCAACCAAATAATTCCCGTGATTTACGACTGTACCACTTTTTTTTTTTTTGGGGGGGGGAGGGGGTTCGAAATGTTTGCGGCGTTCTGGCAGAGATTCATGACTTCCACTTCATGCTTCAGAGGCTGAAGGCAGGAGACATCTTTTGGTGTCATTTCCCATTGGCAGAACTTACTGTGAGTGTGTTTCTGTATATATATATATCTATATATATCTATATATATATATATATATCTATATATATATATATATATATATAATATAACAAATCACTAAACACATGTGATAACAGTACTTGCAGAAACCACTTGAAAAATAAAATAAATTAATACCAGACGTTTTTGTCTATGCAAGGACATCATCAGGGTACAAAGAAATGATGATGTCTTGAATAGACGAAAACGTTTGGTATTCATTTATTTTATTTTCCAATTGGTTTCTGCAAATATATATATATATATGTATATATATATATATATATATATATATGTGTGTGTGTGTGTGTGTGTGTGTGTGTGTATAATGTATGTATGCATATGTTTACGTACATTAATGCGCGCGCGCGTGTGTGTTGTGTCCCACTGCCACGAAGTACCACGAGGCACCTCGTCTCGAGTGCCACTCGACTCTTCTTCCGTTGGTTCGCTCCGACCATTGTCTGTCTGTCTGTCTGTCTGTTCCCTACGAGTTAACTCGCATGGAATATTCGTATCTTTGGAAGAACATCTCCAATGGCCTTATATGTTGCGTACCTCTTCGATTTTTCTTTTTACTCTATTTCATCTATTTTTATTATTTTCTATATACTCCTTTAATTTTGTTATATTTTATATTTTATTCATTGATGACACTAGTCAACAAAAATTATTTCTTTAATCCCAAAAACTGAAGTATGTGAATTTAAATGGTGTTTATTATGTGAAATTCAAATACATGTTCAGAAATTGTCTATCAGGGATTTTTTTGTGATATTACAATTTAATCTTGTAACAAATGTATGTCTTTAATAACTATATCAGGGTGATACTACTAATGTACTGCCCTTTTAAGTGTAGTGATATTAGCTTTCCAGCTATAGATGGCTTCTGGAACGTCTCTTCAAAATGTTCAACAGGAATCAGCTAGCAAAGAAGGGCTCCACTTTCCTTATTATCGAGTTTCCATGTTCAAAATGTCCTGGTGAAACCTCTCGCCGGGCTCGTCAGTTGACTGCACCAAGCGAGAAAGTCCAAGGAGTGGATTTATAGGCTCATATTGTATCCCAGGTTTTTTGTATGAAGTCTATGCAAACTTTCTTGAATGATAGCTGTGCAGCTTTTTCAACATCAGTAAGCACTTCATCCAACTTTTGATCTTACATCAGTTCCCTAATCTGTAGTTCTTCAAAAGTACCTTCGTTGATATTGGCGTCACTCACTGTGTGAAATATATTTCTCAAATGTTTGAGTCCCTCTCCAGATTTTTCCATACCTTTGACAAACATCTTCATTAACCTTAGCTTTATGTACCCCGAAAATGGTATTTGGCAACACGAAGATTAATCCCTCCCCGCGGTTGCCAACTACAACTAGAACAAATAGAACTTTTGGGCGGCGTTTTGAGACCATAGTATTCTGATCACTGTTGTGACATCATCTGCGTGATTGACTACACATTCGGTGGTTCAAAGTTCGGCCCCACTTTTTTCTAATTGATAGTTTACTTTTATTTCATTTATTCATTTATTCGTTTATTTGTGTGTTTATTATCTTTATTGATTTACTTAGTTATCTATTTATTCATATATTTATCAACTCATTTGTTTATAGATTATTTCTTTATTGTCCTGTTAATTAAATGTAATAGATACAATGCATATATTCTTTGATTCACCAAGCCATCTACCACCTACCTCTCGCCCCTCTTCATCTACCTCCTTACTCCCGTCTCCACTCGCCTCCCACAACACCGAAACTCTCTTCCTCCTCCTCCTCCTCCTCCTCCTCCTCCTCCTCCTCCTCCTCCTATTCCTCCTCGTTTTTCTTCCTCCTCCTCCTCCTCCTACTCGTCTTTCTTCCTCCTCCTTCGCCTCCTCCTACTCGTCTTTCTTCCTCCTCCTCCTACTCCTCCTCCTCCACCTCCACCTCCCCCTCCTACTACTACTCGTCTTCATTCCTTCGCCTCCTCCTCCTCCTACTCATCTTCCTTCCTTGTCCTCCTCCTCTTACTACTACTACTACTACTACTACTACTACTACTACTACTACTACTAACTACTACTACTACTCGTCTTCCTTCCTCCTCCTCCTCCTACTCCTCCTCCTCCTCCTCCTCCTCCTCCTCCTCCTACTCGTCTTTCTTCCTCCACCTTTCAGTCCTCTCTTCAAGACTGCGAAGCATTTTCTCGAGTGCTATCATGTCTTCCTGTCTCACTGCCCCCCTCCTCCCACTCCACCACCTCCTAGAGGCCTCGTAACCACGCTCTCTCTCTCTCTCTCTCTCTCTCTCTCTCTCTCTCTCTCTCTCTCTCTCTCTCTCTCTCTCTCTCTCTCTCTCTCTCTCTCTCGCTCTCTCTCTCCCTCCCTCACCTGCTCGTTCTACGTCGGTTTCAATATTTCTTTTACATTTACAAATGAATAAACAAATAAACAGATAAAGTAAAAATAGATTAACAAATAAAATAAGTAAATAAAATAGATAAATAGATTAAAACCCATGGTTGGTTCTTGGGTTTGTCGCTGTGGACGATTGTTTTCTTCACTGGAAGACTTTGACATGACTGAGTGGGTTAGTCTTCTTGGGCTGACGCCTTTCTCTCTTTCTCTTTCTCTCTTTCCCTCTCTCTCTCACTTTCTCTTTCCCTTTCGGATTACAGAAAACTCCATCCCTCAGCGGGAGAGGAAATGGCTTGATTGTAAATTATGTTTTTTTTTTCTTTTTTATCTTTTATCTTTTTTCATATTTTATCTTCTTTTTTTTCTTCTTCCTCTTTTTCCTCCTCTTTTTATTCTTCTTTAACTTTGTCTTCTTTATTTTCTTTTTCATGTTTATCTTCTTTTTCTTTTTCTTCCTCTTTTTTTCCTCTTTTTCTTCTTATGTAGCTTCTTTGTCTTCTTTTTATCTTTATCATATTTTCTTCTTTTTCTTCCTATTTTTCCTCATCTTTTTCTTCCTTATTTTTTCTTCCTTCTTTTTCTTCTCCCTTATTCTTCTTCCTTGTCTTTTTCTTCTTTATTCTGAAAATGACTGTTATTTCTGAAAATAGTCGTTATAGAGATTTATACATTATAACGAAGAAAATCGTAATAGGATTCTCCGAGAACAATCGCCACTGCATACGTGGTCGCTCTATCTAGGGTGGTCTTCCAGGAGGACGCCCTTGCCATCATCCGGCCGTTACGAAGCAACCGGTCGTTATAGCGAGGGCCGACATCCGTTACACTAGATCGTTACCGCTATAACGGTCGCAACGTACAGGTAACGATGCGGTCGTTATACGAGGGCGGTCGTTTGTTCCCCTGTCAAGCGGGGCGTCGTAAGCGGCCAAGGTGGTCGTTGAGACGGGATGGTCGTTATAAGGGACGCTATGTCCAGCGCTCCAGAACACGTGGCGCTCGTTTGCTGCGGACATTAGAAAGTGATACAGATTGTAAAAGGGTTAACGGGGAACGTTAGTTTAATGTATTGGTTCAGTGTGAACATGTTCAATACGGTCACAATATATATATGTGTATATGTATATATAATATATATATATATATATATATAATATATATATATATATATGATATGTATTTCAGGCACAGATTCTCACTAATACACACTGTGTTAAACACGACAGCATTTCGACACTCATTAATTTTCTTACTGAGACTTTCAATTTTTCTCACAGTATATCCCACCCCACTGAAATGAGATCTACTGTGAGAAAAATTGAAAATCTTGGAAAGAAAATTAATCAGTGTCAAAATGCTGTCGTGTTGAACAGTGTATATATATATATATATATATATATAGATATATATATATATATATATATATATATATATATATAATATACATATACACTGAATGGTTCCCAGTGATCAATTAATACGTTTCAATTTCCAACGGATGCCTCCATCGAGCGATTCTTCAGTCTCGACTGCGATGGCATGGAATTAAAAGTGATTTGTGGTTGAAAAAGATATATATATATATATATATATATATATATATATATATATGTATGTATGTATGTATATATACACATATACTAAAGGCTTTTTCCCCCTTACAGGGAGGTAGCCAAAAAAACAAAGGCATAAAAACCACTCCCACCCATTTCACTCCCAAAATACTCCACTCCCCTCTACCCTCTTTCCTCACTCTTATGCATTATTTATTTATTTATTCATTTTCCTACCGGAATTGAATAAAAGTTTGGGGTTTCCACCGTATTGAAGGGGTCAAATGTAAGGGTCAAGTGTATAGCTTGAATGGGCTTATTATGATCCCTAAAGACATTGTATAGGTATGGATGACCTTATATGTGTATTGGAGGTTAAGAGAGAGGGGGGGGAGGGGGACTAAAGCACAATTGGGGGACATAAGGTTACCGTTTTATTCGTTTTCTTTACCGATAGCTGGCAACCCACATCTCGTAAACATGATCGTATGACGTCACGGGTCTTTTGTTTTATATTTGTCGCTCCAGTCTGCGACCGTGCTGTGGATGTGCTGTGTCTTGCCGCGTTGTCTGTGACCCAGGGCAGTGGGCGGGATCCAGGTATGACCCGTCATCCATGAGGAGCTAAGAGAAGAGGGGGGAAGGGGGGGGAGTTGACTTTTGATTTGGCTACCTCCCTTGCAATGGGGAAAAAGCCCTTAATAGGTTGACTCCAGTCTTCAGATATATCGTACTTCGTCGCTTATAACCAGCTCTTCTATCCTTTGCTACAGTATCGTGCCGAAGATGTGGAGCCCTAGAGTTGGTGTTTTACAAAGGGTACAAAGGCAAAGCAGAACCAAGACTGAGGAATGTGGTTTAAAAAGGCAGAACTTCATCAGTGCTGCTGGGGAACTGGCCTTTATAAAGGCAGGAGAGGACAACGTCTAGGAAACGGGGCTTTTACAAAGGCAATAGGAAACAGTCTGGGTAACGGTGGTTTTCCAAAGGCACAAGAGAACAAAGTCTCGAGAACGGGGCTTTACAAAGGCAAGAGAGAACAAAGTCTAAGAGACCCGGTCCTTTACAAAGGCAAGAGATACCTAAGGTCTGGGGTAAAGGAACCTTTACAAAGGCAAGAGATAACTAAGTCTGGAGTAACGGGACCTTTACAAAGGCAAGAGATAACTAAGTCTGGGGTAAAGGGTCTTTTACAAAGGCAAGAGATAACTAAGTCTGGGGTAACGGGACCTTTACAAAGGCAAGAGATAACTAAGTCTGGGGTAACGGGTCTTTTACAAAGGCAAGAGATAACTAAGTCTGGGGAAACGGATCTTTTACAAAGGCAAGAGAGAACAAATTATAAGATACCCGGTCCTTTACAAAGGCAAGAGATAACTAAGGTCTGGGGTAACGGGTCTTTTACAAAGGCAGAACCGAAACCAAGGTTGGGATGGGAGCCCCGGTCGAGCGGGCGGGCGTGTGGGCGTGCGGGCGTGCCTGTATCCGTGTGTTTACATCGGGCAGGTCGCGAGGCTTTACGAGCGGACATAAAGCCACCCGGGACGACGAAGACGCTCTATTGCTCTTCGGCACTATAGGCTGGGGACTCCTACCCCCCCC
>NC_134817.1:3582500-3595000 GCF_046742065.1 Oratosquilla oratoria | reverse complement strand
GTGGGAGTAGGTGGTGGAGGTGGAGGAGGGGGAAGAAGTGGTGGAGGAAGAGGAGGAGGAGGAGGAAGATGAAAAGAAGAAGAGGAGGAGCTGTTGAAGAGTTGAGAGTGAAGGCTTAAATTATGGTGTACTCTTTTGACGGGGGAGAGAAAGCTGAGGAAGGTAAGGAGGAGGAGGAGGAGGAAGAAGGGGAGGAGGAGGAAGAGGGAAAGGAAGAAGAGGAGGGAAGTAAGGAGGAAGAAGAGGTGATTGGAGTTCGAGGAATAGGAGCAACAGAATGGGGAGATGAGGCGATTTGGGTATGGGGAGATGGGAGAGGATTGGGGGGATAGCGTTGGTATCTGGGGAGAAGGAAGGAGAGTGTTCACTCCGGATATTGTCAAAAAGGGGGAAAGCGGGGGAGGGGGGAGAGTGGGGAGGGTGGAGAGCGGGGGAGGGGGGTGCTAAGGGGATGAGGGTGGGGGGGCGGGGGGATGTTACGAGAAGGGAAGAGAGGTTTTACACTTTTATAGTATCGGGAGACAGAGTTAGGGAGAAGTTGGGGGAAAGGGAGAGAGAGGAAGAGGAAATGGGATTTTTCGGGTGGGGGGGGAGGGATGTCGATGGAGTTGGAGAAGAAGGGGGAGGAACTGGCATGAAAAATGTCTTCCTCGAGTACTGACTGAATAGGTGGAGGGGGAGGTAGCTTCGAGGGGGAGGGGAGCTTTGGGGCCTCCAGGGGGGGAAGGTGGGGGATATTTCCGGAGGGGGGTAAAAGGTCCGGAACCTCCGGAGGGAGGCAGAGGGTGGGGGGAATAGTTTTGGGGGAGGGGGGGCTTTGGGGCCTCCTGGGGGGGAGAAGGTGGGGGGATATCTCTGGAAGGGGATAGAAGGTCCGGAACCTACGGAGGGAGGCAGAGGGTGGGAGGGATAGCTTTGGCGGGGGGAGGGGAGTGTGTGTGGGGGGGACATGTTAACGTTGTCCGCCCGTCCGGGGGTCCTGATTGCTGCCACTCTCGCCAGCGCCCCCCGGATCCGGGTGCATGTCCGTGTCCGGGTGATAAAACGGGCGTTAAAGTCCGGGGCGGCCCGAGTTTTCAAGTCCATAAAAGCTCTTCTAATGTGGCACTTGCCCGGATTTATGTCTTTGAATGGAATCAGAATGTATAAGTTAGGAGAAATTCTGGGGCGAGATGAGATCCGATGCCCTTTTGCTTGCTTGAGCTTATCAAGGGTGGGAGGAGGGTGGGAAGGGTGGGAGGGGTGGGTGGGAGTATGTCAGGGTGAGGTGGGATTTTTTTTTTTCTTTTTTTTTTTCTTCTTCGAGGTGAGGAGTGGATGACCTATTGGTTTAGTCTTCATGGCCCAATGCAAGGCCTGGCTATCCCCTGGAGGGCTTGGCACTTGAGTATAGTGACGGACTTGTGAATTTTGTTTTGGTTGGGAACTGGTGATTTTATGTTGCTAAAGGGAGGGGGCGTGGACCCCGGTCCGAAGGGAGTTCAGGCAGGTCGAGACCCCCTGTGGCCGAATGTGAGGATTTCCTCGTAGCTGACGTCATCTCGTTTTATTATGTCTGATTTTGCGATTTCGTTGCGTTGATTGTTGATGACAATATTAATGATAAATGAAAATAATGAAAATAAATAAATATAATAATGATAAATAGAAATTATAGTAATGAATAGATAAAGATGATAATGATGAATACATAGAAATAATAATAATGAATAAAGAAAATAATGATAAATAGAAATTATAATAATGAATAGATAAAGATGATAGTAATAATTATATTGAAATGATAATAATGACTAAATAAAGATGATAATAAATAGATAGAAATGATGATAATGATATAAAAAATATCTTTGGGTTATAATAAAGTTTATTTTTTCATATACTTATAACTTACGACATGGGTGTAACAGTTTACGATATATCGTAGGGCTCAATGCAGGTCGTATCTTACGACATAGTTCGTAACTTACAACGTAGGTCGTAAGTTTCGACGTAACTTGTGCTCTACAAACCTACTTGCGATGAGAGTAAGTTCCGTCGTTTGTCAGGGGGTGAGGGTGGTAGTGGGTGAGCGTAGGGGGAGGGGGAGTGGGAGGAAGGAGGGGGAGTGGGAGGAAGGAGGGGGAGGGGATGGGGAGTGGGAGGAAGGAGGGGAGAGGAGAGTGGGAGTGGGAGGGGAGGGGCAGTGGGAGGAAGGAGGAGGAGTGGGAGGAAGTAGGGGGAGTGGAGGGAAGGTGGGGGATTGGGAGGAAGAAGGGGGAGTGGGTGGGGTGTGGTCAGGTGTAATGGATTCGGTATAGAGTAGATCTGATGGTCCAGAACTGTTAATGGTTGTTGTTATTATTAATATTGTTATTGTTAATATTGTTACTATTGTTGCTGTTATTGTTGTTGATCTATTTTACTATCATTTCTGTCAGCGTTGCGAGATTGCGCACAAGAATAGAAGCGCTGGTAAGATATATCTCTTAATAACAACAACAACAACAACAACATCACTAACAACAACGACAGCAAAACCCAACAATCAGTGGACGGATGTATATTAACGTTGGTCATCAGTGTACACTAATGAATTTGATTTAGTGTAGATCATTGAAGTTTGCTTTAGTGTTTAGTGAATGTATTACGTCGTCGGGACTTTGGTCCCCAAATGTACTATTAGTGTTGGGATTATTGTTGGCGTAATTATGTTTCATAAGCCTGTGTCATGCAATATGTGCCTACGCCGTTGTTGTGTACGCAGTGCATGACATTGTTACCATGGGATAATTTATTTGCTTATTTTTCGTTATCAATATTATTGTTATTGTTATTATTATTATCATTATTATTATTATTATTGTTGCTGTTGTTATTTTATTATTTAATCTTGTTTATAATTATTTATTTTTTATTTATCTTTTATTTATATATTTATTCTTATTCTTATTTATTTTTTTATTTTTTTACTTTTTTATTTTTTATATCTTTTATTATTTATTAATTTACTTTTTTTTTGGGGGGGGGGCGGACTTTGGTCTGAGAGGGCGAGACCCCGAACTGAACCAGAGTCTGTTCGTGTATGTATGTGTATATGTATGTGCGCGTGTACACACACACACACACACACACTCACACTCACACACACACACACACACACACACACACTCACACTCACACACACACACACACGCGTCGACGAAAAATATTGAAGATAAATTGCTTGATAGGATTATTGGCTGGAGTTGTAATGACCCTCACTTTGATAGAAAAATAAATAGATAAAATAAATAATTAAAAACGTATTTTGATAAAGGTAATGGGGATTACTGTAAATATCTCTGAATTATATTTGTATTTTCTCTGATAATTTTGATAGAATTATAACTGATATCTTCGTTGACGTTCATAAAGATAATAGCGCAGTGAGTCTGTTATTGTTAAATAGTTATTGGCCCGTTTCATTGTTGTTATAATTTTTGCTACTATCTTTTAATCTCGTTGTTATGAGTATTTAATTTTATTATCCCCATCGCTGTCGTCGTCATCATCGTCGTCATATTCATCATCATCATCATCATCGTCGTCATCATCGTCGTCGTCATCGTCGTCGTCGTCATCATCACCATCATCATCGTCATCGTCATCGTCATCGTCATCGTCATCTTCATCATCATCGTCATCATCATAGCCATCATCATCATCATCATCATCATCATCATCATCATCATCATCATCATCATTATCGTCATCATCATCATCATCATCATCATCATCATTATCGTCATCATCATCATCATTATCATCATCATCATCATTATCATCGTCATCATCACCATCATCATCACCACCACTCAACACCAACCTTTGCATTATCATCAACCACCAACATCACACCGGAACCACAACCACACAATTACTAACACCAGTACCATCAACACCATCAACACCAAAAATAACCAAACCAACAGCAACAACCTCCACACCAATAGCAACACCGCTCCACCCACGCTTGCACCCCCCCAGCACTATCACCGATATACATTGTCATTATCACAATATTATGTTTACAGTAATTACCTTTATATTTTACTGTTATGGCTGCCGTTTGCATAGAGACTGAATAGGCATCGTATTTTGTTTATTGGGTCGCAGTTACTGCCCAAAGAACGCCAACCACAGTTTATTATGACTGCTCGTTATTGGCTGTTGATGTGCGTTCCTTCAAGTCTGTCGCTGACGTGTCGCCTCGTCGAAGACTGTCGCTCTGTTTCGCGGCGGTCGGCCAAACGTCGGCCATTTTGGTTAGAAGAGAGCGGACCTCGAGTGGGTGATTTCTTTTTTCTTTATCATTATTATGATTTCTTTTTCTTTTTCGTTTCCTTCTCTTTTTTTTTTTTTTCTTCTTTTTCTGTTTCGCTGATCCCTTCTTGTGAGTTCCTATGTCTTGGGGACGTCGGCCGCGGAGGAGGAGGAGGAGGAGGAAGAGGACGATCAGGAGAAGGGCAATGAAAGAAGGAATAGAGTAGGAGGAGGAGAAGCAGGAGGGAGGAAGAGGTGAAGTAGGGGGAGGAATAGGAAGAGGAAGAGGACGAGCAGGAGAAGGGCAATGAAAGAAGGAACAGGGGAGAAGGAGGAGGAGGAGAAAAAGAAGAGGGGATGGTAAAAGAAAGAAGAGGGAAGGGGGCGAAGGAAGAGGAAGAGAAGGATGAGGGAAGTGAAAGATGGAGGAGGAGAGGGCGAGGAGAAGGAGCAAGGGGGAGTAGGATGAGGATGAGGGTGAGAAGTAAGATGTAAGGGAGAATGAGGAGAAGGAACAAGAGGAGGAGGAGGAGGAGAAGGAGTAGCAGGGAGGAGGAATGAGCAAGAGCAGAGAGGAAGAAGAGAAGAGACAAGAGGAGGAGGAGGTGGAGGTTTATTCTTGGAAGAAACGTGACGAATCTTAGAGAAGTTCGAGGACGAGCTTGTCTTGATGTTACAGTTCGAGGATGAGTTCGTGTACTTAGGTCGAGGGTGACGTAGGAGGGCGAGGTTGTGTCCATGCGCTGAAGTAGAACTTTTTCAAGGTAGTTACATATTCCATGAAATGGATAGGTTCAAGGGGGTAGACAAGTATTACCACAAGGGGGAAGTCAAGTATTACCTCGAAGAGGAACGTCGAGGGTGAGTTGGTGCTCATACTTGAAGGGAGGTCTTGGAGGGTGACGTGAGATTTAAATTTGAAGGAGGATATTTGAGGGTTTGGTCGCATATTAGGTCAAGGAGGACAGTCGAGGGTGAGGTTGGGCCAAGGAGGACGTTGGAGGGTGGAGGGGGACGTTCAAGGGTGAGGTCGTGAGGGTGTTTGGGGAAGAGCTTGCATCGTGTATCGAGAAGGAGGTGAGGGTATTGGGTGATGGGGGCAGGGAGGTGATCCTATCTGACGTCCCACTTGGAGGTCCAATGCTAGAGGGTAGTCCTCATTGGTCTAGGGGAAAATCGGTGACCGAGTAGGGATTTAGGGTTAAATTGGTGAGGATGAATTAGGGGGAAAATCAGAGTTGGGGATAATGTTTTAGGGGTAATCAGAGTCGGGAAGAATGTTTTAGGGGGGAATCAGATTTGGGGAGAATGTTTTAGGGGGAAAATCAGAGTTGGGGAGAATTTTTTAGGGGGAAAATCAGTGACTCCAGGGAGATGCGAGGGTGAGTCAACAATGTGAGGGGGAAGGGGGGATTGGTGAACAATTTTCTTGGGGGGAGGAACTAGACTCAGAAGCTCTCAGCCCACCTACCCCACTCCCCCCCTACCCGTCTTTTTCAGGAAAGCGAGTTTGGTATGGGTATGTTGTATATATGTGTGGTGTAAAGTAATTGCGTGCGAGCGTGTGCATATTTCTACATGAAGGACTACAGATGCACATGTACATGTGCATGTACTCTCTCTCTCTCTCTCTCTCTCTCTCTCTCTCTCTCTCACACACACACACACACACACACACACACACACACACACACACACACACAACTATATAAAATATATATATCCTTCCCCCCTCCCCATCTCTCCTCTCTCTCTCTCTCTCTCTCTCTCTCTCTCTCTCTCTCTCTCCCTCTCTCACTCTCTCTCTCTCTCTCTCTCTCTCTCTCTCTCTCTCTCTCTCTCTCTCTCTCTCTCTCTCTCTCTCTATCTATCTATCTATTTCTCTGTATCTATCTCTCTCCCCTCTCTCTCTTTCTCTTCTTCTCTTCTCTTCTCTCTTCTCTTTTCTTCTCCTTCTCTTTCGTCTTCTATTCCTTCTTCTCCCTCCCTTCCTCTCTTCCTCAATACAAATGTCCATAAAATTTTTCCATCTCTCCCACTATATATATACCTCCATAATATTTTTCATTTTGATTTTCGTTCTTGAAGAAGGAAAAAATATCTCCTGAATTTTTTAACCTGAAACTCGAAGTCGCATATTAAGTAAGGAGGAGGAGGAGGAGGATATGGAGGAGGAGGAGGAGGAGGATGTGGAGGAGGAGCAAGGAAATGACTTCATAAGTGTGACAGCTTAGCGATCGCAACGGGACTCAAAGTAACCGGCGACACCTCCCCCAACACGGCTTTTTGCAAAACTGGAAACACACTAGTTGTCCACTCCCAAAGTCTTCCTCCTCAACCTCCTGCTGCTACTGCTGCTGCTGCTGCTCCTCCTCCTCTTCCTCCTCCTCTTCCTCCTCCTCCTCCTCCTCCTCCTCTTCCTCCTCCTCCTCTCGTTTTCCTCTTGCTTCCATTCTCCCCTCCTCCCATCTTCCTCCTCATGATTCCCCCCTTCTTGCTCCCCCTCCATCATCCCCCTCCCTCCCTCCCTCCCTGTCTTTCACCTTTCCGCCCCCTTTCTCACATTACCTCTTTCTACCTAACTCCACCTCCCTCCTCCTCTTCCTCCTCCTCCCCCTCCCCCTCTCTCCTCCTCCTCCTCCTCCCCCTCACCTTCTCTCCTCTTCCTCACCCCCTTCCCTTCTCTCCTCCTCCTCCTCCCTCCCCTTCTCTCCGCCTCTTCCTCCTCCTCCTCCCCCTCCCCTTCTCCTCCCCTTCTCCTCTTCCCATCCTCCTTCCCCTCTCCTCCCCCTCTTCTCCCCTCCTCCCCCTCTCCTCCCCCTCTTCTCCCCTCCTCCCCCTCTCCTCCCCTCCTCCCCTCCTCACCTTCTCCTCCTGTTCTCCCACGCTCCGCTCCTCCCTCTCTGCTACCCTTCCTCCTCCCCTCCTCCTCCTCCCTCCTCCTCCTCATTCTTTCAAGCTATTTTCATTTCTTTTCTCTCCCCTCAGTCGCCTTCTTGCACGTTGACCGTCTGAGAGCAATCAGGAACGTCCAGGGGGAGGGGGGAGAGGGGGGACTGGGTGGGGGGGAGAAATGCCCCTTTCACCCTTCCCCTCACCCTTGACTCTTTTCAGCAATTCTGAGTTGACCTCTTCAACGCGTTGGCGAATGAGGTCTCTCTCTTTATCTCTCTCTCTCTCTTTCCCTCTCTCTTTATCTCTATTTCTATCTCTATCTTTATCTCTCTCTTTATCTCTCTCTATCTCTCTATCTCTCTTTTTATCTCTTTCTCCTCTCCCCTCTCTCTCTCTCTCTCTCTCTCTCTCTCTCTCTCTCTCTCTCTCTCTCTCTCTCTCTCTCTCTCTCTCTCTCTCTCACACACACACACACACACACACACACACACACACACACACACACACACACACACACACACACACACAGACTCACACGCCATAATGTCAATAACTAGGAAATAATGTATTGATGATAATGATAATGATGATAATAATAATGTTATTGGTAATGACAGTGTTATGATAACGATAGTGGTAACAATAATAATGAATATAACGAAAACAGATTTGTGTGTGACAAATGCTCCCCCCATCCCCCACAACCATGTGCTACTACTCCAACATCCCCCCTCTCCCCACCTGAGGCTGCGGTGAGAAGACCCCCCCTTCCCCCCTCCCTCAGGTACCGTCCACATCACAGAAGAACATCCCCTCTTCCCTCCGCCTCACCCCTCCTCCCCACCCCTCACCCCACCCCCACCCTCCTTGGGGCGTGCAGACCCCAAAAAGCCAAGACGCTTTTTGATTGGTCGAGCCTTCCGACCCCTTTAATTCCAGTAGCCAATGAGAGGCCAGAAGCCGTCCCTTGGACAAGGGGTTTCTTTCCTCCCCTTCCCTCCCCTTCCCTCCCCTTCCCTCCCCTTCCCTCCCCTTCCCTCCCCTTCCCTCCCCTTCCCTCTTCTTCCCTCTTCTTCCCTCCCTTCCCTTCCCTTCCCTTCCCTTCCCTTCCCTTCCCTTCCCTCCTTTCCCTTCCAGTTTCTTTTGCCTAATAACACATGATTTCAATCTGCTGTAGATGTTCCCTCTGTCAATTGACTCTCCCAGCACCCTTACGGACCAGATTTATGTACCATTCCTTTATGATTGGGGACCATTCTCCCTCTAATTTGTTACTCTCGTCTCTCTCTTCTGCTCTCTCTCTCTCCCTATCTCTCTCCTCCTGCTCTCTCTCCGACTATGCTGCGGGGGAAACGTGTATATGAATGTGTAAAATTCGCATTAAATAAGTTATTTTTAAGCGTTAATTAATGTAGAGGTTTTAGTCAAATTCCAAGTAATTCCACTTTGTCACTTTCTTTAGACTTTTTTTTTTTTTTTTTTTTATAAGAATGAAGACCCCGACTTGAACGAGGTCCTGCCTGGGCGGGACCCCATATCAGCCCTGAGTCTGTCCCCTCTCAACTCGCCCTCCCACGCAGTGGGAAGTGAGAAATCCCCTGAGAGGGCAAGCCCTGTCAATTGCGACATGCCTCTGCTTTTTGTTATTATTATTGTTATTGTTGTTGTTGTGGTGATTATTATTATTATTGTTATTATTATTATTATCATTATCATTATTATTATGATTATTATGATTATTATTATTATCATTATTATCTTGATGATGATGAATGTGATGGTGATGATGATGATGGTGATCATGATAAAGGTGATGGTGGTGATGACTGATAACTGTGATGATGGTGATGATATTGATGTTGATGAAGCTTCCCCGTATGTCCAGGTAGTAAGGGATTGAGTGAGCTGCGACGTGGGGGGGGGGGGCTGAGATGTGTTTCTATGTTAATAATTCCGTGTTTGTAGTAGTAGTAGTAGTAGTAGTAGTAGTAGTTTTAGGAGTAGTTATACAGTAAGCTTTACTTCAGGTAATGGAATGAAAAAACGGACAAAATGTCCGGGGCCAAATGTTTTCAAGACTCGAACCCGGACTACGAAGCACGTTAAGTAGGGACGAAACCAACGCGCCACTCGACGCGCTTTGTAATGATCAGCTCAATAAAATCAGCTGTCAGCTTTGAAGAAAAAAATTGAGAACTCAAAATTTTGAGTTGGTTTTGAGACAATAGCTTGACTGGCAAAGGATATATTTTGAGTATTTGTGTAGTTCCTCCTTAACCAGCAAGATGGATTAACTAAGTTTAGTTATCCTGTACTCGGTTAAGCCTGGTTTAGTTATGCGTGTACTTTATGCGTGTAGTTTATACGTGTATGGCCTTTAGTTGTATTCACTACCAGAAGTGGGTTTAGTTTCAATGTTAGTGAAGAAATGAAATCTATTGGTATAATTTATTAGTTAACTTGCGAGGTAGGCGTCTGTGTATATATATATATATATATATATATATATATATATATATATATATATATATATATATATATATATATGACTGAAGGTGAAAAAAGTAGACGAGGAGTAATGGGAGAATTTCACCTTCAGTCTTATTTGTCATAATATAGTCTACATATATATATATATTTATATATATATATATATATATATATATATATATGTACACGTGTGTGTGTATTTGTAAAACGACTGTTGAGATTGATATCTATGTAAATAGCAAAAATAAAAGATGAAGCTCAAAAACATTTTTGTACTCTCAGTCCGTCACAACGGCAATAAAGAATAAAATTGAACAAATATATATTTTTCCCGAGTTGGCTGTTCATATTTTCCAAATTCTTTGTTCGTTTCTCCTTTCAGTCATTCTTTTTTCTTCCAGTGATATAATTATTTTCACATTCTCTCGTAAGAGAGCTATTTTGTATAGAAAGAGGCTAAATATTCAATAAGAATATAGTCACATCAATTTTAATTTCTTTTGGGGAAAATGGGTTTTGTCCTGTGTTCCCCAGCCTAACTGCTATAGTGTCACCAGAGGTCTTTATGTAGAAATTCGTTTATTCATTTTTACACGGGGAGGTATTGATATTATTCTTATGCATCTGTTTAATATACTTTATTGTAGGTTTATCTAGTTTTGGATCTATTGAGTTATTATTATTATTGTTATTATTATTATTATTATTATCATTATTATTATTATTATTAATTTGACTAATTTTATTGATTTTATTATAATTACTTTTATTATCATTGTCATAATCATCACCGTCATCATCGTTTGTTTTGGTTTTATTTTAATGTACTTTTTTCTTTTTCTTTTGTAATTTAGTTTAGAGTAGTAGCGTCATTCTCATTTGCTAAAACGTTCTTCTTGATAAAAGGAGACAATGACTGAAAGAGAGAAAGTGTCTGGGAGGGTGGGTGGGCCGGACGTCGAGGGCTGTGTTGACGGTCGCGAAGTAGATGACAACGATCTAGATGGCGTTGTCGTGACGTGTTCCTGCGCTGAACTAATATTACTTTTATTTGTCCGCGTGACGATTGTATACTACTCTTACTCTTTGAGATTCGTTCTTTTGATGTTGGTGATGTACACACACACTTTTTTTTCCTTTTTTTTCTGATTCATATTGTCGGGTTATGTACTCTTGTTATATGTTCTGGCTCCTTGTTTTAGTATTGTTTTGTTATATTTGCTTTTGGTGTTCTTGTTCTTTTTATTGTTCACTGTTATGTATTGTAACTGGGAGTACATATATGTGGTGTTATGTAGGCCATAATCATGGTTATGTTTTTATACAGGTGTATATGTATATAATTCTCTGTGTATGTACGTACTCGTGTGTGTGCGTGTGTGTGTGTGTGTGTGTGTGTGTGTGTGTGTGTGTGTGTTCATCGTCTGGTGTTTGTGGCGTCGATGTTTGGATGTTTTATTCGTTCAATCATTTAGTCATTACACTTGGATTTATATATTCATTAATTAATTTCTATTTTATTTTTTCATTTATTTTTTCATTTATTTATTCATTTATTTATCTCTATTGTGTTTATCTATTTATTGATATTTTTATTTTTTCATCCATTTATTCATTTATTCATCGCTTCTGTGTTTATCTATTTATCTATTTTTTTATTTTCTATTTCCTTATTTTTTATTATTTATTTTTTATTTTTACGAATATATACAACCGTGCACCTGTATCCACACAAACCTGTATAACTTATCTGTTGAAATTCTTTATGGCGTTCACCGTGCTTCTTCTTCGTTCACGTACAATCCACCCCCGGACCTGTCCCCCTGGTTCTTTGCATGTCGCCGTCCCCACGTCGTGGCCTGACGTGCGTCTTCGCCTTTGCATGCCTCCTCCACCGTGCACGGCGCTGCTAATACCGTACGCACGTGGTTCTATGCTGCCCGTGGTTGGGTGCATTTGTGTCCTCTTTGATTACGGGGCTACGTGCATTTGTACTTACCTAGTCAAGGCGTGCGTGCGTGCGTGCGTGCGTGCTTGCGCCGATTGGTATGGATGTTGGATTGCGCGTGGATGTCTTCAGTCTTCCATTGCTGAGAGTATTTGTGTTTTTCCTAATTATTTTTGGTCTTTCTAATTGGAGATGGATGAGTTTGTGCCCTTTTCTGAATTGGGTTGCGTGCATTTATACTTCCTTAATTAGTGTTACGCATATAATTGTGCTCTTTCTAATTAGGGCTGGGTGCATTTGTGCTCATTCTAATTAGGGCTGGGTGCATTTGTGCTCTTTCTAATTAGGGCTGAATGCATTTGTGCTCTTTCTAATTAGGGATGGATGCATTTGTGCTCTAGAAAATTAGGGCTGAATGCATCTGTGCTCTAGAAAATTAGGGCTGAATGCATTTGTGTTCTTTCTAATTAGGGCTGGATGCATTTGTGCTCTTTTCTGAATTTGGTTGCGTGCATTTGTACTTCCTTAATTAGGGCTGCTTGCATTTGTGCTATTTCAAGTAAGGCAGCTTGCATTTCTTGTATTCTTAATTAGGGTTTGAGTTCTTTGTTGGTAGGGCTGCATGCATTTGTATTTCTCTAATTAGGACCGCGTGCATGTACACTTTTTAGGGCTGCGTGAATTTCTACGGCTGTAATTAGGGCAGCGTACAGTTGTACATCTAATTAAAACTGTGCTCAATTTCTCTCTCGTTAGGCCCTATTCACACTAGTGGTTTGAACCGCGCGGAAACCGGAGCGGTACCGCATAGTCAAGGAAAAACTTCGCTGTTGTGTGTGTACGCCTCCATTGACTTGTATTGTAATTGAACCGCCGCGATTGG
>NC_134817.1:3572500-3577500 GCF_046742065.1 Oratosquilla oratoria | reverse complement strand
TTGTTATTGATGGGTTTGAAATGGATTGGTTTGCTAATTGAAGGTTTGCAAGTCCCTATTTATTGCTGTTTTGTTATTTTTCAGTCATTCATTACTATTATTTATTACAGTATTGTTATTACTATTATTATTGATATTATTATTATCATTATATGATCTCAAATTCCTCCTGGACAGAGTCATTCATGCCTATCCACCTCGCAGAGCGGCTGATTGCTAAAATGTCGAGAAAATAAGTATAATTATAATTCCTTGTTCTTATTCGTCTATTTGTGTGTGATTATGAATTACACATTTTCTATAATTTTATGTATTTTCTCTAATTTTGTGTATTTAATTTTATGTATTATTTCATCGTTCTATATTTTTGAAGCTGTGTCTCGCCTCACTGCATTTAGCCGATGTCCTTCATATGTGAATAATTTTGAAGAGTAAGTATTAAATAAATGAACACCTTTGATAAAGAGTAAATAAATGAACACACTTTTGAAAGGGTAAAGAGTAAATAATTTAACACCTTTGATAAAGAGTAAATAAATTAATACTTTTTAAGAGTAAAGACTAAATAAATTAACCTTTCACTAGTAAAGAGTAAATAAATGAACACACTTAAAGAGTAAAGAGTAAATAAATTAACACCTTTGAAGAGTAAAGAGTAAATGAACACCTTTGAAGAGTAAATAAATGAACACCTTTAAAGAGTAAAGAGTAAATAAATGAACACCTTTAAAGAGTAAAGAGTAAATAAATGAACACCTTTAAAGAGTAAAGAGTAAATAAATGAACACCTTTAAAGAGTAAAGAGTAAATAAATGAACACCTTTAAAGAGTAAAGAGTAAATAAATGAACAGCTTTGAAGAGTACATAGTAAATAAATAAACAAATAAACCGATTAATGAATAAGTTAAATGATATGAGAAAAGATCAGTTAAAATAAAAGGAAAAAATGAGCAAGGCAGTAATAGTCATTTACCCAGTGTTTATCAGATACTGTGAATCATGAAGTGAATGATAATGATGTATACACCACGGATAGGAAATCGGACATTCTATCAGCTATACTAGGAACTAGAAACCAAAGAGTCATAACTTCTAAGAACGAATATAAGCTGACGAAAGACTAATTGGTCTGTGGTTGGGCTAGCCACAACGAGTGTGTGTATGCGTGCGTGTGTATATATATATATATATATATGTATATATATATATATATATATATATATACATATATATATATATATTTATATATGAAGTGGGTGGGAAGAGGAAAGATTGGAGTCTTATTCCGAGTTTTATTCTTGACTAGTTTCGCTACAAGCTTTTTCAAAAGAATAATGCTACAGGGCTAGAAGTGGCGTATATGGATACCTTTCCGAGCGTAAAGGAACTCACATGTTACAATGACAGAAGAATGATTGAAATGGTAGTGGAAATTAATAATAAATTGATGATATGGCTAGAAAAACAGTAATACTAGAAAAGAAAAATTGATAATAATGGTAACAAAAGAAAAGACAACAGGAAGAGTGATTAATTGGAACGAAAAATGTGGCAAGGAAAGTGTGAGGTTTAGTCCGGGGGTGTGGTGCATGGTACGGAGTTCCACTCATTCAGAGCATAAGTGGCTGTGACGTTTGTCCATTTTAAGTCTGTTGTCCTTTTGTTTGTGTTGTAATTGGCTCTGTGTAGAGATTCGATGAATTGTCTTTGTTTGCGTGGTCCTTGGGCCAAAAGGGTAGATTTCTCCCAATCTGGTAAGTGTCCTTCTATGTCTACGTAGTTTACGAGCGCATTTGTCTCACGGTGGTGTCTAATGTCCGCTTTGTGTTCTCTGACTTTGTCAGTCCTATCTATGTTTCTCCGAAGTATGCGCTGTCGCATCCGTTGCAGGGAATTTTGAGAGTTGTGCTGGTGTCACAGTGAGGTTGTGTTCTTCCTAACCAAGGGTCCGATTTTCTTTCCGTGTCGTTGACAACTACTAGAGATGAAGGTCTAATTATCCAACTCATTGTGCGGGCAAAGCCAGAATTTGGGACCACGATGAAACATAGGTCTGTTTTTTCTGCATATGCTTTCCTATTTTTTATGTTGGTGGCTTTTCGGAGTGATTATCTGAGCACTTCTTCTGGATATTTGAGATTATGAAAGGCTGCGGTGATATAGTTCAGCTCCTGTGCTAGATATTCCTCACTACATATGCGGTGGGCTCTGAGGTAGAATCCTATGTCTAATTAAAGATGAGAAGTCAATTAAAGATATTATCCAAAGAAATTGCCACCCTACAAATGAGAACAATAAAATCCTCGTTCTCATTTACTACAAAAATACCAGAAAACTTCCTCTCTGATCATGACTAACAACTTATCTAGACGATCAGACATTACATACTGATCCAATGTAGTATACCAATATACTTGTTCTTCGGAGGATTGTAAGCCTCATAATCATACATTAGATATACAAGAAGCAAGGTTAGACGTCGCCTATCATTACATCTACAGGAGGGAGCTATCAAACAACATCACAAAAAATTTCACAATGTCAAACTTAGCAGGTAGGACTTGGTTAACTCTATCAAAATTATTGGAACCAGTGACTATCTTAGGAGACTGCAGTTTCTTGAAGCATGCCATATTAGAGACAAAGCACCGGTCATTAATATCCAATTTAATATGACATCTAGTCTTCCACATGGCATAGAAATCCAAACTTACACCCTCTTCCCTCCCTCCCCCTCATCCTTCTCCTCCCCTTCCATCTCCACCTCCCCATTCTTCTTCCTCCGGCTCTTCCCCTCTCCCCCCTCCACTCCAGTAACAGCACCCTCCTCCCGTGACCCCTGCGGTCACATTATTGGCCTCTCTTGAGTGCCGACCGCCTGACCCATATATATATATATATATATATATATATATATATATATATATATATATATATATATATATATATTTATAACGCTCAGTACATCTCATGCTTGTAATTTTGTACATCTACCCCTGGAAGTACCCACTTTCTTGGCACTCTTGTATTGTACCTTTCCACTTATAACCAGAATTCTTATATTTTACTCAGTACTATGTGTAATTATATTTTATCTTACTTTACCAGAATTGTATCATATTTTACCAGAATCGTTCGTGTATAATTTATTTTTGTGCAATCGTCATCGTTGTTTTATTTGGATGTGCACTTATTGTTATTGCAGTCTACTCTTGAAAATGTCTTTCTGAAGACAAAACGTTGAGTTCTACAATTAAAGGAAACGAAGTGGAAAAATACGGAGACATAGTTTCTGTTCACTCGGTTAATGGCAATATTTTAATCAGGAAAAAGGAGAATACGAGAAAAAAAACTGAACTACTGCAATGCTGTCTTTTTCAATCTGTGCATATATATATATATATATATATATATATATATATATATATATATCTATATTTCTATATATATATATATATATATATATATATATACACGTGTGTGTGTGTGTCTAAGTATATAAATCAAAACAAACGTATCATGTCTTTTTTAGTTAAAGATACTACTCAACCAATATTACGGGCGACTACATAAGCATGAAGTTTATGGAGCTGACCTCCAACGACTTGTCTCACATGGTCTGGTCTGGTCAGGTCAGGTCATGGCTTCGGTTATTGATTTTATGTCATTGTCATTTGTTCGGTTTGCATTCCACACTTGAAAGCGAATTCTGTTTTAAAGGGATTTGCAATTAAGAGGAAATTGTTATTACTAAACTGTACTCAACTGAAATGCATTTTTTATTAAGTAAAATTAATTAAATTAATATTTGTGGATGTTGGAAGAACAGCGTTATGAATGATAGATGTGTGTTTGTGTATCGTAGAACGTGATAGATAGTTCTGAATTGATTAATATAGATACCACATTCAGCGAAATATGTTTTACAGAAAATATGCCTACACATACATCTGGCTCTGTATGTATGTGTGTGTGTGTGTGTGTGTGTGTGTGTGTGTGTGTGTCTGTGTGTAGTTAAATGTTATAGATAATTCTGAATTTATTAATGTTAAAGAAGCATTGAACGAAATATGGATTAGAGGAAATCTGCTCACAAATATATGTACGTGTGTCTGTGTATTGTATGTGTATATATGCGTATATGTATTATATATATATATATATATATATATATATATATTGCTATGAGCGTGACTACCTTGCACAAGCTACCTTCGAGAAGCCTGTGACAGGAAATAAGAAGACAAAACAGAGATATATAATCACGATGACAAGAACAAACAGCTCCGGTTTGTGGCCGTCAGCTGAGTGTCGGGCAGCTGACAATTACAAGAAGGATCAAGGGTCGGCCATTGAGCTGAAAAAAGTGTGTATGAGGGGTGTTGGTGTTTTAGGGAGGAATTTTGTAAGAGCGGCTCTTTGTTTGAAATCTGTCACTCAGAGAGCTTCCCCATCCACCCCGAACTGAAAGGGATAATGGCCAAAAAACATTAAGAGTAAAAAAAAATATAATAATAAAATAGATAAATAGATAAATAGATAAAAATAAAAATTAAAAATAATTTGTGATTCATTCAAGTGTGTCAGATTTTTTCTTAAATAGGGATTATTTTGACAAGAAACGTTTCGTTCGGTGTCGAAAATAATCGTCAGGAATTTGAGTCATCTCGGCTTATAAAGGCGAAATGAAAAAAAAAAAGTGTTCGTGGTTGGAAAGCGACAGTTTTGATACAAAGGCGTTAAGCATGTGGAGGAGGTGGAGGTGGAGGATGGGTGGATGGAACGCGGGAGGCATGTGGAAGTGGGTGGAGGTGGAACGCGATGCTCGTGGAAGTGTTTGTTGAGGACAAGGTTGAGGTTTCTGAGGAAGATGTGAGGGATATTTGTAGTGGAATAATATACAAGGGTATTTTTATTTATTTATTTATTGTGTGTGTTTGTGTTGGGGTATTATCGGTGTATTGTCCTCTGTAATGCTGATCAGGATTGTTAGGGGATA
>NC_134817.1:3562500-3567500 GCF_046742065.1 Oratosquilla oratoria | reverse complement strand
ATTTATCTCTCACTCTCCCCCTATTTATATATATATATATATATATATATATATATATATATATATATGTGTGTGTGTGTGTGTGTGTGTATTATTATTGTTGGTATTGCTGCTGTTGACCGTAGCAGTTAAATATGTTAAAATGATAATAATAATAATGATAATAATTATAATAATAATAATAAATTAAAATATTACCGTTGAGCTTTAATTGAGGAGACCTTTTGTTCTGTCACCAAGCGACCTTCTCTTTACGAAAAGTCCATTTTGGTACATGGGGAGGAATCTCAAGTAATTTTACTTCGTTATAGACAAGATTACCCAGACCCCCTCTCCCCTCCCCCTTTGTTGGAGGATCTAATCGTCTCTATCGTGTGTTTCAACCTTCTTTGCATATTCTAAAGAGAGAGAATTCCATCCCTCTCAGTCGCCTTCGTTTGTCCGTCTCACCGCCAGCTCGTATTTTCTTTTCCTTATTCATTTGCTCTCCGCGCCACGCCGCTCTCTCCTTCTCTCTCTCTCCTTCTTTCTCCCTCCATCGCCTTCCTTCTCCCTCTTTTTTCCTCCATCGCCATGCTTCTCCGTACATATCCTTCTATTGCCTTCCAACTCCCTCTGTCTTCTTCCTTCTCCCTCTATCGTCTTCCTTCTCCCTCCATCGCCTTCTTTCTCCCTCCTTCTCCCTCCATCGCCTTCCTTCTCCCTCCTTCTCCCTCCATCGCCTTCCTTCTCCCTCCTTCTCCCTTCATCGCCTTCTTTCTCCCTCCTTCCCCCTCTTTCTCCCTCCATCGCCTTCCTTCTCCCTCCTTTCCCTCTTTTTGCCTCCTTCCTCCTTATCTCTCACCCCTCCTTTTCCCTCCTTTTTCCTTCATCTTCCTCTTTTCCCTTCTCTCTCCTCTTCACTCTCTTTCCTTCCCCTTCTCCTTCCTCCTTTCTTCTCCTTCCTCCTTCCGTCTTCTATTTTCCTCATTTATCTTGTTACTCCTTCCCCAGCGTTCTCCCATTTTCCCATTGTACCTCCGATCCTCCTCGCCTCCCCCTCTCCCCCTCTCCTCTCCCTCTCGTCCCGTCTACCTCCTCCTCCTCCTCTCACCCTCGTCCCGTCCACCTTCTCCTCCTCTCGCCCTCGTCTCGTCCACCTCCTTCTCCTCCTCCTCCTCCTCCTCCTCCTCCTCCTCCTCCTCTCGAGCGCCGTCCTCAAAGTTTTCAATACGAATTCCTTTCAGGCCGTATATTTGATCTATATTTATCCTCGTCTCAATTCGTCTACTCCATCTCCACTCTCCCTTCCCTCCCCCCCTTCCCTCCCCCTTCCCTCTCCCCTCCCCCTTCCCTCCCCTTCCCTCCCTCATCCCACCCCCCTTCCCTCCTCTATCCCTCCCCCTTCCCTCCCCCCTTCCCCCTCTTCTTTTGCAGAGGAGTTTACTCCAATATACACTTGTCTCTGCATACTCGCCTATCCTTTCACCTGTGTTCGCACACATGTACGTGTGCGCACACATGTACATGTGCTCTTCAGAGCTGGGCGCGTTACCGACAGAGAGGTAGTACATTACCGTCAGTGCGTTACCGTCAGTGCATTACCGATCTTAATTTCCTTTAGAATTCTCTTGACGAAAAAAAGAAATGAAATTGAGAAATATTTACTTTTTACGAATATTCTCAATAAAATCAACTACAACATTGATATTCCCTGTTCTAAAACATAAAATAATCGGATTTGGGAATTTGCGTTACTGCGTTAGTAACGCGCCCAGCTCTACTGCTCTTGTATATATGCATAAAGTAAGCACGAATGTGTGTGTGCGTGCGCGCGCGCGTGTGTGTTTCTCACCCAGTCTGTATGTGCGTGTATGTATATGCATTTATGCTTTGTGTAGATGTTTTTTCATTAATCCATTATTGGTTGATTTGATACATTATATAAACGCTTATTGGAATATGAATAACATAATTATGGCATAATATTCTATAGGGATATAAATCTTTCTTAAGGTTTTAATGGTTATTGTCTTAACGGGGATTAATAGAAAGCTGATGACATTTTAGCGTGTTATCAGACGCAGTAGGTTTTAATATTTTCTTATATTTTATTTTATATTTGTAATTTCATTTTATTTTTTTTTTTTTTTTTTTTTTTTGGGGGGGGGGCGGTTTTGTAAGACGCATGCCCAGGAGGCAAAGAAAGAAGGACAGTCAAGTAGAAAATTTCAATTTAAGTATTCAAATTATTCTTTTAGAAATAAATGTATCCAAAGGCTATTTGAGTAAAGGAGTTTTGAACGGCCCTGATTAAATACCCTCTTTCTACGGTGGAAATAGCCTTTTCAGATTTTTTTTTGTTTTTTTCCAAGGTGCTCGGGCGTATTTCTGTTTCGTTTCTTTAGCCTTAAAGCTGCCTCTCATTAAAAGAATAAAATACATAAAATAGAAAATAAGAAATGGTAATAATAATATTATTAGTATAATGATAGTAATAATTATCATAACAATACTTGTATAAACTTAACCAGAGTAATATGTATATGTATGTATATATATGTATATATATATATATATATATATATATATATATATATATATATATATATATTATAAACCACTCTTGTAATAATTTATAGCAATTTATTTTCCCTCCGGACAAGGAGTCGACATTTCCCCCACTCCTCATCTTTCTCCTCTTTCTCCTCCTCTTTCTCCTCCTCGTCCTCCTTCTCCTCCTCCTCGTCCTTCTTTCCCTCCTTCTCCTCCTTCCCTACTCCTCTCCTTCCTCCTTTCTCCTCTTTCTCCTATTCCTCCTCCACCTTCTCCGCCTCATCATCCTTCACCTCCTCCCCGTTCTCCTCCTCTCTTCCTCCTCCTCCTCCTCCTCCTCCTCCTCCTCCATCATGTCGGACGGTTGTGACACCCTTCGAGTAGCATTTCACGACAGAGGATGACCAGGAGGAGGAAGACGCCGCCGGATCTGGCCAATTTCCGGACCCTCCTGCCCCTCCGGAGGAACAGACTGCCTCCGGCTGTCGCCTCCCACCGCGCTGTCACTGCCTTCGTCGCTGGACCCTCCTCCTCCTGCTCCTCCTCCTCCTCCTGCTCCTCCTCCTTCTCCTCCTCCTCCTCCTCCTCCTCCTCCTCGCTCCTACTCCTCCTCCTCCTTCTCCTCCTGCTGCTGCTCCTCCTACTCCTGCTCCTCCTGCTCCTCCTCCTCCCTCTCCTCCTCCTCCTTGTCTCCCTCATATTCCTTTGCAAATTCGTTCTTCTCTCCTCATCCTCCTCTTTCTCCTCATCCTCGTCCTCCTCCTCCTTGTATCCCTCATCTTTCTATTCATATTCGTCCTTCTCTTCCTCGTCTTCCTCTTACTCCTCCTCGTCCTCCGCCTCCTCCTCCTCCTCTTCCTCCTCGTCTCCCTCACCTTCCTATTCAAATTCGTCCTTCTCCTCCTTTTCCTCCTGTTTCTCTCCTCCTCCTCCTCCTTGTCTACCTCACCTTCCTATTCAGATTCGTCTTTCTCTTTCTCCTCGTCCTCCTCGCCCTTCTCCTCCTTCTTCTCCTCCTCCTCCATTCAGTACAACGGTACAGTTTACTTACAATCCTCCTACCTCCTCGAACGCCTCTTCCTTCTCCTCCTCCTTCATTCTCCTCCTCCTTTACTTCTTCCTTCTTCTCTTCCTCATCTTTCAACTCAAGTTGGTCAAATTCCTCCTTTCATTTTCCTCTTCTTCCTCTTCCTCTCCCTTCTCCTCTTATTCCTCTTCCTTCTCCTCTTCCTCCTCCCCTCATTCTCATTCTCTTCCTCCCTCTCCTCCTCCTCCTCCTCCTCTCATTCTCTTCCTCCTCCTCCTGCCTTCAAAACAACAGTGGAGCAGTTTACTTACAATTAAACCTTTTTTCACGTTTGTGTATTCGTTTTCATTTCTCCCTTCTTCCCCTTTTCCTCGGCCGTCGTCGCTTCTTTGTGTTTTCCTTTCTTAACCTGTCATTTGTCTTGCCTACCCTTTGTTTCCCTTACCTTTCATATACTATTCCTTCCCTTTACCTTTCCTTCCTTTCCTTACCTTTTCTTTTTTTTCCTTAACCTGTCACTTGTCTTACCTTTCCTCTAGTTCTCTATTCCTTCCTTTCCTTCCTTTCCTATTCCTCCCCATACCGTTTACCTTCTATTTTCCTTTCCCTTTAGTTTTTTTTTTTTTTTTAGTTTTTTTATTCTTTCCTCAGCGTTGGCGTCTGATAGAAAAAATAAATTATTTTTCCTAGTCTAGTCTGACCGTTCCATTATTATTATTTTATTTTATTTATTTATTTTAATTTAATTTAATTTAATCTTATTTTATTTTCATTATTAATTTTTTTATATTAATCTTTTTCCTATTCCACACTGATCCACCATTATTTTTCGTTAACCAAATTTTCCATCAATTTCTCTTTCCGTCTTCATTTTATTTTCATCTCCTTTATACTTATTCTCTTCTTTCCTTTTATCTGTTAATCATTTTATCCCAGTTATCGTACCTTCTGACCCAAGGTAGTGGACAGGATGCAGGGATGACCCGTCATCCAGGAGGTGCCAAGATAGGAGGGAGGGAGGAGGGTGGAGGGGAGTGGAATATATGGGAAATGAAATGGGTGGGAGTGATTTCTATGCCTTTTTTTTTGGCTACCCCCCGTGTAAGGGGGAAAAAGCCTTTGATATATGTAAGTAAAGTGTATGTATATATATATATATATGTATATATATATGTATATATATATATATATATATATATATATATATATAATATATATATATATATATTTGGAGGGAGGACGAGGTGGGGGGATGATAAACTTGTGGACACCTGAAGACAAGATCTTAACAAGAAGACCAGAAGGACGGAACCCCATTAGGAGAAGAAATGGAATTGTTCCCAGATGTCCTTCATTTCCTCACGCTCTTCGTTGTCTCCCTCGTCGTCTCCTATGTTCTTCCTCGTCATTTAAGGGTAGAAGCGCTGGTAAAGTTCAA
>NC_134817.1:3555000-3557500 GCF_046742065.1 Oratosquilla oratoria | reverse complement strand
GCTTACTGTTTCTGGACGGAATTCTGAGGATTGGTAGTTGATTGGTGGGGGGCTGAAGATGAAGAGTAAGATTGGCTAAACGAGTTGAGAATGCTTTGAAGAGGAGAGATAAAAATGATGAGGAACAATTGATTGGGAGAAAAACTGTGTTAAAACTGTGCTTCAAAATGTTTAGATAACAATGAATTGAGACGTGGTGCCTGGTAAAAAGAGGGAGAGAGAGATTAAGATATATGGACAATATTAGATTGGGACATGATACCCGGTTAAGAAAGTAGATAGAAGAGATAGATAGATAGATAGAGAGAGAGAGATTTGTTAGAATATGTACATAACATTGGATTGGTACACGATATCCGGTTAAGAAAAGAGAGAGAGAGAGAGAGAAAGACAGAGAGATAGAGATAGAGAGTAAGATGTTGTCACGGGCTGCCCACCACATGTAATAAAATCATCATTTATTAGCCAGAATAGAACATTCGAAACTGAAGAGATGATGATTGGCAGCATGGAAAGCCTCTCTGGAAGGTCTATGGTTTCCGAGAAGAACACTCTGGAGGAGGAGAAGGAGGAGGAGGAGGAGGAGGAGGAGGAGGAGGAGGATCCTTCCATATGGACGAAGAGGTTCTTCAAGGAGATGAGAGCGAATCTGGGAGGTGAAGAACATCCCACGTAGACGGGGATGAACATAACATTGAACATTTTTGCACGTTATACGCACTATAACTACTTAACTTATTGTATCTGTAGTATTTACTGCACTCATAGGGTCCCGTCTCCATTGGTCGGGTGCCTCTGTGAAGCGGACTGTATCCTGAAAAGGACCTCAAACGGTCGTGACCCCGTTCAGGTCATCGTGACCTTAGCCTGAACAGAATTGATAAAGTGCGTCACTAAGACGAGGTTGAGGAAGGGAATTCATATGGAGGGGTCTGGAAGCGTGGAGGGGGAGGAGGAGGAGGAAGATGGAAGGCAAAGTTGGAAACTAAAGGCTGGAATTCGATGTATCTGTTGACAACGCAAACATTGGAGCCCCTCACGCTTCCTCCTCCTCCTCTTCCTCCTCCTCCTCCTCCTCCACCTCCTCCTCCTCCTCCTCCTCCTCCTCCTCTTCCTCCTCCTCTTCCTCCTCCCGCCTCCTCGTCCTCCTCCTCTTCCTCCTCTTACTCCTCTTCCTCCTCCTCCTCTTCCTCTTCCTCCTCCTCCTCTTCCTCCTCCTCCTCCTCTTCCTCCTCCTCCTCTTCCTCCTCCTCTTCCTCCTCCTCCTCCTCCTCCTACTCCTCCTCCCTCCTCTTCCTCCTCCTCCTCTTCCTCCTCCTCCTCTTCCTTCCCTTCATCTTCCTCTTCCTCCCCTTCATCCTTTCCCTTTCCCTTTCCCTCCACCATCCCCTCACACTCCTCTTCTGACCCTCCTCTTCCTCCTATTCCTCCTCCTCCTCCCCTTCTTCCTCTTTCACCTCCTCTTCCCCCAAATATTCCTCCTCTTCTTCTTTGCACACCTATTCCTCCTCCTCTTCTTACTCCTCCTCCTCTCTTCCTTTGCCTCATTCATTTTACTTTTCTTTTTGTCTCCTTTAATCCCTACTCATGTACTCTAATGAATTACGTTTGTGGGACCTACCGACAGGAGACCTTTTGGTCCATATAGAAACTGGACGAAGAAATTAGACGAATAATATACAAATGAATAAACAAAGAAAGAAAGTGAGTAGAAAAACAAATGAATAAGCTCAGGATTAATTGGACAATTTTTGAGATCATCTCCTCTTCCCCCATCCTCTTTCTCTTGTCCCTCTCCTCCTCCATCCGTTCTCCACCTCTTGTTGTCCACCTCTTCTTGTTATCCACTTCTTCATTATTTGTTCCCCTTTTCTCCACATACTTATAAACTTCATCACTTTCGTCTTGTCGGTGGTGGTGGTGATAGTTGTGGTATTGGAAAGGATGTTGTGATGTGATGTGATGTGTGTGGTAGTGATGGTGGCGGTGGTAGTGATGGTGGCGATATATTTAATGATTAAAAGGAAGAGAGCGAGGAGGAGAGGAGGAGAACGAAAGAAAATGAGACCAAAAAATTATGGATACGAGTATATCACTCTTATAAAAGCTAAATATGAAGATAATTAATTGATAGAGTGATTATGGAATCATTTTGGAGTTGAAGGTCAGGGAGTTGACGGAGAAGGGGGTGGCGAGTAGAGATTGATGTACAATCAATTACTTAAGTCTGGTGACCCTCTCTGCTTCTGCTGTGATACATTGACGCTTAACCCAGAACGGTGGATTCTGTTACATATCGTCGCCAACAGATGGCACTAGTATACACTTGTCTTCACTATTTCTGGTTAATCGGCCATGAATCTTGACGAAGAAGGTGAAGGGTGAGAGGGGTGGAGCGACCGAGGTGGACTGTACGGAGGGAGAACAGGAGACTTAGACTCCGGGTAGATTTATTGGGAATTACAAATTTGGGGATTTCAGGTCTAAGGGATTACGGATT
>NC_134817.1:3515000-3552500 GCF_046742065.1 Oratosquilla oratoria | reverse complement strand
CAATTATACATACGTACGTACATACATATGTACAATTATATATACGTACGTACATACATACATATATACATACATACGAGTACATACATACATACATACAAGCCTACATACAAACATACATACATTAAGCCCACATACATACACACATGCATGTCTGCATACATACATACATACATGCATACACACAAATAATATATGCATACAGCCAAACACCAAAGTTTACGGACATTTTGCGGGGGCCATCAGCGCTTCATGAAGGATTTGTTTAATTTTTATAATATTCCATTCTGACCCTAATCTCCATCTGGCGTATTTGCAAAATGTCGATGAACTTTGCAAACTGACTTCCCACCACGTGCGTATGATTTTTCGTAATGCAGGTAAATATTGCTAGACAAATACATAGTGCATCTATACATACATAAAAACTTACATATGTATGCATGGTAATATACCGTACATATTTTATACTGTATATACATGCATATATATTGAATATACACGTATATCTATATATTTATATAAATGTATATATATGTACATGGTAAGATACTGTACATATTTTACACTGTACATACATGCATATATATTGAATATACACGTATATTTATATAAATGTATATATATATGTACATGGTAATATACTATACATATTTTACACTGTAAATACGTGCATATATATTGAATATACACGTATATTTATATATTCATATGTGTATATATGTACATGGTAATATACTGTATATTTTTCACTGTACATACATGCATGTATATTGAATGTACACTCGTGCGCTTATAAGTACATATCTATATACATACATGTATATTTATATATTTATATACATGTATATATACATATGTTTGTGTCAATTGACATTTGGAAATAAACTCATCTGCTGGGATTCGAACCCTCACCTGATGGCGTGATGGTACGGTCTTCATCTTGTAAGACGCAAGCCGCTCAGGTGAGGGTTCGAATCCCAGCAGATGAGTTTATTTCCATACATATGTTTATATACATATGTAACCATACATACACTTTTATGGTCTGTGATCCCCCGTCACTTCTATTCCAGTGGAAAATCTCGTGCCATAATGTGTACGTATATACATGCACATACATACAGTAGTTACATGCGATATATGTTTACGTAAGTCCTTGTTTGAGTTTAAAGGTAGACAAAACACATTTACAAGAGCTAATTTTGAACTCTGTAGGCAAATGTCATTGATGATGATGGGGTTACACTGTAGATATAGTTGTTTATAAATAAAAATGTCCTTTTTAGCCTTATGTGTGTCTAGCCTTTATATGCGGACAAGCTCTCTTCACATACACCAAGCAGGTGAGAAAAAAGGACACTACAAAAGCCAGTTAGACCCTTTACTCCATCCAAAAGGATATCACCAAGGGTGGCCGGCCCTTTTTTTTCTATTAAAAGTTATATTACCAAGGACAATCGTCCTTTTTCTTCATTTCCCTCCTCTGCCCTTTGTCCTCCTGTGGGATGAGGGGGAGAGCGGAAAAGTTCGTTGTAGTCTATCCGATTAAGTCCGTTATATCCGGAGTTTCCGGAAGGAGAAGGGTGCATCGGGTCCCCAGATTCCGGAAAAGGAGAAAGACCAAAGGGACTCCCGGAAACACCAGAAAGAGATCGGGACCCGAAGAAGACGCCCCCAAGAAAACAACGGAAATGGACGAAGGCGCCGGTGCCGCCGAAGTCGATGATCTCTCGAAGTCGAAGTCCAAGATTTTTTTTCGATGTGTTTTGAGCCTTCAAGAACGCGACTCAAAATTTTTTTTATGACTGTTTATATTAGTAGTCCTCAGATGATTTTTTTTTCTATCACGATGTAAGTTCTCCAGTACTCGAGGAAGTAAGAATATCTTCAGGAGGAGGAGGAGGAGGAGGCCATTTGGATGTCGGGCAATATACACGAGACTAAGATATTCGCCTTCTTTAAGAAATTTTCACGAGGTACAAGAGGAGGAAGGAGGAGCTCCGAAGAGCTGGTAAGGCGTCTCTGACATACTGTCGAAAACTCTTGAGTATGACTCTCAAGGATGAGGTGTCTTTGGATCCTCACCTGTCATGAAGTCCTCAGGAGAAGTCAAGGTCTTCCTCGAGGAGACGTCTAGGTCGGCCTCGAGGAGGAGAAGGTCCTCGGAAATATTGTCTTGAGGAGGACCTAGGAAAGGGTATCGTTCTGCACCTCGGCTTTGGCCGACGGAGGCGTGTGCGAAGTTGAGGTTCTTCGTGAGTTCGCGAAGAAGGAACGAACCGAGTTCGACAAGTGAAGACGATTCCCCTTCGGGGATTTATGTCCTGGCAAGGACAAAGGTGGATTGCCTTCGTTTATGCTCCAGTGCCTTTATAAACATACATATGCATGTAAATGTGTGTTTGTGTATGCGTTTATGTATACATGTATTATATATGTATATATGTATATATTTATATATATATATATTTTTTTTTCTTAGTTGTTTTTTCCATTCTTCTTATATGTTTCTTATAGTCCAGGGGTAGATTAAACACAAGTCTACCGAGATCCATGGAAAAGAGAAGAATGGAAAAAACAACTAAGAAGATAGTTGAAACTGACTTAGCATTGGTCTTTAACAAGACATGTCTACAAGAAAATTTACTGTCAAAATATACTAATATATATATATATATATATTATAATGTATGTACGTATGAAGTAATATAATACATGACATCATCCGTACAGGTTTTAACATCAAAATTATTCTTGCTTTCATATACCTCTTCCGTGTTTTGATATTCTCGTTCTTCCTCGCCTTTAATGCAGAGTGACAGGTAGAACTCTGTTTATATGTTGTCTAATGAAGCCATAACACGCCTAAGCTTAACGAAGAATGAAGATTAAACTCTTGATAAGGTCATTACGTCTCTCTCGCTCGGAGAAGATCATGTGCTAAGAGCAATGAATGGGGACAGTGATGAAGTGCCCGTGTGTGTGTACGTATGTACGTATGTGTGTGCGTGTGTACGTATGTGTGTGCGTGTGTACGTATATGTGTGTGTGTGTATGTGTACGTATGTATGTGCGTGTGTACATATGTATCCGTCTGTGTGTGTGCGTGTGTGTACATATATATGTGTGTGTGCACGTGTGTGTACGCGTGAACGTATTTGCGTGTGTACGTGTGTGCGTGTGTACGGATGTGTCCGCGTGTGTGTGCGCGTGTGTACATATTTATGTGTGTGTGTATACGTATGTGTGTACATGTGTACGTGTGTGTGTGTACGTATATGTGTTTGTGTAAGGGCGTGATTAGAACATATCTTAATACATACTGTGGAGCTGAAGGGAGTAATATGATACAATACAATAATGATACAAAGTTCGGAAGTGTAGCCATCTGGTGTATCATTTTGTAAAATACAACGCCCCTGTTGTAGTTGTTGTAGTTGATGTAGGCAAAATAGTAAAACAAATGCACATCTTAATGTTATTATTTTATGCCTCTATTATCTAGGCGAAATATTTTCTAGAATTCTGATTTTTTCATATCACTGACGAGGGTGGGGGGTGGAGGGAGGGGGAGATGCCTCCCTTATGGTAATAAAATCGTCTGACGACAGTCAGAACGAATATACAATTCACCAACTGCCGTTAAAAGGTTAAACTAAAATCGGTATCTGTTAGAGGGTTAAGAACTGGCTTTAGCAAACTCGAGTTAATTAAGGGGAACATGGGTTGGATTGCCCAATTAGTGTTATCGTGTAATTGTGAAATGTGAAATCACTGTACCGTAGACAAGGGACTAATGTGCCGGAAGATATACCTTGCCAAGACTAAATATACATATAAATTAATGAAAATTATCGGAGTATAAAGGATGATAAGAGAGAGAGAGAGAAAGAGAGAGAGAGAGAGAGAGAGAGAGAGAGAGAGAGAGAGAGAAAGAATAATTAGAACCATAATATAATTGTGTACATATCTCATTATTCTGATTTTCAAAAGACTTTTTCACTTTTGATTAATTTATTTATCAGTTTTATTTATCTATTATTTTTGCCAATGTTTAGTATTGTATTAATTTATTATCATGAGACACGTTCCTGTGTCCGCGATATTTCACATTCTGGGTCATGTTCTTGTGTCCACAATGTTTAATCTCACGAAAAAATGAACTTGAATAGAGGAACTGAATTCTGAACAAGATTTGATTATGAACGAAACGTTAAGAAACTGGATAATTAATGACATTGTAATCAATTTGGTTAGACTTTTGTCAATCATCTTCGTTACCCATTGTCCTCTCACCCTCAATTCTGTATTTATTTATTTATTTGTTTATTTATTTGTTTGTTGATCTGTTTATTAATTTGTTTATTTATCATTCCAACAATATTAGATGGTTTTATTTATATGTAATTTTACACTTCGAATCGGACGTATATATACATACATATATACGCACATGCATCATACATGCAGACATAATTGTTTTGAGAATGTATATTTTCAATGCACGAGTATATATGTACATATATATACATACATACTCGTATATACATATATATATGCAAGGTAACCACTTAAGAAAATAAACAAACGGAGCAGAGCGCTTTCGTATATTACATCTTCAGTGCAAATTACAAAGAAAGAGGGTACAGTAAACATATAATTGTTTTGAGTGTATGTACAGTATACGAATATATACTGTATGCACACACACACACATATATATATATGTATATTATATATATATATATATACATAAGTACATATATACATACATCATACATGCAGACATATAATTGTTTTGAGTGTTTGTACAATATGCGAGTACATATGTACATATACATACATACACACATACATAGAAATCTTAACCTTTTTCGCATGATCAACAGACGATATTATTCAGTAGAAGGAAATCCTTCTCAAAAATGTCACGGTGTATTGTAAAAATGGGCATTGTGAAGATGGGGTGATTGTAAAAGAATTGTTGTAATCATGAAATGTAAATTTTGGGTTCATGATTACGTTTCTAGCACTAATTACATCATTGAGTATATTAACACTAATTGCGACAACTTTAACGTTGATTATTCTGAGCTGATGGATGTAATACCCACCCCACGCCCACCCCCACCCCTTCCCCTCCCTTTATGTACTTATTATTATTAACTTGTATTTGTTTATTTAATTGTATTGTTTTTTCATTTTACGTGTCTGTTTTTATATATACATATATATATATTAATGTTGTTTCTTTCCTTATTGTTTTACTATTTTATCCTATCTATTGATATTTTTGTTATTTGTTCTTATGTTTTATTTTACTTGATTAATTATTCATTATTTTATTTTTTGTTCAGTTAAGTAGTGGAAAGCGAACGCAAATGGCTCAAATAATCCAGAGCATAAGAATTTGTCCGAAGTTGACCATTAAGGTGAAGAGAATTATATTAATTGAAAAGAGATGTTCAAAACATGTCACTGAGGTTCGTGGTATTTATGGTTTTTTTTATATAGATAAGGGTAACCTACATAACTATCAGTAAGGTGTTTTAGCCCGCACACACATACACACACACACACGCACGCACGCACGCACGCACGCACACACACACACACACAAACACACACACACAGACACACACACAGACACACACACACGAGAGAGAGAGAGAGAGAGAGAGTAGAGAGGAAGAGAAAGAGAGAGAGAGATATATAAAGAAAGGGTGGAGAGAGAGAGAGAGAGAGAGAGAAAGAGAGAGAGAGAGAGAGATAGGAAGAGGGAAGGGAGAGAAAAGGAGAAAAAGGAGAGAGAGATGGTGAGAGAGAGCGAGCGAGTGAGAAAGGGAGACAGGTGAGAGAGAGAGAGAGAGAGAGAGAGAGAGAGAGAGATAGAGAGGTGATTTAATCCGACATATGAAACAATACGAAGATTGAAATAAGAGGAACATATGAGACTTGAAATTAATATATATTTGATGTTCCTTGTAATAGTTGACGAGGAGCGTGCAATTAGGGCGATGACTTAATAGTGAGATAATATGAAATGCGACCTTATTGGAGGTATGTTTTGTTTTGTTCGCTATTTATTATTTTTTCATTTATTTACTTATCTATTCATTTATTGTCATTTAAATCTCATTATCACGATAAGATCTTGATGTTGTATTATCTGTGACCGGATTTTCGAAAATGACATTATTATTTGCCATATATATATGCAAACACCTAATTATTTTTTCTTCTATTTTTCTAAAATAGTTTTGTTATTTTACCCTACCTTGTTGAATTATTTCTTTTAATGGTTTATTTACTTATATGTTTAGTCCTGAATCATTCCTTGTGTAGGAAAGCTTGTACCCAAACTCCTTTGTCCCCGACCTCAAGTGGCTGGAATCTAGCCTCGCTAATGCGCGGGGTGTCCCGCTTCCGTTGTGATCAGCTGATTGGCTCTCATCCTCTAAGGTGCCCCTCCCTCGGCCATGCAACCGTGCACCGGCGACTGATCCATTGTTAACTGTATGGTAGGGTCAAATTATGCAGCAGGTTGCGCTGTTGCCACATGTTCTCTCCCGAGGAGTCATTGTGATGTGGCAACGTCGCTTATTATTTCGCAGTAGTAGTATTTATGTAACAAAAGAATTTTTTGTGGCTTGTCACGTTCTTCTAATGGTTTCGGAGGGACACAAGTCACGTGACCTCATCACGTGATTAGTGTGAGGTGATTGGTGATTGGAGGTTGTATGTTCCATACATTGACTTAATGGCTGCATTCAGTATGACAGATATCACAACTTTTTCATTGGAATAATCTTTATGATATTTGTATAAACTATAACCTATTTTCATACTATTTAAGTTAATTGTAACTGTGTATAATGAAAGAGGTCTACAGAAATGATAAAACCATAGTTACATACAATATGATATATAGTAAGATGTGTGAAGTGAAATTAGTTTATTGATAATCTTGTTAATTGTGGTTATAGTTATGGCGATGTAGAATTTGAATGTGATGAAATGATGGCAACATTCTATATCGTATCGCTCTATATTGTTCCTCTTCCTCCCCTTCCTCCTGCTCCTCCCCTCCTCCTCCTTCTCATTCTCCTCCCCTCTTCCCCTCCTTCTCCTCTCCTTCCTTCTTCCCCCACCTTCTCCCCCTCCTCCTCCTCCTTATCCACTCCTCCTAATCCTCCCCTCCTCCTAATCCTCCCTTCCTCCTAATCCTCCCTTCCCCTTCTCCTCTCCCCTCTCCTCCCTTTCCTCCTCCCCACCCCATCCTCCTCCTCGTCTTCCCCTCCTCCTCCCCCTCTTCCTCCCCCTCCTCTCCTCCTCCCCTCCTCTCCTCCTCCCCTCCTCCTAGTTCTCCTCCTCCTCCTCCTTCTCCTCCTCCTGTTATTCCTTCTCTGTTTACTCCTTTTCCGCCTCAGTCTCCTCCTCCTCCTCCTCCTCCTCCTCCTCGTCCTCTCCTCCTCCTCCTCCTCGTCCTCTCCTCGTCCTCCTCCTTCCTCCTCATCCTGCTGTTCCTTTACCTCATTATTTTCACCTTCTTTTTCTTCTCCTTTTCCTCCTCCTCCTCCTCCTCCTCCTCCTCCTTTTTCTTCTCCTACCTATCTTTCATCACTTCTTCCTTGTCTTTCTCTTCTTTCTTCCCTTTTCTCTCCTCTTCCTTCCACTCCTTCCACCTGCTTCACCTCTTCCTCCTGCTTTCCTTCCTCCTCTTCCACTTTTTCCTACTCCTTGTCCTCCTCTTCATTTTCCAATTTCTTTACCACCTCCTCCTTTATTCACATTATTACCTCCATGGAGGTACCACTGTCCAATACTCTCAACTCCTCCACCCTCCTCCTCCACACTCCTCCTCCACCCTCCTCCTCCACTCTCGTCCTCCACCCTCGTCCTCCACCCTCTTCCTCTTAAACTCCACACTCCATTATTACGCATAATCTGTTTTAATCCTTCTTAGGTTCTTGTCCTTCCTCTCTTCCGTCCTTCCTCCCTTCATAGTCCCTCATCTTTTTATTCTCTCTCTCTCTCTCTCTCTCTCTCTCTCTCTCTCTCTCTCTCTCTCTCTCTCTCTCTCTCTCTCTCTCTCTCTCCCTCTCTCACCCTCACTGTATTTCTGTCTCTCACACTCAATCTCTCTGTCTATCTCTATCATTCTATCTCTCTTTATTTTTTTCTCTCTATCTCTCTCTGTTTATTCCCCCTCTCGCTTTCTTGCGCATTGCTTGTTCTACTTGATTTAGTATCTTATATTTCCCCATTTTCTCTTCCTTTGTTTCTCTTTCTCTCCTTTCTCTTCCCTGTTTCTGTTATTTCCTGTCGCTCTATGGTACAGGTTTACCTGTTCCGAATGATTCTGTTCCATTTCTGTTCCACGGACCTCACCCGATCCATCCCAGCCTCTCTACTTTATACGTAATTTGTGGCATGCGTTATTTGCTTGTTTATTTGTTTGTTTGTTTTTCGTATTTTCTTTTTCCTTCCCCTTTGGTCTTATTAGTTCCTCGTTTCTTCCCATTTTCTTTCATCTCATTTATTTTTTTTTTTTTTATTAACTTATTTTCTTTTATTTATTTTTTATTCATTTATATATTTATTTTCAATTACTATTATTTATTTGTTTCATTTATTAATTTCATTTCCATTACTATTATTAATTTTTTATCATGTATATACATATATATCTATATATATATATATACACATATATAAATATATATATACATGTATATACATATATATCATATATATATGCATATATCATATATCTATATCTATATATATATATTTATATATATATACATATATATGTACATTTTATATATGTATATAATATATATATATCTCCCTCTTCCATTGTTTTCTCCTCCCCTCTCCTCTCTCATTCTTATTCATCCATTCCCTTACTCTCCCTCTTCTTTTTCCTCCTTTTATCCACATTTCTCGTATTCCCATTGCGTCCTCTTCTCCTCCTCCTCCTTCTTCTTCTTCATCTTCTTCTTCTTCTTCTTCCCTTTCGTCTCTCCCTTTTAGCTCTTCGTTATTTTCGGTTTTGTTTCCGATCTCTCTCTCTCTCTCTCTCCGATCTCTCCTCTCTCTCTCTCTCTCTCTCTCTCTCTCTCTCTCTCTCTCTCTCTCTCTCTCTCTCTCTCTCCCTTTCTCTCTTTCTCACTGTTTCTCTCTCTGTCTCTCTTTCTCACTGTTTCTCTGTCTCTCTCTCCCCCATTGTCTCCCTCACTTTCTCTCTCTCTCTCTCTCTCTCTCTCTCTCTCTCTCTCTCTCTCTCTTTCTTTCTCTCTCTCTCATCCTCGTCCTGATCCTCGTCCTCATCCTTCGGCCTCCTCCTACTTCTGCTCCAATTCGTTGTATCTTTTATGCTTCATTTGTTTTTTGCCTCCATTAATGCAGCATCCTTCTTTGTTTCTCCGTTTGTTGATATCATGTACCATTTCTTCTTTTTCCTGCTCCTCCTCCTCCACCTCCACCTTCTCTTCATCATCCACCTACTCCACCTCCTCCACTTCCTTCTTATCTTCCCTCTCCACCTCGTCCTCCTCCTCCTCCTCCTCCTCTCTCCACCTTGTTCTCTCTCCTCTTCTCCCTACTTCCTCTATCCTCTCTCCTCCTCCTCCTCTTCCCTCCTCTTCTCCTCTCTTTGCCTCCTCTCTCCTCCTCCCACTCCTCCTCCTCCTCCCCCTCCTCCTCCTCCTCTTTTGCGATTCCAGGCACATGTCCAGCACCTCTCTCTCTCATCTCATTGGTGGTTCTGCTTCTTGCGGCGGTTCCAGGTTCCAGGTTCCAGCCGGAGACTCCTCGGAGACATAAATTCTGGGTACTGTCTTCTCCATCAGCATTGCCTCGTCCACATCCTCCCCCCCTCCCGCCCCTGGATGACACCTCTTCCTTAGCACCATCCCTTTCCGCTCTTCTTCACTCTCTTCCCTCTCTTCTCTCTCTCTCTCTCTCTCTCTCCCTCTCTCTCTCTCTCTCTCTCTCTCTCTCTCTCCTCTCTTTCTCTCTCCCTACCTCTCTCTCTCTCTCTCTCTCTCTCTCTCTCTCTCTCTCTCTCTCCTCTCCTCTCTCTCTCTCTCCTCTCTCCTCTCTCTCCTCTCTCCCCTCTCTCTCCCCCTCTCTCCTCTCTCTCCTTTTCTACCATTTTCCTTCCATTTCGGCAAATCTTTCCCCTTAATAGTATTACTTTACCTTTTATTTACACCACCACATTTTCCATGTCCGTTTTTCCCCTTCCCTTTCCCCTTCCCTTTCCCCTTCCCTTTCCCCTTCCCTTTCCCCTTCCCTTTCCCCTTCCCTTTACCTGTCTCTTTCCCCGTCCCTTCCTTTTCCCCGTCCCTTTCCCTTTCCCGTCCCTTTCCCCTTCCGTTTCTCCTTCTGTCTCCCCTTCCCTTTCCCCTTCCCCGTCACTTTCCCGTCCCTTTCCTTTCCCCGTCCACTCTCCACAATTCCAATACCTCTTCTTCCCCTCTTCTCCCCTCCCTTCCCTTGTTCCTCCACATCCCCTTTCTACCAGTTCCCATTACTACTGTCCTCTCCACTACCCCCTCTCCCCTCCACCTCTCCACCTCTCCACCCCTCCACCTCTCCACCCCTCCACTTTCGAGACCTTCATTTCTGTTGTAACTCCTCATCACTCCATCTCTAATACCCCTCCCCTCCGTCACTCCCTCTTCACCTCCCCTCGTCAGGACTTTCCCCCCCTTTCCCCTCCTCATCAACCCCCCCCCCCCCGTCTCTGTTTTTCCAATTGTAGAGTTAATTTTCTCTCGTTCCGTCTCGATCCATTCATTCTAATAATGTAAAATTGGCCCCACCCCTTTCCCTGATTTTGGCTTGTAATTGGCCAGACGTCTTGCCTCCTATGAGGTCATCTGGTCCAAGATTGGCTGCTGGTGAAGATTTTGTCTCTAGACAGATGGGCTAGGTTATTTTGTTATTGTAGAAATAAACGGATTAATAATTTATTTATTTTGATCCTGTTTTTGATTTTGTAATTTTATAATATTTTTTGTTTTATTTTAATTTATTTGTTTCAATTATTTATTCATTTATTAGTTTATTTGTTCTCTTGTTTTTCTCGGAGTATAAGGAAGAATGGGAAGAAGAGATGGAGGCAGAGAGGGACAGGGAGAGAGAGAGAGAGAGAGAGAGAGAGAGAGAGAGAGAGAGAGAGTGAGGGAGGAGGGAGAGAGAAATAATACAATTTTGGAGGTGTGAAGCGAAGGAGGAAGAGGGAGAGAGGGGGAGCGAATGAGAGATATTAATTTCATTAATTGTTCCGAAGTATTGAAACAGTTTCGGAATTTCAGGCCTACACGTCACTGTTACAGTGTATTTTAACAGTGTAAGACATAATAAAGATATATACATCATTACACACGTAAGCTCATCTCCCATCCTTCACTATCTTAACACAGACTGAAAGCCAAGCTGTGTGCAAAATTATATTAAGTATATATTTATTTTTTTCTAATTTATTTTTAACCTATTTTTTCTAAACTCGTTTAGCGTTGTATACTCTATTTCTTTCGTTTACATTTAAAAGTTGTATGAAATTCGAGCTCTCGAGTTTGAAACTGCCATTTATTTGAAGACACTTTTAATGCTTGAAATAATTGCCGAAAGCAATTGTGTGATTATAGTTTGCTTTTTCCGAGCGGAAGCTTGTGGGAGCGCACACACACACACACACACACACACACACACACACACACACACACACACACACACACACACACACACACACACACACACACACACACACACACACACACACACAAACACACACACACACACACACACACACACACACACACACACACACACACACACACACACACACACACGTGGCCCCTTTTCACCTGTGCTTGTGCACATTCCCACGCGCGCGTGTATGTACACGTATGTGTGTATGCAAGTATTTACCTAAGTGTATGCACATAATTGTTTTGTATGTGTGTGTGTGTGTGTGTATGTGTGTGTGTAAGGAAAAGAGCAACGCTCGAGAGCTCCTGTCTCATACGCCCCAATGTGTGTGTGTGTGTGTACGTGTGTATGAGATTAATTACCCAAGCGTATGTACCTAATTATTATATATAGGAAAGGAGCAACTCCTCAATTTATCATAGTTTCAGCTGTTTGTGTGTGGTTGTTTGTGTGTGTGTGCGTGTATGTGTGTGTGTGTGTGTGTATGTGTGTGTGTGTTACACCTTGTAGTACCTTATGACACAGCAATTCCATCATCTTTACTTCTTGGATGACACAGCACCAGCTTAAATCTCCACAGCACAAGACAGCATAGGATATAACAACACAGCCTGAGAAATCCTCTTATCGCAGCAATCCCAAATTTCCTATCACTACATTCCGTTATTCAAAGCACCAGCATAGCAAAGTACAACACAGCATTTTCCTTATCTTCACAGCCTTACAAACAAAGCTGCCCCAAATATCTTATCACAGCATTTCTTTCACCACAGCAATATTTCTAGCACAGCAAAACACAGCAGAGTACACCGCAGCACAAAACAGCACAGCACATCTTAGGACATCCCATAGCCCAGCACATTGCAACACAACACAGCACACCGCAGCACAACACAGCACATCGTAGCAAATCGCAGCACAGCACAACACATCGAACCACAGCACAGCACATCACATCACAACACACTACATCGCAGGAAATCACAGCACAACACATCGCACCACAGCACAGCACAGCACAGCGCAGCACAGCACTCAGCAAAGCCGGGGCTTCCATCTTAGCATCACTTGGCTGCCAAACCCTTTTCCAGTTCAAATCCCATTCCTCCTCTTTACGTTCTTTTAATCTTCAGGGAGTTTCCGACCCTCCCGCGCCTTCTTCAGCCCTCAAGCTTTTCTTGTACCGTCGGTAGAGTCTCTCCCTCCCATCCGCCACCTCTCCTCCATTCCTCTACTCTTTTCTTTCCTTCTTTTATTTTTTTTTACTCCTCCACCTTCTACTCTTCTTCCTCCTCCGCCTCCTCCTATTCCTTCTCTTCCTCCTCATATTTCATCGCATTCTCTTTCCCTCCTCCTTCTTCCTCCTCTCCCTCCTGCCTCCCTCACCTCCGTAGCCTCTTTCCCTTCCCTATTTCCTGCTATATCTCTTCCCCTCTCTTCCCCTCATCTACCTCTTCTCCTCATCATCCTCCATTTTTCCCAACTTCTCTCACGTCTCATCACTTCCCCTTACCTCCCCTCCTGTCTCCCTTCCCCCTTCTCCCCTCTCCCACCTCCTTCCCCTCCCTCCACCACCACTCTACTTTCTCCCCTTTCACTTCTCCCTCATCTTACTTCTCACTTATTTTCACTTCTCCCTCATCTCACTTCTCCCTCCTCTCACGCCTCCCTCCTCTCACGCCTCCCTCCTCTCACTCCTTCCTCCTCACACTTCTCCCCAATTCTTCCACATACCCTCTCCCCATCCCCATTTCTCTCCCCGTCACCCACAGATAATTTTTTGAAAGACCTCCTGTTTTCTTAAAGACTAACAATGTTCCTGGTGTGCTTTTCCGTTGCGTCCCTGTTACAAATCAACCTGAAGACTTATGAAGCTTCTTGATCCGGCAGCGAATTGTGTCTGTAGAAGTCTTCTATAAATATCTGAGTAATATTCTTCCAATTTTGAATACTTTGGTTCCCCTCCGGGACTCGCCCGAACTCGAAATTTCTTCAAGGCAGAATTTTGAGTTTCCTTTTCGAGTTCTGTTCTTAGAGGTCTTTCTGCAGACGTTGAGGCTCCTTTGTCGCCCTTCTTCGTCTCCTTGTTTCTCTCTCTCTCTCTCTCTCTCTATCTCTCTCTATCTCTCTCTCTCTCCTCTCTTTCTCCTCTCTTTCCCTCTGTCTCTCCTCTCTTTCCCTCTCTCCTTCTCTCTTTCCCTCTGTCTCTCCTCTCTTTCCCTCTCTCCTCTCTTTCCCTCCTCTCTTTCCCTCTCTCCTCTCCTCCCCCCTCTCTCTCTCTATCTCTATCTCTCTCTCTCTCTCTCTCTCTCCCTCCCTCCCTCCCTCTCTATCTCCCCCCCCTCCCTCTCTAACCTCCCTCCCTCCCTCCCTACTTCTGTCTTTCTTTCTTTTTCTCTTTGTCTTATACTTTGTCTTTCTTCTTCATCATATTTTTTCCAATTCTCTGTGTCTTTTTATATCCTCTTGTTCTTCATTTGTTTTCGTATTTTTAAACATTTACTCCACCTCTTTTTCTATTTTTTTTTATCCAAACTCTTATTACTCGACACCCCTACGGACCAGAATTACGCAGTATTCTTATGATTGAAGAATAATCTGTATTCAGAAAAGTATGTTGATCATTTTTAACTTGTACAGTTCTCTTCCTCCTTCTCTTTCTCTTCGCTCTCCTCCTCCTTGTTTTCACCTTCTTTCCTCGTCGTCCTTTCCTCCTCCTCCTCCTCCTCTTTCTCCTCCTCCTCTTTCTCCTCCTCTTCCTCCTCCTCCTCCTCCTTCTCCTGCTGTACATGTAGTTCTCCCCTCTCATCAACTCAATCACCTTCTTGTTAAACTGTTCACTACACCTGTGGTTTCAGAGGAAGAGGAAGATTGTTGGGGAAGTTGAGAGGGAGGATATGTGAGGGGGAGGAGGAGGAGGAGGAGCAGGAGCAGGAGGAGGTGGGGGGGCGTCATTTGCCTCCCCAGCTTCACTTCGACCTCACTTTGAAGACCACGCCACTGAATTGGCTTACTCGATGGTCCTCCTCCTTCGACTTCGGGAATTGAGTTCGGGGGAAGGAGAACGGGGGAGGGGGTGTCGTTGTCCTGCACCTTTGTTCCTGGAGCTTATTCCAGATTTTTTTTTTTCTTTTCCTTTCCTTTTCCAAGGCCTCTTTATACAATTGTCCTTTTTATTTTTTGAAGCTTATTTTCAGCACTTTTTATTCTCTCTCTCTTTCCCCCTCTCTCCTTTCCTCTCTTTCTCTCTCTCTCTCTCTCTCTCTCTCTCTCTCTCTCTCTCTCTCTCTCTCTCTCTCAATCTCAATTTCTCTATCTCTCTCTATCTTCTCTATATCTTCTCTGTCTGTCTGTCTCTCTCTTTCTCTCTATCTATTTATCTTTTTATTTCTCTCTGTGTGTCTAATATACACTGGGTCATGTTGAAATGTTCGTATTGGGACGAAACCCTTTCCTTCCGACCCTACCGGGCTACCATTCCGTCACCTGGTTTTTCGGGAACGTTCCGGTGCCAGTAGGCTCTCCGGGCCGTCTTATCTCGCTTCCGGTTGACAGCGCCGCGGGTTCCCCACTCAGCCGAGCGGGCCGGAACCCCCCATTCAGCCGGACTTTTGCCCCTTATTCAACCGGCGGAGATTTTCCGGTCTTTGGCCGGTGCCGGCTCTCGCTCGATTTCCGCCAAATTGTTCGCCCGGTCACTTGAACTCTTGTGCCAAATTTACTTGACTCCCCTACCCCCTACTTTCCCTCTCCTCCTCTCCCCCTTTTCTTCCTCCTTTCCCCCTCCTTTTCCCCCTCCTTTCTCTCTCCCTTCTTCACCCTTCTTTCCATCTCACCCCCTCCTCCTTTCCCCCTCCTCCTTTCTCCCCCTCCTTTCTCCCTCCTCCTTTCTCCCTCCTCCTTTCTCCCTCCCATCTCTCTCCCTCCTCCTTTCTCTCTCCCCTCCTCCTTTCTCTCTCCCCTCTCTCCCCCTTCTCCCCTTCTCCCCCTTCCTCCCTCCCCCTTCTCCCCTTCTCCCCCTTTCTTCCTCCCCCTTTCCCCATTTCTCCCTCCTCCTTTCTCCCTCCCCTCTTTCCCCTCCTCCTTTCTCCATCTCCCCTCTCCCCCTCCCCCTTCCCCCCTTTTCTCCTCCCCCCTTTCCCCCTACCCCTTTCTTCCTCCCATCTTTCCCCTCCTCCTTTCTCCCTCCCACTTTCCACATTCCTCTCTCCCCCTCCCCACTTTTCCCCTCCCCCTCTCTCCTCCCGTCCGCCATTACTATATTCGTTTTTCCATCAGGACAACGGCAGCCAGCGGTTTCCCCCTTTTTCGATATTATTATTGATATTATGCCTCTCTTTTTCCTCTCGCTCTCCGGAGTCGACGTTTTTAGTGTGTTTTATCTTTCTTTCCTCACTTCCCTCCCCTCTCTCTCCTCTCCTCTCTCTGTTTTCTCGTCCCATTTTCTCTTTCGACGTTTCTCACTCCTCTTTTACCTTTATCTCTCTCTCTCTCTCTCTCTCTCTCTCTCTCTCTCTCTCTCCCTCCCTCCCACTCTCAATTTCTCTCCCTTTTTCTCTCTTTCTTTCTCTTTCTCTTGTTTTCCCTTCGTTAACCTTATTCTCTTCTTCGTATCTTTCAGTCTTTCTCTTTTCATTTTTATTCTCTCCTTTACCCTTCTTTACTCCTTTCCTCTATCTCTCACCTTTTCCCACTTGGTCGCATCCCCCCACCCCCTTTCCCCCCCAATCGGCCTCTTAATCTCCCCATTTTTGTTTCCCTCTTTCCTCCTCCCTATCTCCCTACTTCATTCCCCCTTTTCTTCTTACTCCCATCTCCTTTCACACACACACACACACACACACACACACACACACACACACACACACACACACACACACACACACACACACACATATATATATATATATATATATATATATATATATATATATATATATATATATATCTATATAAGCGATTTCAAACCCGTGTCCACGCATTCAAAGTGTATTGGCTCTTCCCAGGCCCCATCCCCTCCATTCCCCCCTTCCCTCCCCCTCCTCCAGGCGGCCGCCCTTCTAGCTCATTGGGTCCTATGGTCTCTTGGGCAGAAGCCTTCTTGTTTGTCCATCGGCTTCCTCTCCGAGGTCTTCAAGCTCCTCGAAGTCGTGGACACGTTCCTGCCATGGTGTGTCTCGTCGATGTTCACGCATTTCCTCTCAAGGGGGACCTTGGAGGGTGAGTGAGGGGGATTGAGGGTGGGCCCGGTTCATTATCGAAAGCGAAGTGTGGTTCTTTTCCAGCCGACGTCATCGTCCTGCTGATATTTTCTCCTCTTGAAGGTTCTGGACTCCTGAGACCGAGTTTTGGGTTGTTTGCATCACGGCGCTTCCTTGAAAAAATAGATGAATAATAAACTGAAATAGATCAAATACATCATTATGGTGTTTTCCATAAGAAGTAGATAAAAGTGAATTGAAATAAATCAGATGAATGAATGAAAAAACGAAGCGTGCGGTAAGTCATTCAGTCGGTTGCTCAATGGAAGTTCCATATGTGGAAATAATTCTTGATAAGTTCCCAGTTGGATAACCATAAGTAATCTTTTTAAAATATTATTTTCTTTATATCACTGACATTTGTATGTGTGTGTGGTGTGTGTGTGTGCGTGTGTGTGTGTGTGTGTGTGTGTGTGTGTAGAATTTTGTTGTTTTTATATTTTTGGTGTCACCTTCCCCTTCCTTCACTTCGCTTCATTTCCAGACCTCGTAGGTTTTCTTCAAACAGTTCCTGTTTGTGTCTTGTTCCTTAGCGACCTTCGTCAGTTCCTCCATCACCGCAATGGTTCCCCTCCTTTCCCGATACCCTCTCGTTTCTCGCACTCGTTCCCGGCCCATTCCCGCTCTATACTCGTTTCGCTAGACTCAGCCTTCTTCGTCTTCTTTGCCCCCGTTGACTTCGTCTTCGTCGTCGTCCTCTTCGAAAGCTCCTGCTTGACCAGCACCACCACCATCGCCACTTTTCGTCTTGCGTCTTTTTCTTTGGCTTGTCCGTCTTCTTCTTCTTCTTCTTCTTCGTCTTTCGTTTCTTTTTTCTTTTCTTTTCTTTTTTTTTCTTTTTTTTTCTTAGCTTTCCTCTTGTCCTGCTTTTCCTTCTTTTCTTTAATTTTTGTTTATTTTCCTCTTTTTCTCTCCCATTTCCCTTCTCGTACTTCACCTACTCTGCCTTTTCTTTCTCCTTTATCCCATGTTCCTTCTCTTCCTCTTCGTCCTCGTCCTGCTCCTCCTCCTCTCCTCGCCCTCCTCTTACTCCTCCTCCTCCTCTCCTAGCCCTGCTCTTCGTCCTCGTCCTTCTCCTCCTCCTCCTCCTCCTCTTTCTCTTCCTCCTTCTCCTTCTCTAAGCCCTCCTCCTCAAGTGCATGGTGCCCACTCAGGGTTCCCATCGCCAGGGGGCCGGCCTCTCGAAGTGGTGAGTTCGGTGACGCGAAATTCCTGAAGAAGGGCGCGGCCGACCTCGAGAGGTCCACTGATCACGTCCTTCAACAAGTCCTCTGCCTTCGATCTCCGGCACTTCGCTTTACCACCTTCAATACGGCGACACGTACTCTAGGTCGTGTTATTAAATGCAAAACGCAAAATATATAAAGCGTGGACGTATTGAAGACTTCTCCATGGAATATCTTTGTCTCCAGAATACGTTTGAGCTCCTCCTCATGGTGGAGCTGGAGCTTGCAGTCCTCGAGGAGTAGCTGTCACTCGTCCCCCAGCAGGCACTCCTCAGTGAGTGCCACTTAGGGTGCATTTCGGAAACCATCACTTGTCCTCGATGTCGATGTGTCGCTTAATTGTCTGTCACTTCTGTTGTGTTGTGGTCTTGAAGTCCCCTCCCCCTCCCCTCTCTCTCTCTCTCTCTCTCTCTCTCTCTGTGTGTGTGTGTGTGTGTGTATGTGTGCTCTCTCTCTCTCTCTCTCTCTCTCTCTCTCTGTGTGTGTGTGTGTATGTGTACGTCTCTCTTTCTCTCTCTCTCTGTGTACGTGCGTGTGTGTGTGTGTGTGTGTGTCTGTCTTTCTCTCTGTCTTTTTCTGTCTTTTTGTCTCTCTCTCTCTCTCTCTCTCTCTCTCTCTCTCTCTCTCTCTCTCTCTCTCTCTCTCTCTCTCTCTCTCTCTCTCTCTCTCCCTACCTATCTATCTACCTCTATCTCTGTGTATCTCACATTCCCCTCCTCGCCTGTCTCCCTGGGGATCACCCACGAACTCCGCTAACAAACACATTACGTATCGCACCCGTTGCCCGACCCATCACCGCCACTCAACTCGATGTGTTATACAAGACCACGAAGAAAGAGTCTGCCGAGGCTGAAGACTTCTGGAGGGTCTTGGTCTCTCCAGAGAGAAAGAGAGAGAGAGAAAGAGAGAGAGAGAGAAAGAGAGAGAGGGAGAGAGAGAGAGAGGGAGGGAGAGAGGGGGAGGAGGGAGAAGAAGGGAGAGATCTTTAAGGAGGTGGAGGAGAGGAAGAAGAGGAGGCTGAAGGACAGGAAGCGTCTTGAATGGCGTGTAACTCCTCGAGTTTGGTGTTGATCGAGTTCGTAATGTTGAAGCTTTGGCCGTTTGTCGTGGGGGCTTGTCAACACGCAGCGGGGAGATGTTGGGGGGATATAGTGGGGGGAAGCTTATCCCTGGGTCTTTTAGGGTGTAAAGAGTGACGGAGGAGAGAGTGGGGAAGAGTGAGGGATGAGGGAAATGGAGAAAGATGAGGCGAGGAAAGGGAGCCTGGGTTGATTGGGTTGCATTGGGGGATGAAAGTTGTCTTTAAACCGTAGACGTTGACAACTTTATGTTTATGTTTATATACTCCTTGGTGTGAATATATCACGAAAGCGCTAGGAATCCGTGTGTTTTTTCCTCTTCCTAGTGGACTCTGCATATATATATATATATATATATATATATATATATATATATATATATATATATATATATATATATATATACTGTATATCTTTTCAACCACATTAATTCACTTTAATTCCATGCCGTCACGGTTAAGACTGACGAGGAGCTCGATAGAAGGATATACACGGAAACTGATACATGCTCAAGTTATGGACTCGAACCCAGCTCAGACGTAAAAAGTGACAGCGACTTGGCCAGTTGTCCATCACCAGTGAATCTTGTTCGAGTGAGGGAATCACCGGAGACTTAAGTTAACTAGGATGAAGAAGAGAGAGGGAAAAGGAGAGGAAGGGCGTGCGGAACTCGAGTTTTGGTGTCAGCTGTGTAAGGGGTTGAGCGAGATTGGCCCCAATCCCTTCAGTACGTAAGTGAAGGTTTCAGCCTTGTCGAAGGGAAAGATGAGTTTTGTCGGAGGCTGAAGGGAAGAATGAAGGGAGGGAGAGAGATGGTGGAAGAGGTCAAGGAGGTTGGAAGAAGGGAGAGAGGAAAAGGAAGGGAATTACTCCACGTATGGTTGCTAAGTGAACGAGAGAGGAAGGGGGAGGAAGTACGAGTGACGAAGAACGTAGAGGGAGAAGAGTAAGTGTTGGAGTAGAGACGGTGAGGGAGAGTCCTGGAGGAAACAGTGCCAAGAGGGAAATGAAAGAGGAAAGAGGACAAAGAGGAAAATTACGTGACAGGAGAAGAGGATGTGGAAGAAAATGCAGAAGAAATAAACCAAAGAAAATATAAAAAGAAGGAGGAGGAGTAAGAGGAGGAGGAGGAGGAGGAGGAGGCAGGACAGGGAATAGAGGAAAGAAGATGGAGGAAGGAATGAAGACAGAAGTGAAAGATGGTTAGATTAGTCAGATCGAGATGAAATTAGATGGTTATGGAATAGTGGTTGTTGTACAGTTGGTTACCGATATGGCGGCGAGGAAGGGGACTCGAAGATGATTGAAATAGCCTGAGAGAGAGACAGAGACAGACAGAGAGAGATAGAGAGAGTGGGGGAAGAATTCATGAGAATCGCTACTAATCACTTTCACTCTCTCTCTCTCTCTCAGGCTAATCACTTTCACTCTCTCTGAGGCTAATCACTTTCACTCTCTCTTTGTCTCTCTCTCTCAGGCTACTAATCATTCACTCTCTCTCTCTCTCTCTCTCTCTCTCTCTCTCTCTCTCTCTCTCTCTCTCTCTCTCTCTCTCTCTCTCTCTCTCTCTCTCTCTCAGGCTAATCACTTTCACTCTCTCTCTTTCTCTCTCTCAGGCAACTAATCACTTTCTCTCTTTCTCTCTCTTTCTCTCTCTGAGGCTAATCACTTTCACTCTCTCTTTGTCTCTCTCTCTCAGGCTACTAATCATTCACTCTCTCTCTCTCTCTCTCTCTCTCTCTCTCTCTCTCCCTCCCTCCCTCCCTCCCTCTCTCCCCTTTCCTAACTTATATCACTCAGACGCCAGACGATTTTATTCACCAGACAAAGCATCATCGCAGCATAGGACGAATTTATGCTGTGAGGCATCACACAAAGGGAAGACTCGCCATGCACTCGCGCAGCATGACGCTCGACCCCGTTATAACGACCCATTTGCTAATTAGCGCAGACGCTTCGCCATTATAGCGGGTGTCGAGGAAAATCCTACAATGATAATATATTATGTCATTTATGATTTTAATACACGAATCTCCTGATGACGTGAATACATGTGTATCACAATTAGGAAACGGTGTTAAGCTTATATGTGTGCGTGTATATATATATATATATATATATATATATATATATGTATATATATAACGTGTGTGTATGCATATGTATATATGTATATATATATGTATATATATATATATATATATGTGTGTGTGTGTGTGTGTGTAGATTAACAAGCTCCGCCTCAATAGGTGTATATATATAATTGCTCGCACTGCGAGGTGGCTAGCCAGAAAGTCCCATGTGACTCTGTTACGTGCTGATTTCTGTATTCGAACCGCCTCCCCCTAAAAAGAAATAATAGTAATAAAAAATAATGAGAGTCAAGAGTGGATTTACATAATTAAGTATTTAATCCTACTGTATACCTGATTAAGGTTACTAAATAGTGAACTAGTTTAACGATAGGTGGAATATAAATTCGTAACGTTTACACTTGCATACATATATAACGTTACTTAATTTTCGTTGTGTTTATTTCTATTTTCTTATATATTTATACTAACTTGTATGTATTTCCGCTCATTTGCTGAAGGTGGTATCACACTGGTCTATTTTTCCTTCAACATTTTAATTTATCGGCGGTAACGCCCACTCTGACAAACTAATTTTTTTTTTCAACAATTTATATAGAATGTCATTTGAAATGCTGAATGAAAATTATTTTCCTCCAGCCCAATGTGATACCGCCTTTACCCGATACAGTATTATCCGTAAAGACAGAAGCGCTGGTAAAATGTCATCATTAACAATTATAACAACGTGACTAAGCTGTTCGTTGTTGACCCATAGTTACATACACGATTTGATCTGACCTAGGCTGACCCGTCTTGACCTGTGATAAACAACTTCATCGACCTTTGACCTTTATTATGTTGGCTCTTTACCATTCACTTTGACCTTACCTGACCATCGTTGCAAGTCTGAATCTGAACACCTTAGATGACCTCTGACCTCGTCTAAGGTCAGTTTATGTTATACGTCACGTATGACCTTAATTACACGAATAGACACACGGTGACCTTTTCGTTCAGTTGAAGCACCTCCCCGTCAGACCTTGCATGACCTTACTAACCTCGCACAGGATGTGACGTCACAGTAGCGCACGTCAGAAGACTCGAGAACAAGGAGACACTAATGGGTGGCTTCTTGGTGGCGGTGGGGAGGAGGAGGAGGGGGAAGAAGGCGAAGAAGAGGAGTAGGAGGAGGAGGAGGAAAAGGGCAAGGAGGAGAAGGGCGAAGAGGAGGAGGAAGGCGAAGAGGAGGAGGAGGATCCCCATTGGGATTCTTGGGCGGAAGTGTCCATTAGACACCTGGAGTCTCGGACTCGGACAAAACAATTAAAACGGGGCCTGGACACGTCTGTTCCTAATCATCTCAAACCTGACCCCCTCCCTCTCCCCCCTCTCCCCCTCACTCCTCCTCTCCCCCCTCACTCCTCCTCTCCCCCTCACTCCTCCTCTCCCCCTCACTCCTCTCCCCCTTACTCCCCCTCTCCTGTCTCTTTCTTTCCTCAATCCCCTCCGCTCTCTCATGCTCTCTTCACTTCCCTCTTTCCTCCTTCCTCTCTCCCCTTCCCTCTCTCTCCCTCTCCCCTCTCTCCCTCTCCCCTCTCTCCCTCTCCCCTCTCTCCCTCTCCCCTCTCTCCCTCTCCCCTCTCTCCCTCTCCCCCCTCTCTCCTCTTCCCCTCTCTCCTCCTCCCCTCTCTCCTCCTCATCTCTTTCCCCTTCCCTTCTCTTCCCCTTCCTTTTCTCCCAATCCCTTCTATTCCCCTCCTATCTCACCCCTCTCTCTCTCTCTTTCTCTCTCTCTCTCTCTCTCTCTCTCTCTCTCTCTCTCCACATCCCCTTCCCCTGTTCTCTCACCTCGCTTCTTTTAAACTCTACCACTCTTCTTCCTTTCCCTTCTCTCTCTCCTCCCTCTCATCTCTCTCCTTCTCGTTTCCTTCTCTCTGTATTCTCTCTCCCCCCTCTCTTTCCCGATTCCTTCTTTATCTCTCTTTTCATCTCTTTATTTTTCTCTTTCCTCCACCCTCTCCCTCCTATGTCTGCCTTCATCTCTCTCCTTCCCCTACGGAACTTCTCTTTCTTCCTCCCTCTCTCTCTCCCCGCTCTCTCTTCCCGCTCTCTCTCCCCATTATCTCTCCCCACTCTCCCTCCCCCAACTCTCCCCCTCACTCCCCCACCTCTCTCCCCCCACCTCTCTCCCCCCACTCCCCTGTCATTCCTTCCTCCGCTTGTACTCTTTCTTGTAAGCGAACTTGTCTTCACTTGCGGCCTCGACGACTACTGACTTGGAGTCTTGTCACTGTTTTCAAAAAGTTTCGCACTGAAGCGATGGTTGTCGCTTAGCACGAACGATCTATTATGAAACGGAGGGACGATACTTGATGTCGTGACCGAACGACCCCGACGATGTCGAGACTTTGATAAACAAACGAAGTAAGTTGTATACGTTCAGTTCGGTGACGTGTATTAAGGCCTATGCTCTCTTGCTATGGTTTCATACATCAGTAGCCGTCACCGTATTGGAGGGAGAGACACTTTAGTCAAAGATTACGTGTTTTATACATTTTATTCCAACCGTTTGAAACCTAATCTAACCTAAAATAACCTGACCTAACCTAACCAGGCTAAACTTACCCAAAAAGTATCGATATGAAATCATCTACCACTGTCAAAAAAGAAGAAAAAAAAAAAATTCAATAAAAAAAAAAATCTCTGAGATGGAGTGAACATAAATAACTTTCCTGGTGATCGTATAGGTCACCCCGCCCTTTCCCCCTTCCCCCTCCCTTTCCCCCTTCCCCCTCCCTTTCCCCCCTTCCCTTCCCTTTCCCCCTTCCCCTCCCTTTCCCCCTTCCCCTCATTTTCCCCCTTCCCCTCCCTTTCCCACTTCCCTTTCCCCCTTCTCCCTTTCCCCCTTCTCCTCCCTTCCCCCTTCTCTTCCCTTTCCCCCTTCTCTTCCCTTTCCCCCTTCTCCCTTTCCCCCTTCCCCCTCCCTTCCCCCTTCTCCCTTTCCCCCTTCCCCCTTCTCCCTTCCCCCTTCTCCCTTTCCCCCTTCTCCCTTTCCCCCTTCCCCCTCCCTTCCCCCTTCTCCCTTTCCCCCTTCTCCTCCCTTTCCCCCTTCCCCTCCCTTTCCCACTTCTCCCTTTCCCCCTTCCCCTCCCTTTCCACCTCCCTCTCCCTTTCCCCCTCCCCCTCCCTTTCCCCCCTCCCCCTCCCTTTCCCCCCTCCCCCCTCCCCCAGACCAAAAGCAATCAACAGCATCCGGTCGAGGTCCCAGACTTACCTACGATAAGAAAAACTCTCTGTCGGAAGATCATCGGGTTGGAAATCACGTAGAGGGCGGCCGCGGCGGGAGACCTCAAATGACCTATTAAAGAAAACTGCCACCCCCATTGTACGCTTACCAGCACACGCGTGGCGACAAGAACTCCTTCCCCTCCCCTCCCCTCCCACAACCACCCCGGATGACCGGAATAAGTATCCGGAACTAATTACGGGTCGTGGCAGGTCGTCCAGGGAAAACACCCGGAACACAAGGAATCACACGACGCAAATGGTCTCGGGTCTTAACCTCTGGGGTTGTAATTGGGAGTTCCCGGCTCCCCCTCTGTGTCCTCTGGTCCCCGGAGGAATACTCGAGAGGCCGGGCGAGGGCGACCCTTCCGAGGAGAAGGAGGAGGAGGAAGAGAAGGAGGAGGAGGAGGAAGAGGAAGATGTAATATCTAAGAGGTCCGTGCTGGTTCCTTACTGCATTGGCCATTTCTTGTCAGGAAGACATTGCAGAGGTCTCGAGATTCTTCTTTTTCTTCTTCTTCATCGTCTTCGTTTTCGTCGTCTTCTTCGTCTTTCTTTTCTTATTCTTGAATTACGTTTTATGTTGTCCGTCAGCGTCTGGTGCCCTTCACCTGAACAAAATCGTTGGTAATGGAAAGTAACTGGATTAAAGAGATTAGTGTTTTATGAATACACACACACACACACACACACACACACACACACACACACACACACACACACACACACACACACACACACACACACACACACACACACATATATATATATATATATATATATATATATATAAAATGTGTGTGTGTGTGATTCACCATGGTCTTGGATCACGTGTCGGACTCGTGATCGACAGCTATTTCCCTCCCGGAAGGGAGCTCAGAGCTTATATATGTATGTGTGTGTTTTCTTCAACGCTTGGGTTCCCGACTTACATTCGAGTGTGGCAGTGTGACGCTAGCCAGATGAAAAATATATGAAATCTGCCAGCAGCTGGATCAAAGACTTGTTTTCATGGCGAGGGGACCTTCCCTGGAGCCTCGTCTTCGTCGTCTTCCCCCATTTTGGTCTTCGGGTTGTTCTCCTCTTTCTTACTCTTAAATAATTTCCTTCTTCTTCTTCTTCTTCTTCTTCTTCTTCTTCTTCTTCTTCTTCTTCTTCTTCTTCTTCTTCTTCTTCTTCTTCTTCTTCTTCTTCTTCTTCTTCTTCTTCTTCTTCTTCTTCTTCTTCTTCTTCTTCTTCTTCTTCTTCTTCTTCTTCCTCTTCTTCTTCCTCTTCTTCTTCCTCTTCTTCTTCCTCTTCTTCTTCTTCTTCTTCTTCTTCTTCTTCTTCCCTTTCACTCCTCCCTCTCCATCACCTCCTCCTCCTCGTCATCATCATATTTAATCATCATCATCATCATCGTCTGACCAATCATCATTCTCCTCGCTTCATCGTCATTATCATCATCACTAATACTTTCATTAATATTAAAATTCTAATTAGTATTATTACTCTCATTATTCATGCTTTTATCATGATTAATATTAACACAGTATCGTTTCTCGGTCAGTTGTGTGTGTGTTTGTGTACAAGTGACTTCATGGAAAGAGAGAGAGAGAGAGAGAGAGAGAGAGAGCTGAATGTCGCCCTCGACTCTCGAACTCTTTCTCGAACACTCGAACTCGAGGGAGATCCTAGAAAGGTTTTCTTTCAATCGAGACCCTTCAATCCAGTGACGCCCTCAACCTCTTCTGGTCCTTGAAGGACGACCTAAAGCACCTGAAGGTCGTGGTCTCACCCTCGAAGGGAGCTTACGTCAGTCAGGACTCCCTTCAGGGAATAAGGAGTCTCCCTTCAGCTGAATGAAATCGCCTGGTTTCAGTAGAATCCGTGAATTGTGTGTCGCTTTATTGAAGGGGTGAAGTCAATACGTATTCAGAGGAACCCTGTTTCTGAATTTCAGGGAAATCCAGGCATTTCATGCACTGTGACGCCAAGGGAAACGTACGTGGGCTTGTAGGTGGGGTAGTTGCAGCCGCAAACCCAGTGGTGTGGTATCTTCTGGATTGTGTATGTAGGAGGAAGAATGTCTCTGTATGTGTATATGATGCCTAAATTAGGCATCAGACGAACCTGATAGTATGTAAACATACGTGCTACTTACATATGAATGTGTACTACAAGTTCACATTGTTGTGACCGTTTCGGGAACTCGAACTCGAGTCAGCAGTCGTCATCGGGGCAAAAGTGGAAACATTTTGACTAATATATCTGAGTAAACAGGGTTTGATGATCAGTAGTGGTATAGTGGTACAGCGCTAGACAGCCAATTCAGCGATCTGAGTTAGAGTCCCACCCAGGGCTGAGAATGTACACTGCAAGCTGGCACTTCAGGTCTGGTGGGCAAGAAGTTTGTATGTGTGCGTGTGTGTATGTATGTGTGTGTGTGTGTGTGTGTGTGTGTGTGTGTGTGTGTGTGTAAAGTCACAGCGTTACCCATGTATCGTGCCGTGTATAAGCTCTCATCTGAGAGGGTAATGGCTGTCGATCGCGAGTCCAACACGTGATCCGAGACCGTGGTATATCACACGCACATACACACACGCACACACACACACACACACACACACACACACACACACACACACACACACACACACACACACACACACTCGTTGGCTGTAGAAATGACATTGTTGTGCAACAAATCCCTTCATCTGTCCATCTCCCTCGTATCCTCTCCAACCTATCTTCAACACCACCACCTCCACTCCAGCAAACGCTCTCACCGCGCCTGGAAATCTTGTCACCTTCTTCTTGCATTTTTGTCCGCCATTCTTGTTCCAAGTCGAACTGTTTCTGTACTCTCTCTTTCTCCTCTCTCTCTTTTTTTCTCTCTCTCTTTCTCCTCTCTCTTTCTCTCTCTCTCTCTCTCTCTTTCTCTGTCTGTCTCCCTCTCCCTCCTTCCCTCCCTCCTTCCCTCCTTATGTCTCTCTCACTGTCTCTCTCCCTTCCTCCCTATCTCTCTCTCTCTCTTTCTCTGTCTGTCTGTCTCTCCCTCCCTCCTTCTCTCCTTATGTCTCTCACTATTCGTCTCTCTCACTCTGTCTCTCTCCCTCCCTATCTCTCTCTCTCTCTCTCTCTCTCTCTCTCTCTCTCCCTCTCTCTCTCTCTGTGTGTAGACTTGTTTTTGTTCTACATTGGTTGGAGGCGTTGGAGATAAAATATTTGTGGCCTCTGGTCTTCATTGCGTCGCCTCCGTGACTGCGCTTTCCATCAGTGAGGATGACGAAGAAAAAGGTGGCGGTTGCCAACAATATATTTTACACTTATTATTGTAACATCATATGTCCGATTATTTGCATTTATATGCATTATGGAACTGAATATGGGCACTCAGTATTTGTTTTAACTCTATAATTTATATATACAAGAAGTGATGAATTATAATAACTGCCGGTTGAGAATACAGGTGTTCTCGGCGGTTGACCCTGAGGTTAAGCCATTTTGACCGCGGGTCAGATCACACAATAGGAGTCCCGTTGTAGTTTGCTGCTACCACCAAGATCTGCTGTCGTGTAATTAATGCATGCTAGTATAGAATGAATCAATGACAATCTACAGGCATTTCTTGCAACGCTCTCTCTCTCTCTCTCTCTCTCTCTCTCTCTCTCTCTCTCTACTGTATATATATATATATATATATATATATATGTATAATATTTCTCGCTCTCACAAACACACACGTGCACACACACACACGTGCACACACTCATATACACCCTCACACATACACGCACACAAACACACACACACACACACACACACACACACACACACACACACACACACACACAAAATCTCGAATTTTTTTCACAAAAATCTTATTGATTTATCTATTCGTTTAATTATAAATTTATTTGTTTATTATTTATTTGTTTTATCATGCAAATCTCCAAAATAATTAGCAGGCTAGAAATATTTGTTTCTTCAATTGTACAGCGAGAAAAAAAGTCCTGAATATAAGACTGTAAGTACGATCTCTGGTTATTTGCGCCATGCTGCGGTTTAATTAAGAAACCCCATGTATTAAGAGGCGTCAAATGTTTAGAAATATGCATATCAAGTTCTACCCATATTTGAACCCAAGTACCGATGATTTCTACTTATCCTGGAAGTTCCAGCACATCGGGCAAAGGTTTCGGTCTCTGCCGCAACTAAGCGACTCCTGACGTAACACCCTCACTTTTACTTTGCGGAAATTATATTTGTAGAATCAAATTGAGGTTCTAAATATATGCTGGGAACAATCGCCTTTATTCCCTCTGGGCATAGGGACGGAAACCATTTGTCATTAAGGTCTTCCTTAAAGGGAAAAAAAAATAAAAATCGCCTTAATTCCCTGTAGACATTGAGTCCGAAGTTGTCGTCACCGAAGACTTGGTCAACCACCTCCCCCCCTATCCCCCCTTCCCCCCCTCCCCCCAACTCTGAAATTTCGTTTTAAGAATACGGTCATTTGTATGACGGCCCCGTCCCGCTCGGGAGTTTTTTGTAATACGAGTCTGTTTCAGACGTTTTATGTAGGGCACTTTACCAATTAGCTGATGGTCCCCCCCCCCACTCCCCGCCACGTGGGAAGGAGGCCAAGCGTCACTCTTGTCTGCCAACACCATCACCCTTCCCCCCTTCACCCTTCTCTTCTTCGTCCTTCACCCCTTGCCCTCTTCACCCTTCCCCTCTTCACCCTTCCTCCTTTCACCCTTCCCCTCTTCACCCTTTCCCCTTCACCCTTCCCCTCTTCACCCTTCTCACCCTTCACCTCTTCACCCTTCCCCCCTTTCACCCTTTCCTATTCCCCTTTCCCCTTTTACCCTTCTCTTCACCCTTCCCCTCACCCTTCCCCCTTCCCCCTTCACCCTTCCCCCTTCACCCTTCCCCCTTTAACCTTCTCCTCTTCCCCCTTTACTCTTCTCATCTTCCCCCTTCACCCTTCCCCCTTCCCCTCTTCACCCTTCACCCTTCCCCTCTTCACCCTTCCCCCTTCACCCTTCCTTCCCTCCATTTTCCCTTCTCCTCTTCCCTCTCCCGTCTTCCTCCCCACTCTTCCTCCTGTTCCTCACTTCATTCCTTTGTTTATTTCTATTATTATTTAACTATTACTCGGTTTCATTTATTTGTAGAGACCTATTGGTAAGTGCAGAGTACCCAGAACATGGTCAGGGATGGTGGAAAAAAGAGAAACGAGATTTATAATTTTGGCAACATCTAGTTATATGTCGGACAGTGTATCTTGGGAAAAAAAGAGAAGAAAAAGAAAATATTTGTTTACAAATGTCATTTTAATCCGTAAATGTACCTAAAGACTAGAACATTAGCTGAACACAATCGTCTAGGTTACAAATCCCATAGGCTGGAATTTGATCCCCGGACCGAGTTTGGATCTCGGCCAGCCTTGGTATTCCCTTCATCCAGAGACAACTAGACAATGAAATGGTTAATTAAATCTAACATTAATTAATCAATTTGTTTTAACACTTAAGTTCCCACACTCAGATAGTGAGTTGTGTCTGTCAGATGAGTAAGATTTAACAACAGTTATGAATATGTATATATGAGTAATATATTCACCGTTTTGGACTCCGAGTGAGTAATGCCATAGTTGAGTAACGCAGTGACAAAAAAGGAGGTGATACTCAGCATTTAAGGGAATTCTTTTTTTCATTTTCATTTTTTTCTTTTTTCTTTTTTCTTTTTCAATTTCGGTCCTGGGTATCCGGATGGAACCCGGGTCGTAAAATGGCTCTCCAAGTACAAGGCTCTCGCTTTTCTCGTTCCGTTCTTATACTTCGCAAAATGTAAACTTTACTGCAGAAGGCGCCGGACTTGCAGCCGAGGAACCGAAACGGGAGGTCACCTTTGCCCTACGTACTCGGATAGCCAGGGCAGTCTCTGGGTCCCCCTAAGGGTCAATTTCTTCTTTTTTTCCTCCTCATCCTCGTCTAATTTTTCTTCTTCTTCGTCTTCTTTTTTCTTCTTCTTTTTCTTCTTCGTCTTCTTCTTTTCTTCTTCTTCGTCTAATTCTTCTTCTTCTTCTTCGTCTATTTTTTTTTCTTCTTCTTTTTCTTCTTCTTCGTCTTCTTCTTCTTCTTCTTCTTCTTCTTCTTCGTCTTCTCCTCCTCCTCGTCCTCGTCCTCCTCCTCCTCTCTTTTTCGTGTACGCTCACGCCCGTGTGTGTCTTTGTATATGACTCACCGTCATGGACTTGAAAGCACGTGCTAGACTCGTGATCGACAACTATTTCCCATGTGAGTGAGAGCTCAAACCTCGTATAACCCGATCTATGGATTGTGTATACGTGTGTGTGTGTGTGTGTGTGTGTGTGTGTGTGTGTGTGTGCGTGTGTGTGTGCGTGCGTGCGTGCGCGTGTGTGCGTGCGTGCGTGCGCGTGGACCTAACGTCAGAGGGGCTATTTAATGACCCTTGCCTGGAGACGTGGTGCAACTCCTGATGAAGGAGGACGGCCTCAAGGACGACGATTTACGAGGGCCAGGTTGAGCACTTGTCCACCTGCGCACGGCTGGTGCTCAGATGGTGATAGTGACGGGCATGATGGTGTAGAATGTGGTTGTGGTGGTGATAGTAGTCGGAATGGTGTGCGTGTGATGGTGATGTTTGTGATGGAGATTGTGCTGTTGGTGGGGTGATGTCATTATGGTGATAATAGGGATGGTGTCATTATGGTGAAAATTATGATGGTGAGGAGAATGTTTGAGATGAGGGTACGAGAAGATGGTGACATGTTTTTTTGGTGATGGTGACATGTTTTTTTGGTGATGGTGTCAGTTTTTGTATATATATGGTGATAGTGATGTGGAGATAGAATTACGAATTATGGTGATAGTGATGATGGTGATGCTGATGGTGGTGATATTGTTGTTGTGGCGAGAGATTTCAGCTGTGGTATTGGTGGTGATGATGACATTCCTGGTGATAATGGTGGCGTTTGTACTCATGGTGTTAACACCAGTGATGCCATTTTCTCGTGATGTTGGAAGAATGGTGATACAAATTGGTACTTGGAAATTGATGCTGGTGTTGTCACTGGTGATAACACAGTGATTTGTTGTCATTGTGGTGATAGTATGGGGGACGGAAGGTGATAGTGAGTATATAAAGGTGATAGTATATAAAGGTGATCAATTTGGTGATAGTAATCGTATATTTGGTAAGTGGAACAAGAATTCTGTTTGTTGGTCTTGTTTGCCTTGTCTGTCTGTCTGTTTGTTTATCCTTGTCAACCCAAGCTCTCTCTAGCTGATCAAATTAGCTCTCTTTCAGTGCTTCTCTCTTCCTGACACTCTGGGTATGTCTTCCTTCTCTTTCCCTCTCTCTTTATAGCAAATATTTTTCATTTTCTCTCATTTTTTCTCTTCTGAGTTTTATCTAATATTTTCCATCTTATTCGCCTCTTCTCACCAACCCGGCTTCTTACTGTTCCTGTCCTCCTCCTCGTCTTCCTCTTCCTCCTCCTCCCCTCCTCCTCTTCCTTCTCCCCTCCTCCTCCTCCTCCTCTCCTCCTTCTCCCCTCCTCCTCCTCCTCTCCTCCTCCTCCCCTCCTCCTCCCCTCCTCCTCCTCCTCCCCTTTCTCCTCCTCCTCCTCTTCCTCCTCCTCCTCTCCGTCCTCCTCCTCTTCCTTCTTCCCTCCTCCTCCTCCTCCTCCACCTCTTTTTCCTCTTCCTCCTCCTCCTTTTCCTTCTCCTCCTCCTCTTCCTCCTCCTCCTCCTCTTCCTTCTCCTCCTTTTCCTTCTCCCCCTCCTCCTCTTCCTTCTCCCCTCCTCCTCCTCCCCCTTCCGTGTCCTCCTCTTCTTTCTCCCCTCCTCATCCCCTCCTCTTCCTCCTCCTCCTCCTCCTCCTCCTCCTCCCGTGTCCTCCCTGCTTCCTTTCCCCGCCTCTTCCCCTTGCCCCTCCACCTCCTCCCTTCTTCCTCCTCACTTCATTCCCTCTTCCTCCTCTTCCTCTTTCACCTATTTTCCCTTTCCTCCGTCCCTACTTCCTCCCCTTTCTTCTCTTCATCTTAGCCCCTCCCCGCTCCACCTCCCATCCCCTTCCTCCTCCTCCTCCACCTCTTCTCCCTTTTTCTTCTTCCATCTACCCTTTCTCGTTCCCATCTTTACACCTCTCCCCTCCTCCTCCTCCTCCTTCTCCCCTCCTCCTTCATGTCCTCCTCCTCCCCCTCGTCTTCTTCCCTCTCCTCCTGTACCTCCTTCTCCTTATCCTCTTCCTTCTCCTCCTCCTCCACTACTACCTCTCATCATCCTTCTCCTCCCTCATCCCCTACCACCTCCCCCTCCCTCTCCTCCCTCCTACTCTACCACCTCCTCCTCCTCCTCTCTCCTCCTCCTACTCTACCACCTCCTCCTCCTCCTCTCTCCTCCTCCTCTTCCTCTCCCACATGTCCTGCAATCCCCTTCTAACTCCGCTGGGCTCTCCCGGGGCGGCAGAAGCCAGCCAGCCAGCCAGCCTATTCTTGGACGCCGCCGCCGCCGCCTTCGCCTCCGCCTCCGCCTCCATGCATATGCAAATTTGACTGTGGCTCCTCCGTTTCGCCACAATTTTTTTTCCCCGAGCAATAATCGCCGCCGTCACAAAGTGTAGTTCCATTGATAAGCAGCCTGCTGGAGGCGGCGGCGGCGGCGGCGTCGCTGACGAAGACGCAGGAGGAGGAGGAGGAGGAGGAGGAGCGTACCCCCCCTCTCTCTCTCTCTCTCTCTCTCTCTCTCTCTCTCTCTCTCTCTCTCTCTCTCTCTCTCTCTCTCTCTCTCTCTCTCTCTCTCTCTCTCTCTCTCTCTCTCTCTCTCTCTCTCTCTCTCTCTCTCACTTTCACTTTCCCTTTCTTACCTTAACCATCTCCTTCATATTCATTCCTCTTTTCACTCTTTTTTTTATTCTTCTCCTTTTCCCTCTCTTACTCTCCTTTTCTTACCTTTCCCTTCCTCTTATGGACGTTCCTCTTCAGTTTCCCATCCCTGACCCTGCTTTCCTCTTTCCTATACCCTCCACTGTCTTTTCCCCTTTCCTCCACCCTTTCCCTCTTTCTTCACCCTTTCTCTTTCGCCTCTTTTTCCCTTTCCTCCTCCCCTATTTCCTCCGCTTTCTTCTCTCCGTCTTATCCCCTCCCCGCTCCACCTCCCCTCCCCTTCCTCCTCCTCCCCTCCCCTTCCTCCTCCTCCTCCTCCCCTTCCTCCTCCTCCCCTTCCTCCTCCTCCCCTCCCTTCCTCCACCTCTTCTCCCTTTTCTTCTTCCATCTACCCTTTCTCGTCCGCTTCTTCCCTCCTCCTCCTTCTTCGCCCCTCCTCCTTCATGTCCTCCTCCCCTCTCGTCCTCTTCTTCTCTCTCCTCCTATACCTCCCTCTCCTCCTCCACCTCCCCTCCCCTTCCTCCTCCTCCCCTCCCCTTCCTCCTCCTCCACCTTCCCTCCCCTTCCTCCTCCTCCCCTCCCCTCCCCTCCCCTTCCTCCTCCTCCACCTCCCCTCCCCTTCCTCCTCCTCCTCCACCTCTTCTCCCTTTTTCTTCTTTTCTCGTCCCCATCTTTACGCCTCTTCCCTCCTCCTCCTTCTTCTCCCCTCCTCCTTCATGTCCTCCTCCCCTCTCGTCCTCTTCTTCCCTCTCCTTCTGTACCTCCTTCTCCTCCTCCTCCACCTATTCCACTCTCATTCTTTTCCTTCCCTTCCTTTCTTTTCCTTCCTCGTTTTCAGACTCTCCACTGTATTTCCTCCACTCCCTTCCATCCCTTCATCCTTCTTTTTTACATTTCCCTTCTTACCTTACCTTCCCCTCCCTTCCCTTCCCTTCCCTTCCCCTCCCTTCCCAACCCCTCGTCTTCCCCTCCCCTTCCCCTCTCCTTTGCTGTTCACTTTTACACTCTTCCCCTTTTTCCTCCTCCTCCTCCTCCTCCTCCTCCTCCTCCTCCTCCTCCTCCTCCTCCACTTCTTCTCTCCACCCTTTCTTCATTTTGTCTTCCTTATCCTCATCGTTTCTTCATAGCCCCTTTATTGTTCTCACCCTTCTCCTCTTTTTTCTTCTTTCCTCTCCTCCCTCCTACCTCCTTACGGGTACTCACTGGTGTTGATGGTGTAGTGAGGGAGTGAGGGAGGGTAGTGACCCCGACCTCACCACGTCGAGATCCCTTGGGACTCTCCTCCTCTTCCTCCTCCTCCTCCTCCTCCTCCTCCTCCTCCTCCTCCTCCTCCTCTTCCTCCTCCTCTTCCTCCTCCTCCTCTTCCTCCTCTTCCTCCTCCTCCTCCCCCATCCCCCATCCTCATCCATCCTCCTCCCTCATCTTCCTCACCATCCTCCTCCTTTCCATCCTCCTCCTCCTTCCTCTCCTCCTCTTTTTCCTCCTCCTCTTTTTCCTCCTCCTCCTCCTCCTCCCTCTCTCTTACATTTTCATTACTTTCCTTCCTCCTTTCATTTCTCGTCGCTTCCCTTCTCCCTTTCCATTCCCTTCAATCCTTTCTCCTCCATTTCTTTCACCTCCCTACCTTATTCCTTCCTTCCCCTCTTCTTTCCCTTCTCCTCCCATCCCTACTCTTTTTCCCCTCCATCTCTTCTCTTCCCCTCCTCTCCTTTCCTTTCTCTTCTTTTTCTCTTTTATTTTCTCTATTTTCTGTTTTTCTCCCTTCTTTCTTTCTCTTTTCTTTTTCTTCTTTTTCTTCTTCCTTCTCCCCTCCCTTTTCATCCACTCTCTTCTCATGCCCTCCCTTCCCTTCCCCTACCCTTCCTTTCCTTTCCTTCACCTGCCCTTCCTTTCCTTCCCCTTCCTTCCCTTCCCCTCCCCTCCCTTTCCTTCTCCTGCCCTCCATTCCCTTCCCTTGCCCTCCCTTCCCATCCCCCGCCCTCCCTTCCCTTCCCCTACCCTCCCTTTCCTTCCCCTACCTTCCCTTTCCTTCCCCTTCCCTCCCTTCCCTTCCCCTTCCCTCCCTTCCCTTCCCCTTCCCTCCTCTCCTCCTGTTCTTCTTGCATTTCCCCTCTTTTATCTCCTGCCACCCTCAGGATACTCATTGATGTTGATGGTGGAGGGGGGGAAAGGGGGAAGGGGGAAAGGGAGGGGGGGAGGGAGCGAGTGACCTCGAGATCCCTAGGGACGATCTCTCCTCCTCCTTCTCCTTTTCCTCCTCCTCATCTTCCTCTTTTTCCTCTTCCTCCTTTTCCTCTTCCTCCTTTTCCTCTTCCTCTTCCTTTTCCTCTTGCCTTTCATCCTCTTCTTCCTTCTACTTCTCCTTTTCCTCCTCCTCCTCTCCTTCCCCCATTTCCTCTTTTTCCTCTTCCTCTTCCTCCCCTTGCTCCTCTTCCTCCTCTTCCCCCCTTCCTCCTCCTCCTGTTCCTCATTCCCCTCCTTCTCCTCTTTCTCTTCCCTCCCTCCTCTTCCTCCTATTCCTCCTCCTGTTCCTCACCCACTTCCCTCTCCTCCTCCTCCTTTTCTTGAACCCGTCGCTGCCTCCTCCTCCTCCTCCTCCTCCTCCTCCTCCTCCTGCTGGCGGGGTCGGTCTTACGTCACCGGCCGCCGCAGATCCCTCGAGGGACAAACCTTTTCTCTCCGCTTTCCACTTTTTTTTTTTCTTCTTCTTCTTCTCCTGTTTTCCTTCATAACATTTTCTCTTCTTTCAACTAATTCTCGTTTTTGTTTATTGAAAGATCTTTCTGTTTTCTACTTACTTTTTTTCCATTCTGGTATTTTTTTATTTTTCCTCCATTTTTTTCCTTAGTGTGTATTTTTCCTTTTTTTCTTTAATTTATTCTACCAGGTTCCAGTTTCTCTCTGTTCTCTTCTCTCTTCTCTTCTCTTCTCTCTTCTCTTCTCTCTTCTCTTCTCTCTTCTCTTCTCTCCATTCCATGTCTTTCATATTCTCTCATCTTTCTATTGCTTACAGTCCTCTTCACTTTTTTCTTTCCTTTCGTACACAATACTCTTCTTCTTTATACTTGACTCTTTGGCAATATATCCTTTTTTTCATTTTAGTTTATATTACTTCCTCTTCGCTCAACTCTTTGCTCTGTATCCAGCGAGGGTTAATGAATTGTTGGTTATTTTATCCGGACCAAAAAAAAAAAAAAAAAAAAAAAAAAAAAAAAAAAAAAAAAAAAAAAAAAAAAAAAAAAAAAAAAAAAAAAAAAAAAAAAAAAAAAAAAAAAAAAAAGCGCGAGAAGTCTGTACAATGGTAACCTCACACACCCAATCCCGCTCGTGGGGCTCCGTTGATCCCTATTTACACGCTTCAGTCTCGTTCGACAAGGGTAACGCACCAAATGCCGTGGCTTTGTTCCTCTCACGATTTGTGAAATATGTGAAGGATTGTGTAATGTTTACCGTCCGGGATTCTCACAGGAAGAACCTCGACCCATTCTTTTTGGTGACGTCATCGTAGTTTTGTTGAGGTAATCACAACATCGTCAGGAATATCGTCTTCCTGGAGAGTAAAAAGTGTGTGCCACTAGTGATATATGTGTGTATATATATATATGTGTGTGTGTGTATATATATATATATATAATATATGTATATATATATAATATATATATATTATATATATATATATAAGATGTGTGTGTGTGTGTGTGTGTTTATATGTGGATACATACACCTTTTCTTCTTACCATTCTTGCTTTTCTCCATTTCCTCCTAATATATCTCTCTCTCCCTCCCTCCTTCCCTTCCTCCCTTCCTCTACCGATTCATCCATGATATTTCAAATTTTCTTCTATACTTTCCCAACCTCCTTCCCGAACCATCTCATTCTTCATTGTATTTCCCTCCCCACTCTTTCGCTCTGTTCTTCTTCCACCTACTCCACCTACTCCTCCT
>NC_134817.1:3480000-3505000 GCF_046742065.1 Oratosquilla oratoria | reverse complement strand
TCCGGGATCCGCCGGGAGCGTCCGGGATCCGCCAGGATCCAACGGTTGGCTTGAGCTCTGGGACCGAGACAGATGTTCCTCCATGTCGGAAATTAGTCCCTCTGCATATTCATGGTTGGCTTTTTATTTTCCAATTGTATGAATAATGGTGATGGTGTTTATGGTAATGGTATGCCATATTTGATGCTGCTACTTGTCATGCTTTGGCAAAGTACTGCTTACATTGCTTCACCATCTGATACTAATACGGCTACAACTGTTACTAAAACAGCTACTGTTACTTCCTGTTGTTATTACAACGGATATTGTTACTTACTAGTACGTCTGCCACTAGAATGTTTTTTTTTTTTTTTTTTAAACCTCTTTTATATTCTATATTACTCAGCTTTAATCAAGCCTAATACAAAAAGTTAATTTATCCTACTTTCGACTACGGTCTGCTCAAAATCGAGGTTCTGTATTTGTGCTGATTTAGGGGGTTGGCACCAGGGACCTCTCAGGCATAGGGGCGTTGCTATTGCTGCAACTGCCACTGAATATGTCTACTGCTACTAATGGTATACTAATTCTATTACTAAAACTGCTGCTACTACTACTACTACTACTACTACTACTACTACTACTACTACCACCACTTCTACCACCACCACCACTACTAGTACCACTACTAGTACTACTAGTAATACTACTACTGAATATGTCTACTGCTACTAATGGTGTACTAATTCTATTACTAAAACTACTACTACTACTACTGGTACCACCACTACTACTACTACCGCTACCACTACTACTACTACTATTAGCACCACTACTAGTCCTACTACTATTACTACTACTACATTACAGCTACTACTGCCCCGGTATGCGTTATTGAGTGCATAAGTTTTATACAGTGAATTCTTGAAGGACCAGAACGACACCCCCTATGGACCAGAGTCGCACATATTTCTTTCAAGTGGAGACCCGCCTCCTTTCTACTATACCTCCTTAATCTCTCCTTCACCTCCTCTGAAGAGGAACAGTGCATGTCTGGAAGAGGGAGATCTACTCCCCGAGGATGTTGTTCCAGACAAAGACCCTTAGAAGACGAATTACTGGAAGTGAGGGATGACCCCGTGAGTTTTTTTTTTTTTTTTTTTTTTTTTTTTTTTTTTTTTTTTTTTGGAGAATTACAAGAAGTGAGGGATGATCTGTGAGTGTGTGCGATTTTTTTTTTTTTCTTTTTTTTTAGCCTGCAAGAATAAGAGGTCCTATGGTTGCTCTACAAGTAAAAGAGAGTCTTTATCCTGAATGTATTTTACTGTTTTTTTTTGTTTTTGTTTTTTGAGAACCAGGAAGAGTAAGAGGTCCTATGGTTGTTCTACAATTAAACGAGATAGTCTTTATCCTGAATGTATTTTACTGATTTTTTTTTTTGAGAATTACTAGAAGTGAGCGATGATTCCGTGTTTTTTTTTTTTTTTTTTTTTTTTTTTTTTTTTTTTTTTTTTTTTTTTTTTTTTTTTTTTTTTTTTTTTTATAACCACCAAGAGTAGAGGTCCTGTGGTTGTTCTACAACTAAAAAAAGATTTTGTCTTGATCCTGGATGTATCTTACTAAAGAGATTAAACAACATTGCTCCAAGCCTTGTTCGAGATTGATAGTCGTTATTAAGGTTTCTGACTAATAACGAATTATATTATAATCAATGTTTGTAGTTTTGACACTATCAAAACAAAAATATAACAGCAATGATTATAGTAATGATAGAAATAATGAAAAGTAGAAATAGCAATTATAACAATATTGATAATATAGAAAATAATCTGATAATGATGATGATAACACAATTACTGTGTTTACCATTCCATGTATTGTTCTCTAGAACATTTCTCTAGAACATTTTCATAATGTGTACGTTATCACTGCTGTTATCAGCGAGAGTAACAAAGAGAATGGCTACAAGCCCTCACCCCGAAAACCATTTTTGTTAGAGATGGTAATTTTTTTTTTTTTTTTTTTTTTTTTTTTTGTAAGAGCTAAAGTTGTATTTGTTGTTGTAGCAAATTGATGTAAGATAGTTGTGGTAATAGAAGAGGTCAAGATAGGTCAAAGGATAGGTCAAAGGATAAGTTGAGGATAATAATCGTAGTGGCATTAGGAAATAGCAAGATGGAGAACCACATCGCTATTGTTGTATTTTACTCTGTCGTCAACTTTTAATACATTCCCCCAAGATAATAGTGGAGATGAGAGATAATACATGGTAATACATGGTAATAGAGGGAATTGTAAATGAGATTACTTTCCTCACGAAGAAAAAAGAGCTTTGACATTGACATTGTGATTAATGTGGTAAAGTTAAAAAGAAGACATGTTGACAATAGGGAGTAAAGTAATTATTTAAGTTAAGATATATCGTGTAGACATGTCTTTTGTGTGTGTGTGTGTGTGTGTGTGTATGTTTCACCGTGGTCTTGGATCACGTGTTGGACTCGTGATCGACAGCTATTTCCCTCCCGGAAGAGAGCTCAGAGCTCATATATGACCGATCTATGGATAATACTGTGACTTTACACGCACACACACACCCAACTCCCCGCCCACGAGAGTTGGAGTAACGACTCGCAGCGCAGCGGTACTAAAATTATTTTAGCCCTGGGCGGGATTCGAACACGGACGGCCGTAGTGCCGGCCGGGAACTCTACCACTGAGCCATGTGTATGTGTGTGTGTGTGTGTGTGTGTGTGTGTGTGTGTGTGTGTGTGTGTGTGTGTGTACGTGCGTGAACGTGTACTCTTCATCATCTACCACCACTATCACCACCATCCCCACCATAAAAACCACTATTGTCAGTACCACCACCACCCAAATCACCATCACACCATCAGCGCTACTATCAATATCACCACTACCACTATCACCACCACCACACTATCCCCATCATCAGCACCGCTGTTATCAGCATCCCCACTATTATCACCACTATCACCACCACTATCACCACTGGCTGCACAGCAACAACTTTGACGGTGGTGACAGAGTTCTTTTGTCGACCGTGTTTGCTGACACCAGCTTCATTTCCACCATCTTTATCGACACCACCACCTCCTCTACCGTCTCTCGGTCGCCCCCGTCATCATCATCATCATCATTGTCATTATTATCATAATTGTCATCATCATCATCATTATCAGCAGCATTATCATCATTGTCATTATCATTATTATTATCATTGTCATCATCATCATCAGCAGCAGCATTATCATCATCATTACCATCATCATCATCAGCAGCAGCATCTTCATCATCATCACTACCACCATCACCGTCAGCATCACTACCACCATCACCGTCAGCATCACTACCACCATCACCGTCAGCATCACTACCACCACCACCGCCGTCAGCATCACCACCACACCTTCATTTGTACAGATGACATCAATGTATCTACTGCCATGTCTTCTACCACCAGCACCACAAGGTGCGAGGGAGGGGAAGAAGGGAAAGTGAGAGAGAGAGAGAGAGAGAGAGAGAGAGAGAGAGAGAGAGAGAGAGAGAGGAAAGATGAGGAATGAGAGGAAAGGAGAACGGATGGAACAGAGAGAGGATGAGAGGGAAGGAAGGAGAAAGAGGTGGAGGGAAGGGAGGAAGGAGGAGGGGAGTGGGAGAGAGAGGAAGGGCGGTAGGGGGGGATTTTGTTGCTGGTATGGGACAGTTAGGGAAGTTAAGGGTGCAGATAGGGTGTGATGGAGAGAGGCTGATGCATTTGGAATCGGGCCAGACTAGGGGGGGGGGAGGGGTCGCCAACCAACCCGTTCAGTCTCATGGAAGGGTTTTGAACGCGCGTGCACGCACACACGCACGCACGCACGCACGCGCGTGGGGGGAAGGGGTGGGAAACAGTTGCTTGCATGCACTCGGCACTAACGCCTTTGCTTGCTCGTGTAGTCGCAAATTCTTGGTAATTAGGTACAGGCCCTGGTTATTCGTGTTTATGTAGGCAATATAGGCGCACATGTGTGTATATATGTTTGTGTGTCACGTGTGTGTGTGTGTGTGTGTGTGTGTGTGTGTGTGTGTGTGTGTGTGTGTGTTTTGAAGCGTTTGGAATGTGTGTTCATTCAAATTTGTTTACATATACACGTGTAATTTTTTATATAAAAACGTATACATACATACATACACTCGCACGCACACACACACACACACACACGCACACACACACACACACATACACACACGCACACACACACACACATACACACACGCACACACACATACACCCACGCACATACACACACACACACACACACACACACACACACACACACACACACACACACACACACACACACACACACGATGGCGTGGTGATAGAGTTCCCGGCCGCCACTACAGCGGTCCGGTTTCGAATCCCGCCCGGGGCTGAAATAATTTCAGTATCGCTGAGCTGTGAGTCTTACTCCAATTCTCATGAGCAGGGAGTTGGGGGTATGTGTACGTCTAAGGTCACAGCATTACCCATAGATCGGTCATATATGAGCTCTGGGCTCTCATCCGGGAGGGAAATAGCTGTCGATCACGAGTCCGACACGTGATCCAAGACCATGGTGAATCACACAACACGCCTTTCGAGCTGTAAATTTCATCCATCGTTTGGGGGCTTAAGCTCGTGGTCCATAAACATAAAAATCATCTGCGAGCAAAAGTATAGATGTCGTCGTTGCTATGAATGGTGATTCTGAGCTCTCTAGAATCCGTGGATGCCTTTCTAGGTGTAGTAAGATAATTAGACGACAGACAATAAACACATACAAGTATTATTCTTAGGTCGTATATGGATAATCCCCCAATCCTTGATAATCGTGGACCTTCCCCCCTCATTTGAATAAAATCAGATGACGGCAGGGAGGTTGAGCGTCAGGTGCCCGGAAGGGACAGGGAGGATAGGCCCCCCCCCCATGTGGCGTTAGCCAGAATAAAATATGTAAAGAGTGTCCTCTGGTGGAAATAATGAATAAGAGTGTCTGTTAATTGGGAAGGTGTGTGTCTGGTGATTGGGACTCGGGTTGTGTTGTGAGTAGGTAATGATGATTGGTCACTGGGAAGGAAGGGGAATGATTCGTCTGAGAGTGGGGGGGAAATCCATGGGATGAATAAAATCGCCTGACGGCAGTCAGTAGTGTAGTAAATCCCAGCTTCTGCCAGAACAGAACATGTAAAAAAAAAAAAAAAATCCCAGCCTCTGCCTGAACAGAACATGTAATGAAAAAAATATATATAAACTCGGGAGTAACCCATACAGTATTAATCTCATTTAAACCTTTAGCTGATAATCTAGGTTAAACTGTACGTTGTTAATCGTAATAAACTTAGTTTCTTAGTTTTCTTTTTCTTTTTGTTTTCGTAAATATTTTTCAATTTAATCTACCTTACCAGTGATCCGGGTTTTTATTAGCCGAAATTGATAAGAATAATAAAAGAATGAATACGACAATAATAACAGTAATAATAATAGTATTATTATTATTATTATTTTATTATTATTATTATTATTATTATTATTATTATTATTACTAATATTTTATTATTATTATTTTATTATTTCAATATTATTATTTCATCATTATTATTTTATTATTATTTCAATATTATTATTTTATCATTATTATTATTTTATTATTATTATTATTATTGTTAATAACACTATAAATCTAACTTAAGTCAAACTGTTTTATTCAACGGAGATTAACCTCCTCCCCCCTCCCTCCCCCCCTTTCCCTAACTGAATGGCTTCATGGAAACATAAGAACGGGATTGGTAGTTTGATAAGGTAGGATTGGTTCTATGATGGTCACATAAAGATCTGATTGGTCGTTTGATAAGGTGGAACGGTGCGGCTCGCCCTTTGACTCTGGAAGCGTTTGTTTAGCTGATTAAAATCGCCAGCCGGCAGAGGTAATTGGAGAGAGAGAAATGGGGGTAGTTGGCGTGTGTATTAAGTCTACGAATTCTGTTAATTTTATTTATCTATTTATTTATTTATTATGCATTTATGTATTTATTAATTTATTTATTTAATTATGTATTTATATATCTAATTATGTATTTATTTATTTATGCTTTTTTGTATTTATTTATATATTGTGGATTTATTTATTTATATATTTAATTGTGGATTTCTTTCTTTATGCCTTTATTTATTTATTTATTCATTTATTTTTTAGTAACTTATTTCTAATATTTTTTTCGCACATGAACATTTTTATTTTGATCACTTCACACCGTAAGCATGACGATTTTAACCCCAATCAGCTGTTGTCACGAGACGAAGGTTTAACGTTAATATTGGTTAACCTCTTGCAAGACGTTACTGGAAATCCCATTACCGGTAATTCTGGTATTGCAAGACCGGTAACGGACGTAGGAGCCCGGCTGTACGAAGTTTAGAAGCTCGCCGATGCCTCATGCGATCAAGTGAACATTGTGGGAGCAAGGGGCGCATGTCTGATTTTTTTTTTTTCCGTAGATAGGAAGAAGCCCTAGTCAGGTCGATTTCTCATCATTCAACTGTATGTTTTTTAATTTATTTGTTTACTTATTTATTTGTTCATCTATTTTAATGTTTTAATTGTTATGCTATTTTTATAATGATTTTTTTCGTCACCTGAATAGGCCATTTTTTTCGTACCCTTGTTAAAGTTTGTTTATCTTCTATCCATTCTGTAGCCCGAGTTCTCTTTCTCTTACGTAACAAGCTCGAGGTTGGGTCTTTCTTTTCGTAGCCAGTAATCAGTCGACGATTTGTGATTGTACTTTCTATCGTAGGTAGGTTGAGGTCGAGCTCGTTCTTCAGGATGATGAAGCCGGAGGTCGGAGGTGGGAGGTGGGAGGAGGGAGGAGGGTCTAGGAATGATACATTGTACTTACTGAAGGGAATCTGCTTATCGCACCCAGCCAGGTGTCTGCAAGACGTCAACCTGGCTTATATAGTTCCTTCTTCATATATCAGTTGTTTTTTTCGTTTATTCTTTATCCGTTTATTTGTACTTTTATTTGTGATTCGGTCTCGTCTGTTCCTTTGTCCATTTATCAATTCGTTATCTGTTATTCACCCCCTTATCCGTTTATTTGTTTATTATGCAGTTATCGTTTATTCAGTTTCATTTATACTTTGTCAATTTATTTGTCCCATTTTGTTTGTCCTATTATAATTCATTCTCTTTCCGAAGGCATAAGACAAAATATCATCATCATCATCATCATCACTATCATCATCGTCGTCGTCGTCGTCGTCGTCATCATCATCATCATCATCATCATCATCATCATCATCATCATCATCATCATCATCATCATCATCATCATCATCATCATCATCATCATCATCATCATCATCATCATCAATCATCAATCATCATCATCATTTGTAGAGGCTTAAGCTGTAATTAACACCTTAGCCCTTCTGCCACTATCGGCTGCTTGTGTTACGAGGTTACGGGCCTTCTCAATCGAGGTCACGGGCCTTCTCAATCGAGGTCACGGGCCTTCTCAATCGAGGTCACGGGCCTTCTCAATCGAGGTCACGGGCCTTCTCAATCGAGGTCACGGGCCTTCTCAATCGAGGTTACGGGCCTTCTCAATCGAGGTTACGGGCCTTCTCAATCGAGGTTACGGGCCTTCTCAATCGAGGTTACGGGCCTTCTCAATCGAGGTTACGGGCCTTCTCAATCGAGGTTACGGGCCTTCTCAATCGAGGTTACGGGCCTTCTCAATCGAGGTCACGGGCCTTCTCAATCGAGGTCACGGGCCTTCTCAATCGAGGTCACGGGCCTTCTCAATCGAGGTCACGGGCCTTCTCAATCGAGGTCACGGGCCTTCTCAATCGAGGTCACGGGCCTTCTCAATCGAGGTCACGGGCCTTCTCAATCGAGGTCACGGGCCTTCTCAATCGAGGTCACGGGCCTTCTCAATCGAGGTCACGGAGGACAAGCATTATCATGAACGGATCTTATCCCAGGTGACTTATTTTATCTGAAGCTCCTTCGGGAAGAAGGGAGAGGTGGGGGACGCTGTGGCCGAGTGAATAGGACGCTGGTCCTATTGTTAGCGTTGGTGGGGAGCAGATATTATCGTCGTGATTACACAGGTTCGGAACCCCGTACAGTACTTGACTCGTGGGTGTGTGTGTGTGTTTGTGTGATTCACCATGGTTTTGGATCACGTGTTGGACTCGCGATCGACAGCTATTTCCCCTGACGTAAGAGAGCTCAGAGCTCGTATATGACCGATCTAGGGGTAATGCTGTGACCTTACACGCACACACACACACAACTCCCCCAACTCCCCGCCCGCGAGAGTTGGAGTAACGATTCGCAGCGCAGCTATACTGAAATTATTTCAGCCCTGGACGGAACTCGAACCCGGACCGCCGTAGTGGCAGCCGGGAACTCTACCATTGCGCACTGTGTGTGTGTGTGTGTGTGTGTATTTGTGTGTGTGTGTGCGCGTGTGTGTACGTATGACGGCAGTAAAGAGCGTATGGTCTTGGAACTCTGAGCTCTGATAGTTGCATTCATGCCTAGCCACCTCGCAGTGCGGGTATAGGTTGAAAATTTTGGCGTGAAAGAATAGTGTGACAGAGTTTCCTCCTTTTCCTTGTCCATCACTTCTTCTGTCTCTTCCTCCTTCCGTCCCTTCCTCCTTCCGTCCCTTCCTCCTTCCTTTATTCCGCTCTTCCAACCCTCTCCTCTTCCTCCTCTCTCTCCTCCTTTCTCCACACTTCTCTACCCTCCTTTCACCTCTGTTTTATTTATTTTTTTATTCCTTCTTCCTTCGCTCTGTCTTCTTCCCACTCTTTCCTTCGCCCTACTTTTCTCTTTTCCTTCTCTTCTACACTACCTCCCTCCATCTCTCTCCTCTTTCACCTCCTTCCTTCGCTTCTTCCTCCTCCTCCTCCTCCTTTTCTTTCTGCCTTTCTTCTCTCTAGATTAGGTTACTCTCTAACAAATGTTCTCTCCCTTCCATCTCATCTCCTCCACTCTCATGGGTCCTGTCCCATCATCCATTTCCCACTCCCCCTTACTCTCACTCCCCCCTTACTCTCACCCCCCCTTACTCTCACTCCCCCCTTACTCTCACTCCCCCCTTACTTTCACTCCCCCTTCATCTCACTCTTCTTCCTCGAACTCCCCTTCCTCGAACTCCCCTTCATCTCACTCCCCTTCCTCGAACCCCCCTTCCTCTCACTCCCCTTCATCTCACTCCCCTTCCTCTCACTCCCCTTCCTCTCACTCCCCTTCCTCTCACTCTCCCTTCCTCTCACTCTCCCTTCCTCTCACTCCCCCTTCCTCTCACTCCCCCTTCCTCTCACTCCCCTTCCTCTCACTCTCCCTTCCTCTCACTCTCCCTTCCTCTCAATCTCCCTCCCTCTCACTCCCCCTTCCTCTCACTCCCCCTTCCTCTCACTCCCCCTTCCTCTCACTCCCCCTTCCTCTCACTCCCCCTTCCTCTCACTCCCCCTTCCTCTCACTTCCCCTTCCTCTCACTCCCCCTTCCTCTCACTCCCTCTTACTCTTACTCCCCCTTCCTCTCACTCCCTCTTCCTCTCACTCCCTCTTCCTCTCACTCCCTCTTCCTCTCACTCCCTCTTCCTCTCACTCCGTCTTCCTCTCACTCCCCTTTCTTCCCACTCCCTCTCATCCCACTCCCTCTCATCCCCATCACGTCCAGAATCCTAAATTCTAGTTCTTTCATATCGTTCCCTCTACTGATTCTTAACTTCTTTCTTAGTTTTTTTCTTATCTATTTATCCTTCATTTACGATGAGAATATGTTTCTTGTTTTGTGTATATGATTAATAATTATAATTAAGCATATACAGTACACAATCATATCTCTCTCCTCACCTTCTCCTTCTCCCTCTTCCCCTCTCCCTCTCTCCCTCTCTCCCTCTCTCCCTCTCCCTTTCTCTCTTTCTCCCTCTCTCCTTTCCGTCTTCCTCCCTCCCTCTCTCTCTTTCTCTTCCTCCCTCTCCCTCTCTCTCTCTCTCTCTCTCTCTCTCTCTCTCTCTCTCTCACTCTCTCTCCCTCTCCCTCTCCCTCCCTCCCTCCCTCCCTCCTTCCCCCTGTCTTCCTCTTCCTCTTCCTCGTTGTCCTTTGTCCTTCCTGGTCTCTGTGAATATGTATATAGTCGCGACATCTACAATAGTTGTGCGTGTGCGTTTGTTTATATGCATGTGTGTGTGTGTGCGTGTATATATATGCATGTGTGTGTGTGTGTGTGTGTGTGTGTGTGTGTGTGTGTGCGTATGTGCGTGTGTATATATGCATGTGTGTGTGTGTGTGTGTGTGTGTGTATGTGTGTGTGTGTGTGTGTATACATGTCTGTGTGTGCATGCGTGCGCTCACATCTCGTCACGTACATCTCTTCACTTACCCGCCTAGACATCCCGCACATAAATTTGCGGACGCATAAGATCTTGTACCACACACGACGTGTTTTGTGTGCACGTGTATACGTGTGTGTGTATGTCAGCACGGATGTGTGTGTGTGTGCACGTGTATGCACGTGACTGGATATAAGAAGCAGACGGGACCCGTGATCTTAGGGACCTGGGATCGAAGCTTCCTGACAGCCGGATTTGATTATTTGAAAGACTTTACCGCAACTAGTGCTATGATATATGTGAGTATATATATATGTATGTATATATGCATATATATGTATATATATATGTATGTATATATGTATATATATATGTATATATGTCTATATATGTATGTATATATGTATATGCATGTATATATGTATATATATGTATGTATATATGTCTATATATGTATGTATATATGTCTATATATGTATGTATATATGTATATATATGTATATGTATGTATATATGTATATATATGTATATATGTATAATATATATATAAGTATATATATGTATGCGTTTATATATATGGGTATATGTGTATATTTGTATGTATATATATAAATATATATATATATATTTATTTATTTATATATTTATTTATTTTTGAGGTGCAGTGAAGTCCCGCTATTCTTCTTCATTATACACGAAATCAGTCAAACTGTTCTGGTGTTTTCTCGAAAAAGTAAAATGTATATATGATTCCGTGACGAAACGTAATCCGACTTTCCCAGGTCCGTAAGGAGGACTGATCGAATTTTAGCCTAAAACAGACAAATACAGACACCTCCTCCCCTTCTCCCCCCCCCAAAAAAAAAAGTCTTTGGTGAAACATGCAATAGTCTTCTAATATGCAACAGACGAGGTGAGAGTGGAAGAGGTGGAAGATGAGGAGAAGGAGGACGAGGAGGAGGACGAGGAGGAGGAGGAGGAAGAGGACGAGGAGGAAGAGAAGGAGGAGGACGAGGATGAAGAAGAGGAGAAGGAGGATAAGGAGGAGGTCAAGGAGGAGGTGGACGAGGAGGAGGACAGGGAGGAGGACGACGAGGAGGAAGAAGAGGAGGATGACAAGGACTAGGAGGAGGAAGAGGAGGATGACAAGACGAGGAGGAGGTCGAGGTGGAGGAGGACGAAGAGGAGGAGGAGGAAGAGGACGAGGAGGAGGAGGAGGACAAGACGTCTTTAGTTCGTCTTTGTCGAGCCCTTGGCGAACTAGAGAGAGACCCATTGGTAGATGAACGTTCTCTTGCTTGATAGGAGTATCGTTCCGTCTCGTGCGGGCCGCCGCATTTACGAGGAGCATTGTGATCATTACGAGTTTTCAACCTGTCCTAACGACATGTCGCTGACATTTTACGAACTGGCCCCGACATGACATATTACGGATTACGGACAAAACTGACATTCGCTTCGGCCATTACTGGTCGGATGGAGACATTACCGGACCAACTGGCACGGCGAAATGAAATTCGTGACTTTCAGAGTTGGGTGACCTGATGGCTCTGACGTCACAGATGTATGAGCAAACGATGGCATAGCCGCAAAGGAGACCCTGGAAGAGTCTTGTGTGAATTCGCGTGAATTAGGTGGAAAATGTTCTCAAACAAAGAGAAATGACAGAACAGTTAAAGATAAAAATTGATAAGTGAAACAGGTTCACATAAGCAAGGGTGTTCTTTGCACGAGGCTCTATCCCGGAGGAGTATGTGGGAGTCTTGAAGAGCAGCCTGACAGTAATCGGTAGCTTCTTCAGGAGTCCAAAGCCCCATCGATTCAGTGCTTAACAACACACACACACACACACACACACACACACACACACACACACACACACACACACACACACACACACGTACATACATATGTATGTATATATGTGTGTGTATATACGCACACTATTGGCTTTCCCACCCCCACGAGTGAAAGTACACACCCGCTTCATACATATTAAAACCCATTTATCTCTCCTCCCATCTTCGCACTTTGTGTCTGAAGGGTCATCATGCCTGTTCCCTTCCGCGCACGGCGCTTGGGTCGAAGGCAGCGAGGCGAGAACAAAGAAATTCCTCAGGCATTGGATGAAGAATCTTGTCGGAATGCATACATAAACATGAGATTGTGTGTGTGTGCGTACATATATATATATATATATATATATATATATATATGTGTGTGTGTAATATATCTGTGTGTGTGTATGTACATATACCAAAATTGGAATTGATAACAACAGTCCACTTGTTGAATAACATTAGTGAACAAAGTCTCCGCCAAGTTCTGATGAATCGAGTTATTGGAGCTGACGCCATGAGGCGCTGAACTGCGCCTGAAGTTGTCACCTTTGCCCAATTTACTCCGGGAGTCAGGTCGAGTGGAAGTCGAGGTCCGTCTTGTAGGACCATCAGAAAGCCGCACTGGGTGCCTTTGTCTTTGCATTTGACAATAAAATGAACGTGTCATTTAGATGATGTTTAAATTGGACGTTTTCGGAGGATCCTTATAATGGTGTACTTGAAACATTGTATATTTATTATTGTATATTTAATGTATTATTAAGTGTGAGAACTAAGTGTTCATATTAAGCGCATGGCTGTGACTTTCCCGCCAAGTCTGAGCTTGGTGGCGTGGCTTGGCGTCAGAGGCAGTCTTGGTTCTGCCTCCTAAGCGACCGCACGCTCGTGTATGTAGTGCTTTACAATTATTGATTTATTAATTTTCAGTGTTCCATTGGCCATCCCTATACGTCCTTAGGTTAGTCTGTTCTGGCTGATGTCAACCGATTTAATTCAAAACCGAGTTTCGACCTGATTTGTTTCACTGAAGAAAAGAGGTCAACAAAGGTTAGACAAGGTGGAAGATATCGAGCAAGATTAGTTTCAATCTTTTATTTATGTATCTATATATTTTTCTACTCACTAATCTATTTCTTATTTATTTTTTGTTTTACGTCTTCAGAAGGGTGATGTACTTTATAGATTTTATTTTGTTTAAAAACGGACGATATCATGCAGATGAAAAGGACGGATTCCGATGTGGTGTTGGGTCGGTTGAAGCACTTATAAGTATAGTAATAATGATTAATAATAATAATTATAATAAAAATAATAATGATAATAATAATAAGTTTATTTGGCATTGAATCAATATACATGAAGTGCAGATAATGAAAAGAACACATAGATCGAAATAACAATTACAATTCCCGAGGATGAATAAAATCGCTTGGTCTTGCCCAGAATAAGACACGTGAAATGAGTCACCGTGACAGAAGAGGGTTAGTGGCCAGCGTCATGTGTCTTAGGCGTGTGTCTTCTTTGTACGAGAGTGTCTTGTTCGTACTCTATTTGCTGAATTAGTAATTACTTGATGTAATGTTTTTCACGCGATTGTGAGGTAGCGCATTTTTTTTTTTTTTTTTTTTTTAAGATCTGCTAAGGACTGTGTTTATGGTCACTTGTGTCCATTGACTTGGTAAAGCTGGTGTCTTCGGCCGCAGGTAAAAACTTCCGTGCGTGTGTTTTTTTTTTTTACCAGTTCTCTCATAGACTTGTATGACAATATGCTAAGTGATTATTTAGCTATATTTACAGTAATTGTGTGTTGAGATGACAGTTGCATAAAGAGTATATGCTATTGTTATTTTATTGTTATATTACTATATTATAATACACGATATATACTGTATACTGTAAAACGCACACACACACACACACACACACACACACACACACACACACACACACACACACACACACACACACGCATACATACATACATGCATACATATATATATATGTATATTATGTATACATATGTAGTATGTATACATGTCTGCGTGCGTTGTCTTGAGCGACTATGTGTACTGTCGGCTCAGCTAACGCAAATGCTTTTACTGACTCGTTTTCTTTGTACCGAATCGTATTGACGAATTTCTCTGATTACTTTCAGGTAAGTGTTGCCATCTGGTGAGCAGTTGCCGTAAGTACTATCAATGACGTCGTGTGTGTGTGTATGTGTGTGTGTGTGTGTGCGTGTGCGTGTGTGTGTGTGTGAACCTGATTCTCTATTCAAGCACTTTTGTGTACTGTATGTACATATGTACGTGTTTACGGACTTGTACACCAGTGACTGGTGTACACGTTCCTGGTGCACTTGGCGTACCGTCTGGAGTGCCACCACAGGCACTGTTGCGATTGCCCCGTTGCGTGCCATTCGCCAGCTCGCCACCTCTTCAACCACCATGTCGCATGCATATTGCATACATTTTTATTTCTCTTTTAAATTCTATCATTTGTAGGAGTCGCCGACGCCGCCTGCGTGTGGGGGTGGGTGGCGGGGGGGCGGGGTTGGCATGGGGCCTGGCCGCCCACCGGACGCCGCCAACGCCCCCTCCAACGCCACCTCCAACGCCTCCTTCCCTCCTCCTCCACCCTGGCATCAAGGTCCCCACTCACGTCCTCGTTTCTTGCTTATACTGAATGCACTTATGAATACATGTACACTCTTGTGTGCGTACTGTATACGTGCGGGCTCACACACACACACACACACACACACACACACACACACACACACACACACACACACACACACACACACACACACACACACACAATCGGTTATCCTCAGCACACTGAAGCACACTGTACTGTATGTCTGTAGGGGTTCTTGGGTTCTGTCTTCGAGACTTCGATTCAGTTTTCGGAACTCTAGGAGGTTTGGGGAGCTTTGGGTTCTGCCAAAGTGATTTTTGGGTTCTGTCTTCGGGATTCTTGGGTTTTGTCTTGGGAAGTCTTTGGTTCTGTCTTCGGGGAACTTTGGGTTCTGCCAAAGGGATTTTTGGGTTCTGTCTTCGGGATTCTTGGGTTCTGTCTTTGGGACTCTTCTGTTTGGTCTTCGGGAGTTTTGGGTTCTGTTTGTGAGTTTTTTTTTATTCTGTATTAGAGGTTCTTATTCTGTCTTTAAGTTAATGGGTTCTGTCTTCAGGATGTAGATTCTGTCTTTGGGTTGTGTCGTCGGGTTTCTGTCTTTGGGACTCCTGTCTTCGGGACTCCTGTCTTCGAGAACTCTTGGGTTCTGTCTTCGTGGAGCCTTGGGTTCTGCCTTCGGGAGTCTTCCCTTGTTGACAAAGGCCTTCAGGAGAAGTGGAGACTCGTCCCATTCTTCTGCTGACGGAGGCGTAATTAAGACTTCGGTGTTTGTTCTTCGGATCGCCCGGCCAGAGTTCGGTGGCTTCAGGTCAGCGACTCCCGTGTTAGGTCGTCTCAGGTTATTTTCTGATTTTAGTTTATTTTTTTCATTTGGTTGTGTTATTTGTTTTCTTGGTTTGATCAGTGTCAAGGGTAAAGTTCGTATGGTGAAGTAATTATTGTTGTTATTTATTTGTTTTGTTATCATTCGTCCGTTTGTTTATTATTATTTGTTTGATTCTCATTTATCATTAGTTATGTCAATTTATTGTTATTTACTATTTACCTGTTTATTATCTAACTATACCTATGCATTTATTTATTTTATTTATTATTTACATTATTATTGTTTTTATTTATTCATGTATTTGTTTATCATTATGACTTTTTTTCGCATATGACCTAGATATGGACCAAAAGGTCTACTATCGGCATGCTCCGCCTTTGTAATCCTTTGTAATCCTTTGTAATTATTAATTTTATATTAAAATCGTTGGTGTTAGTATCAGTGGTAGAAGGGTCATCATTTATCATTGGAAATTGTAGAACCATGGATATCTGTTGTTGTTGTTATTGTTGTTGTTATTGTAAAGTCAATCCGTCCCCAAATAAGAGAATAGGATGATGATTTATAAGCCAGTCAGTCTTGTTCAGAGTAAGGTAATCATCCAGCGTGTCTTTCGTCGACGAAAATTAGAATAAATTATATAAAGAATATCAGTGTGTTGAAGGATTTATGGATTTATTGGTTCATCTATTTATTTATTATTTGTTTCCTTGATGAAGAAATAAATCTCTTTATCTTTCATAGAAGTTGTAACAAATATATGTTAGAAGAAGCTCATATATCATGAGCTGTGATGGAAGGGGTGGAAAGGGTGGAGGGGTGGAGTGGAGTGGAGTGGAATGGGTGGAAGTAGGTACGTGCCTCTGATTTGGCTACCTCCCTTATAAGGGGAAAAAAGCTATATATACATAGATTACTGAAAAGATAATTTTTTCTATCATTCATAGAAGTTGTGGCAAATATATGTTAGAAGGAGATTATATATCAACAGGAAATGCTTCGAGCACTTGCGAAGGATTCATCAACTTAGCAAGACCAATCAGCGTTATAGTTCTAGAGCACGTCAAATAATCAATTAATAGTGGAAAGCTAGGAATGACCTCCTTTCCTATACGTCCGGGAAGATGACCCCGTTAAGTACATGACCTCTCGTCCATCTCAACTTTCTTCGTCTTCTGCAGAAATTCGTTTTCGAACGAAACGTTGGTGTGTTTATTTGTTTGTTATTATTTGTTTGTTTATCATTATTTGCTTGATTTTCATTTATTAAAAGTTATCTGTTAATTTATTATTCTTTACTATTTACCTGTTTGTTTATTGTTTAACTACACCTATGTATTTATTCATTTTATTTATTGTTGTTTATATTATTATAATCTTTATGTATTTATTTATTTTTATTTATCATTATTATATTTTTTCCGCATCCTACCTAGTTATGGACTAAAAGGTCTCCTCTCAGCATGCTCCTTCTTTGTAATCCTTTGTAATCCTTTGTGATTAGGATTCCGTTCTCTTCCTCATGATTACGCCCTCCGTCATCAAAATTGATTCACCTCTTTCCTGAAGACGGGGACCACCAGCGCCCCCTGAAGGACTTGTGAACCGCCTCTGGCGCCTTCAAAGCCCCCATGAGCTCCGTCAGTTATTAGAGTGTCCGCCGATACTCTAACGGCTGTAGCCTCCCTATTCTACTGCCCCCCACCATCCCCTCCATGCTCCTCTGACAAGCTGAACCATCTCACTTTATCTCTTACAAGGTGTGTTGTCTTCCATAAACACCCAATATACGGGCTCAAACAAACCCCATGGGAGTGACATTCCACCAAAAAAATAAATAAGTAAATAAATAAATAAATGAAAAATAAAAATAAATGAAATTAATAAAAAATAGTGTATGAAAACTGTCTCAATAAGCTATTATGTTGAAATGACTAATCATCCTCTTTGTCATTATCTGTCTATCCGTGGCTCAATTTTTCCCCGTTATCTGTGTTATTCAAGAAAGCCAATGAATAGATAAATAAATAAATAGATATATAAATAAATAAATTAGTAGGAAAAAAACACGTCAATTAACAACCATACGAGAAATATGGGTGTCAGGACGTAGATCTGACATGAAAGTAGGTAGAAAGAATTGCACCAACCGCGTATTCAGTGAAGCTCGCGCCAAGTCAGTGATTTAGTGCATCACATTTTCCGAGTTTTAAAATTCACTTGGATAAACATCTCGGAGAAATGTCTGTCAGGCCGTTCAATGGTTCAATGGATTTTTTTTTTATGTTTGGCCATTTGTTTGTTTTTTGTTTTATCGTGTCTTAGTTTAATATTGGTGTTTATTTTTTTTATTTAATTTGATTTAGTTTAGTTTATATATTCATTTATGTGTTTTAACTATATTTCATTTTGTGTGTTTGCTACCTCCTTACGGACCAAAAGGTCTCTCAACATAGTTTGCCTTTATGACCCATTGTAACCCATTTTGACGCATTCTGTCGAATGTACATCCACCTTAAAAGGGATTATCCCCCTTCCGTACCTGACGAGACTTTGCCTCTTGTAAACAGACGATTTTATTCACATTTAGCATCCCTTCGTTAACTCCAGCAGGATCTTCAGGGAACCCCCTTCCATGCCCAGTGATACTTTATCCGCCGTCATCTCCGTCTCCCCGGGACTGAGGGACTCTCTCCGTCTCTTCTTCGGCGCTGACCCTCATCTGACACGCTCCTCGCCCTCCACCACGGCCAATTACGCCTGTCAGCGCGTCAGCTCCTCAGTCACAGTGTCACTGCGTCAGTCAGCGGCTAAGTCGGGCTGTCAGCACGAGAGACAAATGACGAGTCGGCTTGGGGGCGTCGCGTGTGGGCGTGTGTACATATGGGCGTTTTGGATGTGTGGTGGTGTACGCATGTGTGTGTGTGTGTGTGTGTGTGTGTGTGTGTGTGTGTGTGTGTGTGTGTGTGTGTGAGTGAGTGTGTGTGTGTATTCACCTCGGATCTGCTGCAGTCTCTGTCGAGACAGCCAGACACCACCCTACGGCAGTGAGCTCAGAGCTCATTATTTGCCGATCTCTGGGTAGGTCTGAGTGTGTGTGTGTGTGTGTGTGTGTGTGTGTGTGTGTGTGTGTGTGTGTGTGTGTGTTTGTGTGTGTGTATGGATGTAGAGTGGTTGTGGTGGTGAAGGTAGTCGTGGTGGTTGTTGTGGGGCTAGTGATGACATTGGTGGTGGTAATGGTGACAGCGAGAGATGGTAGTGTCGGCGATGGGTGGTACTGAGTATGTGATTCCATCTCATCTTTTTCCCTGACATATATATATATATATATATATATATATATATATGTACATATATATATATATATATATATATATATATATGGATCTTTTCCATTTTATGGCATGCAGTTGATTTCAACAACTTAAGACAGGTAAGAAATGAATGTTAATCTGAAACCTAACCTAACCTAACCTGACCTAACCTAACCTAACCTAACCTGACCTAACCTAACCTAACCTAAAACTTCTGCATGTCGTAGAATGGAGACCCATATATACATATATATATATATATATATATATATATATATGTATATATATATATATATATACATATATATACATATATATATCGATAATTTTTATGACAGTTGCATGCAGAAATTATCGGTTTGATGTCGCTGCCATTAGCGTATTATTCTCATATATATATATATATATATATATATATATATATATATATATATATATATATATAATTTCTTCTCTTGACTTTCGCTGAGAAAGCGTTGCACGCAACGTTGCATTGCCGTAGTCAATCACGGAACCAAAATCTTCCAAATCTCGCACCCGCCAATAGAACAACGCTGACCACAATGTCCGTCATCCCCGCTGTCAATCTTTCTGTCTGTCTGTCACTTTAAGTCCAGGACGGTCGTTCTCTTACCCGTCCAATCGCCTGCCATTTACCTGTCACATTGATTGTCGTTACTCCTGTCAACACGAGTTAAATACGCTACTTAACGCTCAACCTCATAGTTCGCAGTGAGACGGTTAACACCTGGAAACGTGTGATTTTGACAATCAACCTAAAAAAAAAAAAAAAAAAAAAAAAAAAAAACTTTCTTCTGGGACTTGAATGGCAGTTTTTGACTACTGACATTAGTCGTTACTGGCGCCCAGTGTCGTTACCTTAGACAGTTGTACAGTCGCGGACATAAGTCCACCGACAACCGTGTGATCATAATGACTCAAAGTATAGCTCTCTGGGGCACAAATGGCCATGTTTTTTCACCCGTGCAGTTGTTCAACAATGGGAGGGAGTTTTTTTGTCCGGGGAGTGTACAATGTCCTCTTGGGGGAGTCAATAGAGTTGTCGCCGGTTTGTTTAACAACGTCGTTGGTGAGATTTCTTCTTTTGTTCTCTTTCTTCTTTTTATGTCTTCTTTATTTCTTCTCTTTCTTTCTCTTATTCTTCTTTTGCATCTTTCTTCTCCTTTGTCTTTTGTCGTCTGCTTATTCTTCGTCTTCCTCTTCTTCGTCTTCTTTTTCGTTTTCTTGTTGTTGTTATTCTTCTTCCTCTTCTTGCTCTTTTTCCTTCTTCTATCTCCTCCTCTTATAAATATTCTTCGTCATCCGACCTCCTGGCGGCCTATTAGTTACCGAAAGTAATTCTAAAAACGACCGATAGTTTGGTTTGGTGCTTCCCTCGTAGCAGCAGTCGCCATTTTGCTGAAATGAGGGAGAAGTTGTCCCTCTTCCTCCCTTCCACTCCCTCTCCCACTCTCCTCAACCTCCATCACTTCTCCTCTCCTCTCCCTCTCGTTTCCTCTCGTTTCCTCTCACTGCCCTCTTTTCCCTGTTCCCTCTTCTCCCTCTCTTTCCGTCCCACGCCAAGAACAGCAACAACAACGACAACAAACACCAGAAACTCATAAACACAAACACCATCAGCACAACTGCTCCCAGGAACCCAACCCTCCCACCACCACATCCAACCCCCACCCACCCCATCCCATCTCCCCCACCCCCTCCCGCCCTCCCACCACGGTGGCTGCCACTCATATTGACGTTGTCATCATTGCCAACAATTCAGAGCGTTTTATGTGGAAATAAATACCTGGAACCTCGCTTGCCAAGGCCTCCCTAGAGTCCGCGATGGCTGAAGCAAGGATAAACAAGACCTTCTTCTTCTTCTTCTTCTTCTTCTTCTTCTTCTTCTTCTTCTTCTTCTTCTTCTTCTTCTTCTTCTTCTTCTTCTTCTTCTTCTTCTTCTTCTTCTTCTTCTTCTTCTTCTTCTTCTTCTTCTTCTTCTTCTTCTTCTTCTTCTTCTTCTTCTTCTTCTTCTTCTTCTTCTTCTTCTTCTTCTTCTTCTTCTTCTTCTTCTTCTTCTTCTTCTTCTTCTTCTTCTTCTTCTTCTTCTTCTTCTTCTTCTTCTTCTTCTTCTTCTCTTCTTCTTCTTTTCTTCTTCTTCTTCTTCTTCTTCTTCTTCTTCTCCTTCTCCTCCTCCTCCTTTGTTCTTCTTCTCCTTCTCCTCCTCCTCCTTCTTCTCCTTATTCTCCTTCTCCTCCTCCTTCTTCTTCTCCTTCTCCTCCTCCTTCTCCTTCTCCTTATTCTCCTTCGTCTTCGTCTCCTTATTCTCCTTCGTCTCCTTATTCTCCTTCTCCTTCGTCTCCTTATTCTCCTTCTCCTCCTCCTCCTTCTTCTCCTTATTCTCCTTCTCCTCCTCCTACTTCTTCGTCTCCTTATTCTTATTCTCCTTCTCCTCCTCCTACTTCTTCGTCTCCTTATTCTCCTTCTCCTCCTCCTACTTCTTCGTCTCCTCGTCCTCCTTCTTCTTCGTCTTCGTCTTCGTCTTCTCCTTCGTCTCCTTATTCTCCTTCTCCTTCGTCTCCTTCTTGGACGGGCATGATGCCACTCACAAGTCGCCGAAGATTGATGAGGAGATCGTGATCAAATGGCAGAGGAAGAAGAGGAAGAACAAGAGAGGAAAGGAGGAGGAGGAGGAGGAAGGGAGAGGAAGGGTTGAAAGGGAGGAAAACATTGGGGTAGTCAAGGCTTAATGAGAAAGGAGTTAAATTTGTTGTTTGGCCTTCAGAGGGGTGGTATTGGGGGGAGGGGGCAGGGGAAGAGGGGGGTAATGGGTGGAAGGGGAGGAGGGGATGTGGGGGAGAGAGGGAGATGGTGGGGATAGTTTCGTGCTAAAGGTGGGGAAAGTTAGTTAACTGGCTTGGACAGGTGGGGGGAAGGTAAGGGGAGAAGGGTGGTTAGGTGCAGAACCACCCAAAATCCCTAACTACGTTGGAGCAGGTTAGTTAAAAAGCGAACGAATTGGATAAGTAAATGAATATATTGATGAAAGAAAGAAGGGAAATGTCTGTTCCAGGTTAATTTGTGAGTTTAGTTAAACGACTTTCCCCTGTATACGAAAAAGTTTAACTGGGATTTATCCTACACTACACATAGTAATGTGGGTTGTGTCACATAGGTGAGGTTACTGTGTTAATGAAATATCCTGGAACTATAAGGTACTGTATGTAAAATGCATAGGATATTAAACACAATACATCGAGGTAATATACCCTTTGGATGTTTTTTGTAGAACATGATGATATTGACTCGTGGTAGACATAATCAATGAAGGTCAATCAGGTCATAAGGTCAGTCTAGGATAGGTCAAGCCAAAAGGCCAATTTAGGCTATGTCAGGTCATGAGGTCACATTAGGATAGGTCATAAGGTTGGGTTAGGATGTCAGGTCACAAGATCAGGCTACGATATGTCTTGTGAAAAGGTCAGGTTAAATGGTCAGGCTATGTCAGGTCATTAGGTCAAGTTATATACCGGGTCATAAGGTCAGTCTAGGATAGGTCAAGCCAAAAGGCCAATTTAGGCTATGTCAGGTCATGAGGTCACATTAGGATAGGTCATAAGGTTGGGTTAGGATGTCAGGTCACAAGATCAGGCTACGATATGTCTTGTGAAAAGGTCAGGTTGGGATAGATCAGGTTAAGTGGTCAGGCTATGTCAGGTCATTAGGTCAAGTTATATACCGGGTCATTATGTCAATTATCATAGGTCATAAGGTCATGTTAGAATAGGTCATGTTTTAAGATAGGTCATATTTTGCCGAGTCATAGAATCAGCTTAGGTCAGGTCAGGACACGATCGGCTCTGATGGTATTTGGTCGTAATTACAGAATATTAGTCTTGGGCGTGATTAACCTTATACACGGAACGACCCTCGTTACTGATTTCATTCTGGCTGGTGACTGACCCCAGGTTTGACCTGAGTTGACCCCACAGACGAATAGAGTCGCCTGATAATGATATCTCTTTCCCTCATCATCGTAAAATGGAAAGGGATTAAGTAAGGGAGGTAAGAGGTTTACGTCCATTGAGGTGGTAGGGGTTAACTTACGTAAGGTATAACTGTTTTTAGTTAGGTAAGTTTTCTAACCGACATCTTCAATATTAGTTAACTCTAGATTAAGTATTTTTCAGCTTTGGAAAGCAGTTTAACTAAACTCAAAAGTTAACCTAGAATGAGCCATATGTACAACCATAGTTAAATCCGAGTGCACCTTTTAGTATAGAAATAACAAAGGCTGTATTGTTAACCAAGGGATATACACACGATCCTGCACGGGACCACAGGGGTTAAACTCATTTGAAGACAGATTTCAAAAAGGGGTTAATTTATTTTATCTTAAACCCTTTCAGTCAGGAGTGGAGAGGAGGAAGGAAGGGAAGGGTCACCTTTTAGTTAAATAGAATAAAATTGAAATGGAAGTCGGGTGCATGTGGCCTTCCGTCCCAAGTTTAGTAGAGGTAATTTTGTCTTGAAAAAAAAAAGTTATTGTATGTACAGTATGCTTGCATGGATAATGGGACGAGGTGGATAACGAGAGACAGGTGGATAATGGGACGGGGGTGGAGTAGGGGAATGTTAAAGATCAAGCCGATAAGGCGGTAGTAGTATAAGATTGAAAAGACAAGAGGTGGGGCGGGAGGGGGGAGGGGACACAAGGCCATGACCGTTTTAGCCCAAATCCTTTGATTAATTTTCTTCCCTTTCCCACTACGCCTAACCTTACCCTAGTCTTACTTTTACCCTACCCTAGTCCTATCTTAACCCTACCGTAACCTTACCCTAACCTTTCCCTAACCTTACCCTAACATTACCCTAACCTTACCCACGCTTTACCCTAACCTTACCTTAACCTTACCCTTACCTTACCTTAACTGTGCCTAAACCTTACCCTAACCTTACCTTAACCTTATCCTTACCTTACCTTAACTGTGCCTAAACCTTACCCTAACCTAACCTTAACTGTATTTAACCTTACCCTACCCTTCCCCAAACATTACCTTAAATGTGCCTAAACTTAGACTTTTGCCATAACCCTAATCTTACCTTACCCCACCCTAATCTTACCTTACCCTAACCCTACACTAACCTTACCCCTAACCTTACCTTACCCTTACCTTAACCTTACCCTACACTATCCCTTACCTTACCTTAACTGTGCCTAAACATAGACTTTCGCCTTAACCCTACTCGAAACTTACCTTACCCTAACCCTACACTAATCTTACCCTAACCTTATCCAAACCCATACCCCAACCTTACACTAATCCTGACATACAACTAACCCTATCCTAACCTTACCTCGACCCTGCTTTGACCTAACCTAACCTGACATGACCTAACGTGACACGACTTAACCTAACCCAACCTAATGTAACCCCAAATTGAGCTAAACCAGCAAGCCTAACTTAACAAAGCCTAAACCTATCCCTAGCCTAACCTCAGCCAAACCTCACCTATTTGTGTGTGATTCGACCTTGGATTATGTGCTGGACTCGTGATCGACAACTAAAAACAAAAATGATCTGAATCGCCACACGCCCAGATCCATATCCTTGCTCAAGGGGGACATTAACAGCTTGCAGCTCTCAGATACTTTCAAGCTTTGAGCGCGGCTCGAACTTGGGTCTGCAGTGCGACAGCCCCCGACGTTATCTACTAACCAGAAACTCATACGTGTGTGTGTGTGTGTGTGTGTGTGTGTGTGTGTGTGTGTGTGTGTGTGTGTGTGTGTGTGTGTGAGACTATATGTGTGTGCACGTGTGTGTGTATGTGTGATTTACTATGGTCTTTGGATCACGTGTTGTACTCGTGATCGACAGCCATTTCCCTCCCGGAAGAGAGCTCAGAGCTCGTATATGACCGATCTATGGGTAATGCTGTGACCTTACACGAACACACACACTCAACTCCCCGCCCACGAGAGTTGGAGTAACGACTCGCAGCGCAG
>NC_134817.1:3465000-3477500 GCF_046742065.1 Oratosquilla oratoria | reverse complement strand
CGGCGTTGTAGCTCAGCATTGTGCCCTCGCGTTGTTTGATTTACGAGGGTTGTTTGCAAGGCGGCCGTGAAATTGGCGGATGTATGATTGAGATAAGCGGTAATGCTTGCGATAATGAGGACTGATAGGGTTTCTGTCGGAAACCGCGCTGTAAACACGATATTTACACACACATGTCCAGATACGTTCATGTGTACACCTAAATGCACACACACACACACACACACACACACACACACACACACACACACACACACACACACACGGTGGCGTAGTTGGTAGAGCACTGAGCTGCCACGATAGTAGCCCACAGCTCATGGTTCGAATCCTGCCCAGGGCCGAAATATTTCGGTACCGCTGCGCTTCGGGTCGTTACTCTGACTCTCGTGGGCGGGGAGTTGGGTGTGTGTGTGTGGAAGGTCATAGCATTACCCATAGATCGGACCTACGAGCTCTGAGCTCTCTTCCAGGAGGGAAATAGCTGTCGATCACGAGTCCAACACGTGATCCAAAGACCAAGTGAATACACACACACACACACACACACACACACACACACACACACACACACACACACACACACACACACACACACACAAACACACACACACACACACACACACACACACAGTTATCTTCTCTTATTGCAGCCCATCGTAGTCGATGACGACTTTCATTTCTTCCTTGGATGAAGCGATGAAAAATGAGCTCTTATGGTTGTTGTTCTTGTAGCTTCCGACGTCTGTGAGTGTTCTTCTTGTGGCTTACTGGTCCAATTCTCGAGCTACAGATCTTCCCACTGGCGGTTCGGTGCAACGCGCACGCGCACACACACACACACACACAGTGTGTGGTGTGTGAGTGGTCTCAGACCTACCCAGAGATCGGCAAATAATGAGCTCTGAGCTCACTGCCGTAGGATGGTGTCTGGCTGTCTCGAACAGAGGCTGCAGCAGATCCGAGGTGAATACACACACACACACACACACACACGACAGGAGACCTTTTGGTCCATAACGAGGTTGGATGCAGAAAATAATAAACGGGTAAGCAAATAAAAGAAAAACGATTAATAAAGCAAGTGCAAGCACTACAGCATAGTAAGTGTTTATCGAGGTGCTTCTTAGGCCCTGTTCACACTAGCGGTTTGAACCGCGCGGAAACCGCGGCGGTACCGCATAGTCAAGGAAAAACTGCGCCGTTATGGGTGAACGCCTCCATTGACTTACATTGTGATTGGACCGCCGCGGACTCAACCGTTGCGTTTGAAACCTCTAGTGTGAACAGGTCCTATTATTATTCATTTTGCTATTCTTATATCTCTATTTATTCATGCATTGATTAATTTATTTGGTTAATAGTGTGTGTGTGTGTGTTATGAACTGTGTGTTCTCTCCTGACAATGATGTAAGGCGACTGACCTTTTCTTTTATCTATTTATTTTATTTTTTTATTTTTTTTTATTATTATTTTTTTTTTGGGGGGGGGGAGTGAGGCCAGACCAGAAGCCAGGGAAAAAATTGAATGGTAAAGGTGGGGGGTGGGAGAAAGGGGCTTATAAATTGGGCAATAGTAAGAGAGATTAGAAGGGGGCTTACAGGTAGGGGGCGGGGGGGAATGGAGGGTGATTGGGGAGATATGTTCATTTATCAAGGGACCGGAGGAAGGGTGGCTGGGGGGAGAACAGAAGAAATTAAAAAGAAAAAATGTTAAGAGATTCTTAAGACGTGAAAAAATGAAGGAGGGGGGATGGAAGGGGGGAAAGGGGCGGGTGTTTTTAAAATGGTAGGGAGGGCTTGCACCTATTGATCACGGTGACGTGCGTGTGTGTGTGTGTGTACATATATATATATATATATATATATATATATATATATATATATATATATGTATATATATATGTATGTATGTACAATACTGGATCCTAGTGAACAGATATACATTTTTATCAACCACAGTACACTTTAATTCTAAGCCATCAACATCAAGAGACTCGAGGAGGCCAACATGCAGAAATTGAAACGTGGGACAGCCAAGGACTCGAACCTGCGCTAGCACGTGACAATATATATATATATATATGCTTAAAAGTGGCAGTCTGCCGACAAGATTGACTAGATAAACACCATATGAGGACGGAGCCTTTATTTGTACGACGTTTCGCTTATTACAGCTTTTTCAAGTACAAGTTGAGATACAAATGCTTGAGATTAAATAAGGGGAAAGGAGGGAACGGGGAGAGAAAAAGGGGGGGGGGAAGGAAGAGGAGGAGGAGGAGGAGGAGGAGGAGGAGGAGGAGGAGGAGGAGGAGGAGGAGGAGGAGGAGGAGGGTGGTGGGATGGACACTGGGAAAGGATGAGAATGCCGGCCCAAACGTCCGTGAGCGAAATGTCCACAAAGGGTGGTTTAAGTATTTAATATTTTGCTGGCCATGGGTATTAGGGGAATAATGTGAGGAGATATGTTAAACATGCCCCTGTTTTGTTCAATAGTGTTCGTTCCTTGAATGATTGCTGCTTCTAAACACTTCCTGCGGATTTTGTCTGGTTCCCGTATTAGCAGCTCTGCATTCTTCCAGTCCATAAGATGGTTTTCCTTGTTTCTATGTGTCACACATGCATTGGGAACCAGACAAAATCCGCAGGAAGTGTTTAGAAGCAGCAATCATTCAAGGAACGAACACTATTGAACAAAACAGGGGCATGTTTAACATATCTCCTCACATTATTCCCCTAATACCCATGGCCAGCAAAATATTAAATACTTAAACCACCCTTTGTGGACATTTCGCTCACGGACGTTTGGGCCGGCATTCTCATCCTTTCCCAGTGTCCATCCCACCACCCTCCTCCTCCTCCTCCTCCTCCTCCTCCTCCTCCTCCTCCTCCTCCTCCTCCTCCTCCTCCTCCTCCTCCTCTTCCTTCCCCCCCCCCTTTTTCTCTCCCCGTTCCCTCCTTTCCCCTTATTTAATCTCAAGCATTTGTATCTCAACTTGTACTTGAAAAAGCTGTAATAAGCGAAACGTCGTACAAATAAAGGCTCCGTCCTCATATGGTGTTTATCTAGTCAATATATATATATATATATATATATATATATATATATATATATATATATATATATATATATATATATATATATATATATATATATGTATTAGTACAGGATTAACTTAAGTTAGGTCGGCTGAAGCTTATCCTGTTGACAAGGAAGGGATTTGTCTTAGTTAAATTAACCTTACTCCTGCTAGACCGGGTATGGAAGGATTTGTAAATTAGAATTAATTTGAGATATTATGAATCGTATCTTTGTTGACATTACTATCTACTCATTATTACGATAGTATTCTTTCACCATTATCTTCACTATCTCTACTAGTATTACTATTCCTTGCACCTTTGATCATTATCTTTACCGTCATCATCATTATCATCATCATCATCATCATCATCGTCATCATCACCATCATTATCTTCACCGTCATCATCATCATCATCATTATCACCATCATCATTATCATCATCATCATCATCATCATCATCAATATCATCATCATCATCATCATCTCCACCACCACCACCATCTTCATCATCATCATGACTTTCACCATCGTTTCTATAATCACCGTTACTCTATGTTGGGTCCGCACGACCCTGTAGTAATAGTGGGAGGAAAGACGATGCCCAGGTTACAACCGCAGTAATCCACATATATATAGACCATTTATGATTCAACGTTTCCCTTCTGTCCCCCTTCCCCTCCCCTCTTTCCTTTTCCCTTGCCTTTCCCTTTTACCCCTCCCTACCTTCCTCCTCTCCTTCTCTTCCTTCTCTTCCTCCTTCCCTCCCTTCCTCCCTCCCTCTCTCCCTCCTCTCCTTTTCTCCTTCCTTCTCTCCTTCTCTTCCTTCTCTCCTTCTCTTCCTCCCTCCCTCCCTCCCTCCCTCCCTCCCTCCCTCCCTCCGTTCTCCCCTTCTCTTCCTTCCTCCCTCTCACCCTCCCTCTCTCCCTCCCTTCTCTCCTTTTCTCCTTCCCTCCCTCCTTCCCTCCCTTCTTTTCCCTTCCTTCCCCCTATCCCTTCTTCCTTTCTTAATTCACCTCCTTGTTTCCTCCTTTTCTCTCCTTTTCTTAATTTTTCCTATTCTTCCTTTCGTCCGCTCTCTCCTCCTCTACTTCCTCTCCCTTCTCCATTTCCACCTATCCTATTTTCCTCTACATATCCTACTCCTACTTCCTCTCCCTTTTCTTCCTTTGCCTCGTACTCCTTCACTTCCTCCTCCTCCTCCTCCTCCTCCTCCTCCTCCTCCTCCTCCTCCTCCTCCTCCTCCTCCTCCTCCTCCTCCTCTTCCTCCTTCTTCCCTGCTTCTCTGCTTCTCCTTTTCCTCTCCCGTTTCCCTTTCCCATCTTCTTCCTCTTTCTCTCCTTCACCTTCTTCTCTTCGCCTTCGAACTATGTTTTATGGCCTCATTGACGAGGAGTTCGCGGGAGTGGGAGGAGGGGGGCGGAAGATGCCAGAAGAAGGGGAAGAGGAGTACCAATAAAGGGAGAAAGTACCAAAGGAAGGATTGCGTTGGTGTAGAGTCCTAAATACCACTTCATTCGACGCAAGGGTGAGGGAATGAAAGTGGGGAGGGGGAGGGATGTTCGCATGAGGATATGAAGCACTAGGGTACAGATATTGTGTACATGTTCCTGAAGGCGGAGGACCTGCCTGTAGGAGGACCTGCCTGTAGGAGGACCTGCCTGTAGGAGGACCTGCCTGTAGGAGGACCTGCCTGTAGGAGGAACTGCCTGTAGGAGGACCTGCCTGTAGGAGGACCTGCCTGTAGGAGGATCTGTCTGTAGGAGGAACTGCCTGTAGGAGGACCTGCCTTTAGGAAGACCTCCCTGTAGGAGGACCTGCCTGTAGGAGGAACTCCCTGTAGGAGGACCTGCCTGTAGGAGGAGCTGCCTGTAGGAGGACCTGCCTGTAGGAGGACCTGCCTGTAGGAGGAACTGCCTGTAGGAGGACCTGCCTGTAGGAGGAGCTGCCTGTAGGAGGACCTGCCTTTAGGAGGACCCTGTAGGAGGAGCTGCCTGTAGGAAGACCTTCCTGTAGGAAGGCCTGCCTGTAGGAGGGCCTGCCTGTAGGAAGGACAAGTGACAGGGTGCCGTGTATGTGCTTGTAAAGGTCTTCAGTTGATGTAAGCACCAATACGAAGACATCGTTTTCCCCCGTAGTAGGCCGATGATAAGACGGAGGCGGTGGCAGTGTAATCGAAGGGCCCTGGGCCTCCTCCTCCTTCCTCTCTCTCCTCCTCCTTCTCTCTCTCTCTCTCTCGCTCGCTCTCTCTCCTCCTTGCCCTCCTACTCCTCCTCCCTCTCTCTCTCTCTCTCTCTCTCTCTCTCTCTCTCTCTCTCTCTCTCTCTCTCTCTCTCTCTCCACCTCCTCTTCCTCCTGCCTCTCTCCTCCTCCTCCTCCTCCTCCTCCTCCTCCTCCTGAGGACGGTGTTATCGCGTTGTATTAGGAGACGCGCTCGGAGACTGTGCGCATTGTAGACTATTATCAACAATGATATGAGGGCGCGCGTTTAATTTAGTGGGACGTTTAGGACAAGCAGGAGGGAGGAAGGGGAGGAGAGAATGAAAGGAGGAGAGAAGGAGGGAGAGGAAGAGTGGGGGGAGGATGAGAAGTGAGGTTTAGTCCTGTGTAAGCGAGCGAACAAGATGTAGGACTGGGAATACAATATTTTGACTTTGAAATTCCAAATATCATCAGACAATGACGTCATTAATCTGCCCTTAATTGGAATTTGTTATTATCGTTTGGTCCCCAAATCTGCATAAGAAGTTGACAGATTGGATCGTGTGTGTGTGTGTGATTCACCATGGTCTTGGATCACGTGTTGGACTCGTGATCGACAGCTATTTCCCTCCCGGAAGAGAGCTCAGAGCTCATATATGACCGATTTATGGGTAATGCTGTGACCTTACACACACACACACACACACACACACACACACACACACACACACACACACACACACACACACACACACACACACACACACACACACACACACACACACACACACACACACACACACACACACACACACACACACACACACACACACACACACACACACACACACACACACACACACCAACTCCCTGCCCACGAGAGTTGGAGTAACGACTCGCAGTGCAGCGATACTGAAATTATTTTAGCCCTGGGTGGGATTCGAACCCGGACCGCCGTAGTGGCAGCCAGGAACTTTACCACTGCGCCACGAGTCGTGTGTGTGTGTGTGTGTGTGTGTGTGTGTGTGTGTGTGTGTGTGTGTGTGTGTGTGTGTGTGTGTGTGTGTGTGTATGTGTGAATCGACACCGTCAGATTTAGAAATATTTTCACAGATAAGAAATAATTGCCTCCTGATCAGTGAATGGGACAGATTTCCAGAGGAGACGGATGGAATTCAGTTCGAGGTTTTGATGTGGTTGGATAAAGACCGAAGCAGTTGTGTCAATCTTGGTCGTTTTATTTACATTTTCTAACGTCATTAATTGATTGATTGATTGATTGATTACTCGTTCTTAACGAACAAGTAATCAATCAATCAACCAATCAATGACGTTGACATTATGTATTTATTTTTTAATTTGCTATTATTTATTTATTGGTTTATTTATTATTGCTTATTCTTATTCATTTGATTGATTAATCAATTAATTAATCATTACAACCTCATTATGGGCCTAAAGGTCTTCTGTTGTTATTGTAATCTTGATCCGTTTGTTTTGCGTGAGATATTGATTGTGTATGTGTAATTTGTGACAATGATTGGAAGTATTTTTTCTTCTTTTTTTTTTTTTTTTGAAGGATGTTGATACCAAGGGTGATGATTGTGATTGTTAGGAAGATCTTGGTGTATTAGGAGAACTGCTAGTATTGTCACTGTGGGTAGGCGTTGTTTGCAAAGGGAGTAAGGATATAATGTAACGTGGCTACCCACAAACGGTTGTTGCCAAACGATAGAAAACGGGATGTAGAGAAGTGATGGAGGAGGAGGAGGGGTAGGTGAGGGAGGAGTGGGAGAAGAAAAGGGAGGAGGGGAAGAGGAGGAAGAGGAGGAAGAGGTGAAAGAGGAGCTGGAGGAGGAGGAGGGGGAGGTGAAGGAGGAGGGGGAGGTGGAGGAGGAGGAGGAAGAGGTGAAAGAGGAGCTGGAGGAGGAGGAGGAGGGGGAGGTGAAGGAGGAGGGGGAGGTGGAGGAGGAGGGGGATGAGAAAGAGGAGGAAGGGGAGGTGAAGGAGGAGGAGGGGGAGGAGAAAAAGGCGGAAGGGGAGGAGGAGGAGGAGGTGAAGGAGGAGCTGGAGAAGGAGGAGGGGAGGGGTAAGGAGAAGAAGGAGGTTAGGCTGGGTTGGGGAGAGGAACAGGGAAGCGAGATAAGATGGGGAGGAATGTGGAGGAGGAAGAGGTGAAGATAAGGGAAAGGTGGAGGGGAGGAATTGGTTGTTCAAATGGGCGAGGGAGAACCTTGGGGGGAAGTTGGGGAGGTTATCGGAAAGAGAGGCTTTATGGGAGGGTTGGGGGAATGGGACGGGGAGGAGAGTTGTGATGGAGGGTGAGGGAGAGTGGTCGGGAGGGGGGGAGTTGTTGGCAGGAATTGGTGAGCGATGTTGTAAGGAGGAAGGAGGAGGTAGGAAGGGGGGAGGGGAGGGGAGGGGAGGGTAAGCGTTATTCAGTAGATGGAGTAACTGGGTGTTGGTGATGGAGAATTTGTTGGAGTTTGGAGATTTTTGGATGGTTGTGGTGGTGGTGGTGGTTTTGTGTGTGGTTGTGGTATGAGGTATGGTAGAGAATAGTAGAGGGAGGTGAGATGGTGATAGTGGTGGTGATATGATGGTGACGGGGGTGGTGGTGGTGATTGTGATGCAAGTGATGATGAAAGAATTTTGATTTTTTGTCGGGATGGTGACGATGGTGATTGTGATGCTAGCGATATTGGAGTGATGATTTTTTTTATTGTTATGGTGATATTGGTGGAAAGTGGTGGTAATACTGGTGGAAACGGTGTGATGGTGATAAGAGCTCAGACTAGTAATTTTAGTGGAGATCTTAGTGTTAGTGGAGGTGGTTCTGATATTGGAGATAGTGGTGGAGATGGCAGTGATGTTGAACACCAGTCAGTGGTGGTTACACAGGTGGGACCGATTAGGGTTTAGGGAATGGGGTTGTACTAATGAACACCAGATACACGACCCCCCCCCCGCTCCTCTCCTCCTCCTCCCCCCCCTCCTTCCCCTCCTTTCCCCTCTCCCCCCTCCCCCCTCTCCCCTCTCCCCCCCCCCCCCTTCCTTCTCTTCCATCATCTCTCCTCCCCTTTTACCCTCCCCTTCTCCCACCTCCCTCTCTTCCCCCTTTCCCCCTTTCCCCTCTGTTCCCCCTCCTCCCCCCCCCCCTCCCCTCTCCCCCTCCCCCTTTCCTCTTCCTCTCCCCCTCCAGGGGAGGAGATGGGGACACAGCCTCTCTCTCCCCCTTCTCTCTCCCCTCCCACGACCCCTCTCTCTCTCTCCTCTCTCTCTCTCTCTCTCTCTCCCTCCCTCTCTCCGTCCTCACTCTCTCTCTTGCCAGGGTCAAAAGACCTCAAATTTCCTCCTCCTTTCCCTCTCTCTCTCCTCCCCCTTCCCCCCACCCTTCCTTCTTACCCTTCCCCCTCCTCTTCTTCCCTCTTCCCCCTCCCTCTTCCCCATTCCTCTTCCCCTTCCCTCCCCCCCCACCCCCCTTCTTCCTTCCCCTTCCTCTTCCCCATCCTTCTCTCCTCTCCCACTCTTCCTCTCCCTCTTCCCCCTCCTCCCTCTTCCCCTTCTCCCTCCTCCTACTCCCTTCTCCCTTCCCCCTCCATCTTTCCCCTATATCTTTCCCCTTCCCCTTTCCCACCTCCTTACTCCCTCCCCACCTCCTTACTCCCTCCCCGTTCCTACACTTCTGTTCCCCTCTTTCCCTTCCCCTCCCCCCTCCCTACTTCCCCTCCTTCCCTCCCCTCGTACTCCCGTTCCCCCACCCCCTTCCTCTCCCCCTCCCCCTTTCCCCCTTCCTCTCCTCCTCCCCCTTTCCCCCTTTCTCTCTCCCTCCCCCTCTCCTTCTCCCTCCGCCTCTCCCCTCCCCCTCTCCCCTCCCCTCCCCTCTCCCCCTCCCCCTCTCCCCTCCCCCTTTCCTCCCTTCCGTTTCCCCCTCCCCTTTTCCAGTGGGTAAAGGTACTCGGAAAGACATTTCAGTACACTGTTGGTGATAACCAGCTCCTCTGTCCTTTGTGGGGGGCAAGGGGGAGGCGGACAGAGAGAGATATGTCAGGAAAGTAGAAGAAATGATCATTTTAAAAATTATTTTTTTTTAATATTAGTCTTCAGAAATAAAAGGTCTCTTTTTTATTTATTCATTGTTATTACTTATTTATAATTATTCTTTTTTATTCATTTATTTCTTTTATTATTTTTTTGTTTATTTATTTATTTATTTAAAAGACGAAGGGAAGTAAAGGAAAGGGAGATATGTCACACAGGTCTTGAGATAGGACGAAGACGAGGAGGATGGGGAGGGAGGATGAGGGAGGGAAGAGGGAGAGGATGGGAGTGGGAAGAAAGGGGATGGTGAGGGGGAGGAGAAGGTGGGAGGGGTAGGGGGGAGTCTCCCCTGGGACCTCTCGCGACTTTGATGAACAAAAACAGGAAAAAAAAATTATCGTTGAGGGCTGTCACGTGTCTGGGAGGAAAAGAAGGCGAGGGCGAGGCTGAGAGGGGAGAGGGGAGAGGAGGGGAGGGTAAAGTGAGAGAGGGGAAAGGCTAAGAAAGGAGGAGGAAGAGGAGGAGGAGGAGAAGGCAAGGTTAGGAAGGGAGAGGAGGGAAGGGAAAGGTAGAGAATAGGAGGGAAAGGAGAGGCAAAGCTAAGAGGGGAAAGGAGAGGGAAGAGGAGGGAAAGGTAAGATTGAGAGAGGGGAAAGGCTAAGAAAGGAGGAGAAAGAGGAGGAGAAGGCAAGACTAGGAAGGGAGAGGAGGTAAGGGAAAGGCAGTGAATAGAAGGAGGGAAAGGAAAGGCAAGACTGAGAGGGGAGACGAGGGTAAGATTGAGAGAGGGGAAAGGCTGAGAAAGGAGGAGAAGGCAAGACTAAGAAGGGAGATGAGGGAAGGGAAAGGCAGGGAATAGAGGGAGGGAAGGAAAGGCAAGGCTAAGAGAGGGGGTAGGGGAGGGAAGGGAGAGGAGGGGAGGGAAATGTTGAGGAGAGGGAAGGATAGGCTGAGAGAGGAGAGGGGAGGGGAGGGGAGAGCAAAAGAGAGGAAACAAAGATAGGGGAGAGTAGTCTGAGGGGAATTCTATGAGATGGGAAAGGAGGGGAAAAGAATGGTGGGGGGTTGAAGAAGGAGTGAGGGGAGGAAGAGAGGGGAAATTGAGGAGGGGGAGCGAAGGGAAATTGAGGGGAGGAATTGAGGGAAGGGAACAACCCACACGGCTTTAGAACCACCGAGCCATTTTGTAGTTTTCGTTTTGCAAATATGAAATGTGCTTCCGAGTGTTTGAAATATTCTTCTGTGTAGAAATTCCTTTTTATTGCCAGGTAAATACAGTACGCGAGAATATATGTAATCTCCGACAACAAGAGATTTACTTTTTAGAAAAGATGAAAAAAATCTACACCAGAACGTTTTCAGTTGATTGTACAGTGGAGGAGGAGGAGGAGGAGGAGGAGGAGGAGGAGGGGGAAGAAGAGGAGGAGGAGGTGGAAGAATAGGAGGAAGAGGAGGAATAGGAGCAGGAGGAAGAAGAAGAGGAGGAGGAGGTGGTGGAAGAAGAGGAGGAGGAGGAGGAGAGGAAGGGGAGGGGAGGGGAGACGAGGGGAGTGGATTAAGAGAAAAAGAGAGGAGAAAAAGAAGGAAGAGGAAACAGAGAGTAGGTAGACTGTAGAGGACATCTAAGAGGAAAAAATGCAAAAATTTTGGGTGAGGAGACTACACTAGGAGGCGCTGAGCAGCTGCGGCCGAAGCCGTGACCTTTGACCTATTGTGCGCAGATATCAGTCACTACTGGGAATCTGAAAGAAGTGCGGGATTCGAACCCGCAGTTGAGCGTTTGCGAGACAAACACGTTTCCGATGACGCCCCCCCCCCCACCAGCGCATTTGTGCTTCGAGGAAAGTGTGAGAAAGAATGGAGAGAGAGAGGGAGGAGGAAGAGGAGAAGGAAGAGGAGGAGGAGGGAAGAGGGGAAATAAGAGGCTGGAGGAGGGGTCCTGTGTGTGGAGGTCGACTGGAGTAAAGAAGGGGAATGGAGGAAGGGGATTGGAGGGAAGGAAGGAAGGGGAGGGGAGGGGAGGGAAGGGGAGGGAATTGGAAGAGAGGGGAGGAAGCGGAGAGGAGAGAGGGGGGGAAGAAAGTGGAGAGGTAAGATGGAACTAAAGGAAAAGGAGGGAAGTGGAGGGGAGAGAAGGGAAGTGGGAATGTAAAGTACTGGGTAGGATGGAGGGTAACGGAGGGGAGGGAAGGGAAACGGAGGGAAGAAAGGGAAGTGAAATATAGGGAAATAGAAAAGTAGTGAGGAAAGCAAAGAGGAAGGGGGGGGAATGGAAGGAAAGGGAGGGAAGTGGAGGGGAATGGAGGGGAGGGAAACTAGATAATAGTAGGTCATGTGACGATTTCACAAGGGAGACTAAAATTGTGGGGATTATTTCTTTGGGGGGCTTAAGTCTTGGGGTCTTATGTCTTGGGGGAGAAGGGGGGAATGTCTTGGCTGGGAGAGGCATGAGAAGACAGACCTAATGGGGGTGAGAGGGAGTGGGGGGGAATGATTTGAAGGGGTGAAGGGGGGGAGAGCAGGTCGTGGGGTCAATTAAAAAAGAGAAAATAAGAATAAATATTTGTAAAAAGAGAAGAGAGTAAAGCTGGGAGAAAAGAGAGTGAATGGAGAGGGGGAAAGGATAGGTGAGAAGAGGTGGGATCTGAAAAAAGAGGAAAAGACGAGAGAGAGAGAGAGAGAGAGAGCAAAAATAGGTCTGGTGGTGGTGGTAGTGGTAGTAGTACTGGTGCTAATGATGATGACGGTGGTAGTGTTGGTGATGATGATAATGCTGGAGGTAGTGATGATGACGATAATGTTAGTGTTGGTAGTGGTGATGGTGGTGATAGTGATGACAGTAATGGTGATAGTGTTGGTGGTGGTGGTGGTGGTGGTGGTGGTGGTGGTGGTGGTGGTGGTGGTGGTGGTGGTGGTGGTGGTGGTGGACAAATGTTGGGGTCCTACTGGCCGTTCCATCTCGTTTGGGGAATTTAGATGCAAAGGAGGAATATGAGGGAAGATCAGGATTGGGAATGTAGGAACTGGAGAGGTCACGAAGGGAGTGGGAGTGGGAGAGGAGGTCGTGGGACGGCGTCCTTGGGGAGTGAGGGGAGGAATGGGGAGTAGAAGGGTTCTTTGTGGAGTTACAAGGAATCAGTGTTCTTGGATGTGGAGGAGCTGGTGGAGAGTTAAGGTG
>NC_134817.1:3457500-3462500 GCF_046742065.1 Oratosquilla oratoria | reverse complement strand
GAGAAAATGTCTCTCCGGGTCGGAGATATGATGGAAAAGTGGAGAAACAAGAGGAAGATGAGAACCCCTTTTGGAGATTAAGGAGATTGCCAGGGAAATTACTGGAGCATAACTTTTCTTCTTTATCTTTCTCTTTTTTCTCTTTTTTTTTCTCTTTTTCGTTACTTTCTTCTTTTTCTACATTTTTCTTCTATATCGTCCCTTTCCTTTTATTACTCTTTTTCTTCTTTCTTTTCTCCTGATTCCCCTTTATACTTTTTATCTTCTTCTTTCTTTTTTCTTCTTTGTCTTTGGTTTTCTTCTTTACCTTATTTCTTTTCTTCTTCCTCTTCACCCTCCTCCTCTTCTTCCTGTTCTTTTTCTTCCTCGTTTTACTCTTTCTCTTTTTGTTGTTTTTCTTCCTCTTCCTATTCTCTTCTTTCTCTTTGTATTTTTCTTCTTACTCTTTCTATTATTTTCTTCAATTTCCTCTTCTTGTTTTTTCTCTTTTTACTCTTTGTATTCTCCTTCTTATTCTCTTTCTGTTATTTTTCCTCCTATTTTCTCTCTTCTTTCTCCTCTTTTTTGTGTTCTTACTGTTTCTATGTTATTTTTCTTCCTCTTATTCTCTTTTGTCTCTTCTTTGCATTCCTCTTTATACTCTGTTATTTTTCTTCCTCTTCCTCTTCTTATTCTCTTTCTTCCTCTTTGTATTCTTTTTCGTACTCTTTCTCTCACTGTCATTGTTCTTCCTCTCCTTATTCTCTCTCTTATCTCTTCTTTGTATTCTTCTTGCTCATTATTTCACGATTCGAAGCTAGTCATCTCATTGAAGAATAATGAGCACTTTAAAATCCTTTCATAATCTCCTTTACCTCCTCTATGACTTCATCTCTTCGGCTTGATAATGTTTACAACGATAGAAGCACTGGTGATCGAGGACTAGATACAAATCCACCTCCTCTTAATCATCCTCTTCCTCTTCCTCTTCCTCTTCTCCCCTCTTTTTTTCAGCCGAGGGGAAAAGGTCCAGAAATTGTCACCATATCTGATACTATCTTAAGGTCCATTTATGTGCACATACGTGCGCTCAGACATACATACGTACATAGGTATACATGTACGTGCACGCATACCTAAGTATATACACATGGATACTGAATATACACGCACATGGGAAACCACGGGCGACTTAGAAATACAGTAATGATCTCTCTTTATGTGCGATAAACCTCTTTATTTGTTTATTTATTTATCTAATTATTTGTCTATTATTTTTCTGTTCTCTATTTCCTCCAGTTTTTCAAACAACTGCTCCCCTCGTCCCAATCCTATTACTATAATCCGCCAACATAACAGTCCCACACTAATTCAACTCCAGTGAAGTCTTCCAGTGAAGTCTTCGGGACTTCCAACGTTTCTACCCAGAGAGGTCTTTGGAAGAGCTTGAGGACCTTTGCCAGCCATCGTGGGGCTTCAGGTCTGTGGTCGATGAAATTTGAGGCAAAAGGTCCATATCCCTTAGGGAGGACGTCAAAATAGTGTTAATGTTTCATATGTAATTGCACGTATGTTTCCGACTTGTCAGGTTCAGCTGATGCCTTAGTCAGACAATACAGTGCTCGCGTCGAGCCAAACACACAGCAACACCCACCTACTCCGCGCGCGCGCACACACACACACACACACACACACACACACACACACACACACACACACACACACACACACACACACACAAGCTCTGAGTTCTCTTCCGGGAGGGAAATAGCTGTCGATCACGAGTCCAACACGTGGTCCAAGACCATGGTGAATCTCACACACACACACACACACACACACACACACACACACACACACACACACACACACACACACACACACACACACACACACACACACATCAATACGTGTCTACATACACAACATACACAGATAAAAGAAAAATTCTTACTTGTTTCAAAGACTCGCCGGGTGTTAACTGACCCTAATTAATAAAAATGAATCTTGTTTATGATATTTAGAAAATGCATTGGCTCGGTTAAACGGGCTGGTGCCCGCACATGGATCACAAGAACGCCAACTTCAGCTGACAAACGCGAGCGTGATTAGAGCCGTTTATTCCATATACAACTCCCGGCCCCTTTTGTCTGCAGAGAAAACATTGCATTACTAAATCCCAGTGTAACGTAATTTTCCCGTTGATGAACATTCGGGGGCCATTTAAATAAGTCCATTTTGGGATTATACTATTTTTGTTTTTAGAAGAAATAAACATTATGACCCCACAGAACATTTTTTTTTATAGGAGTGCCACTGGCTTCAGCACTCGTTCAGACACGTGTATGTAAACACATACACACACATACACACACACACATATATATATGTATATATATATATATATATATATATATATATATATATATATATATATATATATATATATATATATATATATATATATATATATATATATATATATATATACACATGTATATAAGGGGGTTTGCTAGCGCGCACACACACACACACACACACACACACACACACACACACACACACACACACACACACACACACACACACACACACACACACACAGTTCGTATACATTAATATTAATTTATTTCCTTACCCAGTTAAGTACTTCTTCGATATCATTCCTTTAGTCACGTGACCAATTAAACCCTTTGAATATTATTCTGCCCAACTTCAGGTCGTTTTATTCATTTCTCGACATACTCTCCCCCTCACCCTCCCTCCCTCCTCATTTCCCTCCCTCCCTTCCTCCCCTACCCTTCCATCCTTTGCCTCTCCCTTCGCCCTTTCTCTCCTCCCCTCCCACCTTCCCTCCTACCTTCCCTCCTGCCTTTCCTCCTACCTCCCCTCCTATCTCCCCTCATCCCTCTCCTCCTCCCTCCCCTCCTCCCTCCCCTCCTATCTTCCTTCCTCCCTCCCCTCCTTCCTACCCTCCCCTTCCTTCCTTCCTCCCCTCCCCTCCCCTCCCCTCCCCTCCCCTTCCTTCCTACCCTCCCCTCCTTCCTCCTCTTCTCTCCACTCCCCTCCACTCGTCTCGTCGGGAGTGCCACCATTTACGGAATACCGAGTAATTGTTCAGAGTTTATGGAGTAATTCGTTATCGATGGCACCCTCTGGCACTGGCACCGCCAATGAACCTGGAGTCGGCGGCGCTGCTGCCAATTGCCGCCAGGTGATACGTCTATCACGACAGCAATGTCACAACCGGGTCGTGTGTGTGTGTGTGTGTGTGTGTGTGTGTGTGTGTGTGTGTGTGTGTGTGTGTGTGTGTGTGTGTGTGTGTGTGTGTGTGTGCGTGCGCTCCCTGGGGAATATTAACACGCACGTAGGACAATATTGGTCATTTTTTTTTTCAACCTTTAGCCGTATTCTCTTATCTTTGTGTGGTTTTCCTTTGTGTGTGTCTGTGTGTGTGTGTGTGTGATTCACCATGGTTTTGGATCACGTGTTGGACTCGTGATCGACAGCTATTTCCCTCCCGGAAGAGAGGTCAGAGCTCATATATGACCGATCAATGGATAATGCTGTGACCTTACACGGTCATATATAAGCTCTAAGCTCTCTTCCGGGAGAGAAAAAGTTGTCGATCACGAGTCCAACACGTGATCCAAAAAATAGTGAATCACACACGCGCACACACACACACACACACACACACACACACACACACACACACACACACACACACACACACACACACACACACACACACACACACACACACACAAAAGCACATGCACACACGCACACAAAGTTGTCATCAATCTCTTGCATTCCGGCGTATGCGAATCGACCAGGGTCCTCTTTCGTCAGGCAGCTCTCTCTGTCTCGTCTATCTGTTCATCCAGACACGCCTTTACATGTATTGCTCACTCACAGTATATACATATTATATATATATATATATATATATATATATATATATATATATATATATATGTATATGTGCGTGTTTGTGTGCTATATACTCTCATGTGTGTGTATAGGGAGGAGATTGTTTCTAATGTATATTTGATTAAAACTGATGGCCAACCTTCTTGCTTGTGTTCTCGATGTTTCTGATCAGTTTCCTTTCGGTGAACCCCTCGAAGCTTGTCAATACGTTACTAGTCGTCAGTTATAATTGAATATATATACATAGGTATGTATACGTGTATGCGTATGTGTGTGTGTGTGTGTGCGCGCGTATGTGTGATTCACTATGGTCTCGGATCACGCGTTGGACTCGCGATCGACAGCCATTAACCTTCCGGACGAAAGCTTAGAGCTCGTATGACCAATCTATGGGTAATACTGTGACCTTGCACGCACACACAACCCCAACTCCCCGCCCACAAGAGTTGGAGTAACGACTCGCAGCGCAGCGATACTGAAATTATTTCAGCTCTGGGCGGTATTCGAACCCGGACGGCTGTGACAGCAGTTGCGATCGCTACCACTGTGCATTAAGAGTGTAAGAGTGTGTGTGTGTGTGTGTGTGTGTGTGTGCGTGTATGTATGTGTGTGTGTGTCTAGACATCTTCGGAATTGCGAGTTGAATATGCCACATTATATTCTGCGCAGGTATCTTAACATAAAGGCCGCTTGTATCAAGGGATCCTAAGAGTGCGCTTTGTAGCCGTGTTGGATGAAATATGCTCCTCTTAACACCCCCCAGGGAACCACGCGAAACCGGAAGCAGGAGGGCTTTTTGTCGTTGTTGTTGTTATTTACTGCACCTGTTATTGTCCCTTTTAGCGCCTCTCTGCATTAATGGTCCTCATCAGAAAACACGGCAGGTCCGTGGAGGAATATATATGATTATGTGTGTTTGTATACATTACATATATATATATATATATATATGTATATATATATATATGTATATGTATACACACACACACACACACACACACACACACACACACACATATATATATGTATATATATATATATGTATATGTATATATATATGTATGTATGTATATTGTGAACTTAGA
>NC_134817.1:3445000-3455000 GCF_046742065.1 Oratosquilla oratoria | reverse complement strand
GAGGAGGAGAAAGCAGAAGTAGAGGAGGAGGAGGAGGAGAAAGAAGAAGAGGAGGTGGAGGAAGAGGAAAAAGATGAAGAAGAGGAGGAGGAGGAGAAAGAAGAAGAGGAGGTGGATGATGAGGAGAAGAAAGGTAAAGAAAAGAAGAAGAGGAGGAGGAGATAGCAGAAGTAGAGGAGGAGGAGGAGAAAGAAGAAGAGGAAGTGGAGGAAGATGAGAAAAATGAAGAAGAGGAGGAGGATAAAGAAGAAGAAGAAGAGGAGGAGGAGGAGGAGGAGGAGGAAGAGGACAAAGCCAAAGACAGAATCTAGATTCGAAGTGATTAGAAGTAGGACACATGTGCTTGAGTAGATGAGAATTGACGGGACGAGACAGGATGTGGGCTAAGGGTGAGTAGTGTTAAGATGAGTAGAAGGGTGAGGGTAAGGGTGACGTAGGGTGACTTAAACGGGTGAAGGGTAGAAATAGTTAAGCAAATAAGGATGAAGTACTCGTGTGAAGGTAAGGTGAGCTGGGGGGAAGGTTATTTTTAAAGTTTATGGAAGGATAGGTTATGTGGGCCTGGAATATGGAAGGATAATGGATTCCAGACACCCCCCCAACGCCCACCCCCCATCTGATCTAAAAAAGAGGCGGGGGGGGAAGGTCGAAGAGTCGGGCGTAGATAAAATGATAACGAGATCGGAAAACTCTTTCCTAATCGAACTCTTCTCCCCTCCTCCCCCCCCCAAAAAAAAAAAAAGTTTCTTCTGGATGAAATTCTATGGGCAATTTCCTGGAATAACCTGGAATAACCTGGAATGGGCGAAAGGAAGGGACAAACAAGTACTCAAGCTCTTCCCATCCTCTTTCTCCTCCTCCTCCTCCACCTCCTCATCCTCATCCCCATCCCCGTCTTCCTCCCCTTCCTCTTCCTCCCCTTCTCCTCCTTGTACCCCCTCCCCCTCCTCCTCCCATCGTACCCCCTCCCCCTCCTCCTACCACCTCTTCCACCTCCTCCTACCACCTCTTCCCCCTCCTCCTACCACCTCTTCCCCCTCCTCCTACCACCCCCTCCCCCTCCTCCTCTTTCTTATACTTCTGTCCTTGCTCATACCCTCCCGTTCTTCGTTCTCCTCCTCCTCCTCCTCCTCCTCCTCCTCCTCCTCCTCCTTCTCCTTCTCCACCTCCTACACCTCCAGCTCATCCTCAATCTCATGTATATCCTACTTTTTTTTTTCTCTCCATAATTTTTTGTTTCTTCATTCTCTTTTCATCTTCACACTATATTTTCTTCCTCTCTCTTCCTCGACCTTTCTCTCCTTTTCGGATATATATATATTTTTACTTTTATTTATTTATTTTTTTCTCTTCAAATTTCTTCTTTTCCTCTTTCGACAACGTCGATTTTCTTCTTGTCCTTCGCTCCACTTTATCCACTAGAATATGTTTGTATATATGTATATAAATATATATGTAGCACACACACACACACACACACACACACACACACACACACACACACACACACACACACACACACACACACACACACACACACACATATATATATATATATATATATATATATATATATATATATATATATATATATATTGTTGGTTCACATTCCTCTGAAGAAGCATAGCACGAAACCGGTCAGGAATAAACTCAGAAACTCGGAACTATACCAGTGACTTCTTTTTCCACCTTCATCAACATATATATATATATATATATATATATATAAATATATTATATATATATATATATATATATATATATATATATATATATATTCCAGAGCCTTGGCTGATGAACCACACGACGGAGATGCCCGTCCTTGACCCGCTATTTTTGTCATCTCGCCAGAGATGGCAGTGTTTCTGTCTTGTGTGGTTGTTCATTTTGCGTTTTTTTTTTATTGTACTTTATATTTTTATTTTGTTACTTGTATATTATTTTTAAGAGGATATCCCTCTCATTGGGGTTGTACTTTCACTCATGATAGTGGTTTTAGTGATAGTAGGTATGATGGAAATGAAAATAATGAAGATAATGATTGTGAGCAAGGGTAGAGAGTAGTGAAGGATGATTATAATTGTATTTGTAATGATGGTGATATTAATTTTGGTAATGATGAAAGGGGTGATGATAATGGAACGGTGGTGTTAGTGATGATAATGATGGTAATGTGTAGTAGTGGTGGTGGTAGTTTTGGTGGTGATTGTGGTGGTAGTGGTGATATTGATGGTAATGTGTAGTGATGGTGGTAGTGGAGGTGGTGGTGGTGGTGATTGTGGTGGTAGCGATGATAATGGTGGTAATGTGTAGTGGTGGTGGTGGTAGTGGTGGTTATGGTGGTGGTAGCAATAGCGATATTGGCAATAATGGGTTTGTTTCAGAAACTTGGATGAGTCTTGTGTAGTGTTCCTGTTGTTGTTCTTATAATTATCATTGGTATTATTATCGTTATTGTTGTTGTTATTGTTATTGTTGTACTATTATATACGCGAAGGTACACGGGTAAAACAGAATATTCCATAAATAAAATATGTACATAAACACGCACATACACACACACACACACACACACATACACACACACACACAATTACATGTTTTGTGTGTATGTATGCGTGTTTTACATACATAGTATAATCACCTGCATCGACCTAGTATTTACCTTTTACTGAATAAAGATACAGCGACCAAAAAAACAAAACAAAAAACAGAATGACAACAGCATCGCATACTGACCCTCTTAACAACTTCCCAAACTTAATCAGGTTCTCGTAGTTGGTGCACTAACCTCCTCTAGATCATTCTGATTCTGGAAAAAAAAATCTCTTATCTGGCGAAGGCTGTTCTTCTCCTGGGGAAGTGGGGGGAGGGGGGAGAGGGGGGGAGCGTCTGGGTCCGGACGTCTCTCAAGGTCTTAATTTTTCTTGGCACATGCAAAGTTGGGCCACCCGAACCACGCGGGCCAAATGAAACGTGCCGATTCCCAGGATACCTCCGCCCCCTCTTCTTCCTCATCCTTTCTTCCGATTCCGATTCCTCCTCCTCATTTTCCTCCTCCTCCTCCTCCTCGTTTTCCTCCTATTCCTCCTCCTCCTCCTCCTCCTCCTGCTCTTCCTCCTTCTCTTCCTCCTCCCCATCTTCTTTTCCTCCTCCTCCTCCTCGTTTTCCTCCTCCTCCTCTTCCTCTTCCTCCTTGTCATCCTCCTCCCCACCTTCTTTTTCTCGTCCTACTCCTCTTCTTTCTATTCCTCCTGACCCTTTTACTTTTTTCCTCTTCCTCGTCTTCCTCATCTTCCTCCATCCTCCTCCTCTTCCTCGTCCTCCTCTTCCTCCTTCTCTTCCTCCTCCTCTTCTTCCTTCTCTTCCTTCGTCTTTTCCTCCTCCTCCTCCCCACCTTCTTTTCCTACTCCCCCTCTTCCTATTCCTCCAGCTTCTTTTACTTTTTTCCTCCTCCTCCTCCTCATCTTTCTCCTCCTCTTCCTCCTTCTCTTCCTCCTTCTCATCCTCCTCTACCTCCTCCTCTTCTTCCTCTTCCTTCTCCTCTTCCTCCTACCTACCTCTGTCCTCTTCTTCCTCTTCCTCCGCAGTCCTCATAGACAGTAGAGAATAATCTTTACATTCTAGAAAAGATACACACGCGCACATACATACGTACATACATACATACATACATACATACATACACACATACACACACACATATATACATACATAGATACCCAATGTGTGGCATAATAATGGAGGAATGGAGTCTCGAAAGTTGTAAAATGGAGGGAATAAAAGTGGAGTGGAGTGGAGTGGACGAAAATGGAGGATGCGAAGTGGGAGTAAGTCGGATTCCGAATCACGTGGATGTACACGTCTTGTCATGGTAGCCTCCATGTGGAGTGCGCATGTGGAGGGTGGAGTGGAGGTCCTCAGGAGGAGGAAGAAGTGGAGGAGAAGGGGGAATGAACTGGAGGTTATAGAAGTGGTTGGTGATGGTGGTTGTGGTAGTGGTGGTTGTGGAGGAAGTGGTGGTTGTGGAGGAAGTGGTGGTTGTGGAGGAAGTGGTGGTTGTGGAGTAGGTGGAGGTTGTGGAGGTGGTGGTTGTTGTAGGGGTGGTTGTGGAGGGAGGCGGTGATTATGGTGGTGGTAGTTGTGGAGTAGGTGGTAGTTGTGGAGGTGGTTGTGGAGGGAGGCGGTGATTATGGTGGTAGAGGTGGTTGTGGTGATTTTGGTGATGGTGATAATTGTAATGATGTGGTGGTGATTAATTCAGGAAAAGTACTTAACCCTCATAGCCATCATAGGTCTCGCCTCGATTGAATAAAATCACCTGACGGCAGCCTGGACGAATTGACCAAGTTGACCTCGGACGCGAAAGGTCGAAGGCTTTGGGAGGTCACGGCTGAAAGTGGAGGTGGAGGTGGAGCGAGGGGGGATGGGAAGTGGTGCCAGGGATGAATTGAACTGTGGCACTCTCTTTGGCTCTCTTTATTGCTCTCTTTGGAGCTCTCTCTATGTTGCTCTCATTGTAGCTCTCTCTTCGATGCTTTCATTGTGGCTTTCTTTATTGGTCTCTTTGGAGTTCTCTCCTTGTTGCTCTCATTGTAGTTCTCTCTTTGTTGCTCAACTTGGAGCTCTCTCATTGTAGCTCTCTCTTCGTTGCTCTCATTGTGGCTCTCTATATTGGTCTCTTTGGAGTTCTCTCCTTGTTGCTCTCACTGTAGCTCTCTCTTCGTTGCTCTCATTGGGGCTCTCTTTGTTGGTCTCTTTGGAGCTCTCTTCGTTGCTCTCCTTGTTGCTCTCTCTTCGTTGCTCTCACTGTAGCTCTCTTTTTGTAGTTTAACGTAGATACGGACAAAGCAAAGAAAGAGGGAGAAAGAAGTTGGGGACAGGAAGGGGGGGAAAGGGAGTTGGGGGGATATGGTCCATTGAGGGGGAGATTTGGTCCATGGGATTTGGGGGGGAAGGGGGAAGGGGTAGCCGAACATCGGGAAAATAGTTAAGGTGGGGTGGAAGTATTTTTAAGAATTATATTATAGTTTGGGGCAAAGAACTGAGGTCTGGGAGTAGGTGGGTGGTCGAGAAGGGGAGGATAAAATGGGGGGAAGAGGGGGGATAAAAGAATAGAGTTAAAGGAGGGGAAAATAGAGCTGAGGAGGGCATACATAGGGTATGGTTTTCGTGGGAGTTTGGGGGGATTAGGAGAGGTAATGGATATTGAGTTGGGGGGATAAGGAGGGGGGATAGTTGAGCACTGTGCTTATGTAATCGTATAGGGCGGGGAGGATAAAAGTGTTGATGGCATAGATTATAGGCTATCAGGTGTTTTGGGGAGATGGGAGTATGGGGGGGAACAGCATAGAGAGGATGATAGGGTGATTGCATGGATGTTAATCCCCCCACCCTAGGGAGCGTAAGTGCGAGGGAATTTAGTTGTGGGTGTTGGGGGGACTGGGGGGAATAGCAACAGGGGTGCAAAGAGGGAGCGGAGGGGAGATAGGGAGATAATGAAGTGGAAAGGGATGGGGGGTGGAAAGAAAATGGGGAAGGGGGAGTAGAAATAATAAGAGAATGGGAAGAGTAGGTAGAGGAGGAGGAGGAGAAGGGGAGGGTGGATAAGGAGGAGGGTAGTAGGGAGTGAGGGTGAAGAGAGGGTTAGAAGAAGTGGAGGGTAGAGGAAAGGAGGAGAGGTGGGTGGATAGGGGAGGAGAGTAGGAGAAACGAGGGAGAAGGGACGGGTAAAAGAGGAGGTGAGGGAGATGGAGAAAGAGTAGAATTAGGAGAGGGAGGAGGAAGATAGGGAAGAGAGCGAGAAAAAGGAAGAGGAGGAGGAGGAGGGGTGAGGAGAGAGGGGAAAAGGGTAGCCGAGGTGGGGGAAGAGAGCGAGAAAAAGGAAGAGGAGGAGGAGGGGTGAGGAGAGAGGGGAAAAGGGTAGCCGAGGTGAGGGAAGAGAGCGAGAAAAAGGAAGAGGAGGAGGAGGGGTGAGGAGAGAGGGGAAAAGGGTAGCCGAGGTGGGGGGAAGACGTGTTGGAATTATCGACACGAGTTTCGGGTGTTTTTCTTCAAGAACTTTTCGGCCGCGAGTAATTAAGAGGCTCCAAGTTCGAGGTCTCCGCCCGCTGGCCGCCGCCCGCCGGCTGCCGGCTGGACCACAGCCACCGCCGTCCGCCGCCCGGACGCGGTTTAGGGGGCCGGGGAGCGGTGGGGGTGGGTGGGTATAGAAAGGGGTAGGGGGGGTCTAGGGGTGGTTAAGGGTGGGGGTGGGGGTATGCAGGGCCGTTCCTGATATCACTCCACGTTGTTGTTTTTATAGTTGTCATTTCTGTATTTGATGTTATATATTTGTTATTTGATCCCCTTGTTATGGTTTTTTAACACTCTATTGGTTATGTTCTTGCTGCCCTACAGACGATTTCATTCAGGAAATGGGTGATTATTTTGATCAAAAATGTTCTAATATTTTGCGTCATGTCTTCGATAACAGTTATATGAAAGAGCGGGGTGTAACTTCATAAACTTTATGCAAGCTTGCGTTAGACCGTTTTGTTCTGCTCAGTAACATCGAAGATCTAGAGGAGACAATGTCTTTATATCTCTCTTTCACCTCCTCCCTCTCCTCCACCTCCTTCCGCTCCACCTCCTTCTCCTACTCCTCCTCCTTCTCCACCACCTCCCTCTCCTCCACCTTCTCCTCCTCCTCCACCTTCTTCTTCCACTCCTCCTCCTTCTCCTCCTCCACCTTCTCCTTCTCCCACTCCTCCTCCTCCTCCCACTCCTCCTCCTCCTCCCACTCCTCCTCCTACTCATCTTTCTCCCACACCTACTCCTACTCCTCCTATAACAACCATCATGATTATCATAACATCACTATCATCATCACCATCATCATAATCATCATCATTATCATAACATCACTATCATCATAATCATCATCATCATCATCATCATCATCATCATCATCGCCAAAGTCAATACGGAGAGATGGTATCCTTGTTATCATTATCCTTAATTACACAGCTTCCATCGGCAGCGTCATTACAAGTGCCCATAAAACCCTCAATTTTTCAACATTTCTATTGTTATCATTTCTGCGTTCGTAACTTTTATTGTTCTTATCAGTAATGTTCTTCACACGTTCTTGGGGGGGCGGAGATAGTTTATGGCTTCGTCCCTAAGTTATAATTGTTCTTGTTCTTGGTACTGAGTTTGATGATAGCCTCGTGAATGCTCTTCTTATATTGTCTGGCGTTGCTTATGATTGCGATGGACCATGTGTAGGTGTGCGTGCGTGTGTGTGTGCGTGTGTGTGTGTGTGTGTGTGTGTGTATGTGTGCACATGTGTGTATGTGGTTCTGTTTGTGTGTACAAGTATATAGGATGTGTATATATGTTATTTGAATACATAGATTTCATATATGTAGGCGTGTATACATAGTCGTATATAGGATGTGTATATATGTTATTTGAATACATAGATTTCATATATGTAGACGTATGTACAAAATAGTATACTTGTATCAATTACATATACAGTATATATATATATATATATATATAATATTATATATATATATACAGTATATATATATATATATATATATATATACAATATATATATATATGTATATATTTATACAATATATATATATATCTATATATATATATACAATATATATATATATATGTATATATATATATATATATATATATATATATATATATATATATATATATATATTGTTAAGTGATGGACAGCCCGACGTGCGTTCTTATCTTATTTCTCATTTTCTATTCCGTGTTGGTTCTCCGACCGCCATTGTGACCAGTATTGCCAGTAATTTTCCCGTTATGCTTCTTTATGATGCCAGTTTGTTTCATTATTTCTTTTATCTTCGACCTACCCTTCCTCCCCCTTTCGTCATTTGTTTCTCTAAATAGGGACCTTCCCCCCATCTCCCTTTTCTCCCAATTCCCTTTCCCCCCCCACTTCCTTCTTCCCGCTATTCTCCTTTTCACCCCCTTCCCCCACCCCCCACATCCACTTCCTAATGATAGTGATAGGATCATAGTAGTAGTACAACAAATGGAAATAATATAAATACCTAAGTAAGTTATGAGTAATTACACTCCTAATGTCCATTTATTACCTTCAGCAAATGCTCTTACGTCTCATCGTTATTCTTCTTTACAAAGGATTACAAAAATAATTACAAAGGCGGAGCATGCCGACAGGAGACCTTTTGGTCCATAACTAGGTCGAATGCGAATATATATATATATATATATATAATGTTCACATGTTTACTCTAATATAGGATCTGCCTATGTTTACTTTTGTATTACCCTTTAATATTACATATTCATTACCTCATATCTCTTAATTACTACACATAGTAAATATTCGCTCTTTTGTTACTATTGGTAGATTACTCTGTAGTACCTCTTTATTACCGATCTTCCAATTCATTACTCATCCATCGTTTTTTATAATATTCTCTCCGTGATTTCATTACTCAAGATAATAGTTTTGCACATATTACCCGTTTTGACTGTTGGTAGGTAACTTTACACCAGTTGTCACATTATTACTCCCATCCTCTCTTAATTGTATATTATTACCTCTTGCAAATTCTTCCATAATTCTTATATTACCCATCGTAATAAATTTACTCTTGTTTTTCTGTCATTCATAAGTTTTCATCCATCTAACCATACTTAACCTAATCAAACTAGACTTAACGAAACTAAACCTAACCCAATCGTATTTGACCTAACCCAGCCTAACCCAACCTAACTCACCCAAAGCAAATCTAACCAAATTTAACCAAACTTAGCAAAACCTAAATAAACCCAACCAAGCCTGTCTAACCTAACACCAAACCTATCCCTAAATAATTGATGTTACTATATATATATATGTGAACTTAGGGAGCAGGTTTTCATTAATACATTTTCTATTAAAAATCACTGCATACTCTGCGTTGGTGATCTTCTTCTTAAGACTTTCTATTTTCCTCAGTATTTTCTTCTCTGAAGCAGGGAGAGAAAAAAAAAAATATATATATACATATATATATATATATGTATATATATATATATATGTATATATATATACTGTATATATATATATATGTATGTATATATATGTGAATATATTTATATATATAAATATATGTATGTTTGTATATAATATTTTGAACAATAATCGAAATCTGAAAATGTTGCCGGGGTGATGATGATGGTGATCATGAGGTGTGGGAAGGCGCGCTGAGCTAAAGCATCTAGCCGCCGAAGGTCGCCAATGGCGAAGCCTGAACGGGCACAGCCCTGGGCTCGCGCGCGCGCTGTGTTGTGTTTGTGTGTGTGTGTGTGTGTGTGTGTGTGTGTGTGTGTGTGTGTGTGTGTGTGTGTGTGTGTGTGTGTGTGTGTGTGTATACACACACCACACTTGGTGGTGGTGCTTTGTGGATGGTGTTGGTAATCAAATTATACACACACAAACACACACTCACACACATACACACACACACACACACACATACACACACACACACACACACACACACACACACACACATATGCACACACACACACACACACACATATATATATATTATATATATATCATAATATAATATACTGTATATATGTTTGTATATATAATGGTGGTTATGGGGATGTATTAATTCTTTATATTCTTATTCATTTATCTTTTCGTTGATATTATCATTACTATTATTATTATTATTATTATCATTATCAATATTATTTTTATCATCATTATTTTAATTAATTTATCTATTTATTTAATTTTCACTGTGGGAGTGGTTGGCATGGTAAGGAACAGGGATAATGGTGGTGGTGGTATCAGTTGTGGTGGAACTAGTGGTGGTGGTAGTGATAGTGCTGATGCTAGAGACCATTAAGAACTGCTGCACTAGTAAAGTGTGTTTTAGGTGTTAGTTGGTGATAGTTCCATGGACATTAAGTGCGATCAGCCAATAGTAAAT
>NC_134817.1:3425000-3437500 GCF_046742065.1 Oratosquilla oratoria | reverse complement strand
GTATTTCATATTTGTATGTATGTATATGTGTGTGTGCGCGCCTGCGTGTGTATAGTCTAATGTACGTTTTCATCACCCCCGTAAGTATACATCTTCTTTCCTAGAAAAGAAATCTAGCTTGTGGTAGTTCACACACTAGTTTCGCCGACGTGTCGCCAAAGCCCTATGGCCGCTGGCTCCCGATAGGAGAGCAATACGCAAATGACACTTAAACGCCTGAGGCGGAAGCCAAAAAAATATCTTTACGAGAGAATCACGTGACTAAGTGGTATCAGCGTGTGATTGATTGGGCTTCCAGTTCATGCCTGTCTGTCTGTCTGTCTGTCTGTCTGTCTGATGTATTTCACCTTGTCTTGGTTCTGTGCGAGATGGAGGGAGGAAGTGGGAGGAGGGATGGAGAGGAGGAGTGTGTGGGAGGAAGGAGGGGGTGGGAAGAATAAGGAATAGGGTAGGAATAAGGGTTAGGGAGATGAGTGTATGTTGGTAAAAGGTGGATGTTACCAATAGGTGTATATAGACATACATACATATACTCGTACCAAAGGGATTTTTCCCCCTTCCACGAGAGGTAGCCAAACACCAAAGGCATAGAGACCACTCCCACCTATTCCATCCCCTACATACTCCACTCCCCCTCTACCCTCTTCCCTACCCTCCCTGTCAAAATATTGACAGTGGGCTTATATTTACAATAAGCGTATATTGAAAACAATATTGTCAGTAAACGGAGGACATCTTTAAGGAGAGGTCATCAGGGACAGTTCACCCCCTTTCGGAGTCGTGTTCTGCACGTGTTTGGTTCGTGTTTAGCATCAGATGCGCCCCGCTCGAATGCGGGTCACCCGCCATTCCGGCGACATTTGGTGGATCCGGCAAAGCATTATTATTTGGCCGAATATCCTTTGAATAGCGAGCGAGCGCCCCCATTTCGCTCTCGCAGTTATTTATGTGTTTGTCTATTTATTGCTTCGTTTATTTATTCATTCGTTTGTTTATGTTTTTGTTTCTTTACTTTGTTATTTGCTCTACGCGCGGTTCAGTATTTTTTTTGGGGGTACTTTGTGTCAATTTGAGGTATATGTCAGGTGTGCATGCGTGTGTGTTTCTGTGTGCGTTCGTGTGTGCGTTCGTGTGTGTGTGTGTGTGTGTTTGTGTGTGCGTTCGTGTGTGTGTGTGTGTGTGCCTGTGTGTGATTCAACATGGTCTTGGATCACGTGTTGGACTCCTGGTCGACAGCTATTTCCCTCCCGGAAGAGAGCTCAGAGCTCATATATGTCTGATCTATGGGTAATGCTGTGATCTTACACGCACACACTCCCTTATCTCTCCGCCCACGAGTTGGAGTAATGACCCGCAGTTCAGCGATACTGAAATTATTTTAGCCCTGGGCCATCGTGTGTGTGTGTGTGTGTGTGTGTGTGTGTTTAGTATTTTAGTTCTTTTTTAATTACTGAAAGAGTTGAAAGGTTCCTAATATTTACTACTACCGGAACTACCACCACTAGTACTAGTACTACTATCACCACCACAAACGCTGGTGTAAGTATGGTTTCTTGCACCAAAACTTACCACCTCCGACCCGAACTCCTGTCCACCATTTGTATGTCCACTCACACATTCAGTTCCACCTCCAATACGCTCTCCTTCGCCATCACCTCCACCATCACCTCCACCTCACCTCCACCTCCACCTCCGTTAGTATCACCATCTCCTCTTCAATCTCCACATTTATCTTCATCTTCACGTTCGCCTCCATTTCCATCTTCACCTCCATCAACTTCTCCCTCTCCGCCTCAACCTCTGTTACCTCCACTGTAAGAGGCTTATGTGGATAAACAAGTACATTTTATAAAATGTAAGGTGTACATGTTACATGTACAGCTACTCGTGAAAGTGCGTCCGTTTGTACGTGTCATCCTTACTAGATAGCGAGTATGTGTAACGCCACCTTCATCAATACTATCACCGTCACCGGTGTCTGCCTTTGACACCACCACCATCACCGCCACCAACACTGTCACCACCAAAGTCACCGCTATCACCACCAAAGTCACAGTCACCAACACCACCACCATTGAAATAAATCACTACTATCTTTACTACAGTATCTGTTACCATTTGCACCACTGTCACCACCACAACCGAGAACACCAACACTATCACCCTCAACACCATCCTTTGAACCCCTCCGACACAAGCTTCCTCCGCAGATTTTTCATTTTTTCTCGAAATTGGGCTCCAAAGGCGGAGGGAGAAGATTAGTGGTTTGGTTGTTAGAGCCAGTTCAACCTAACTCAACAAAATTAACCTTTCGACATGATTTGCGGGCTTACAAGGGGGGTGGGGGTGGGAGAGGGGCAGGGGAGAAGGGAGGAAAGGGGGGAGTGAGGAAGGGTGGGAGAAGTCTACCCAGTTCCACTCGAAGTAATACTTTACTTGGAAAGTACACGAAGAGAAAGTGGAAGAGTTGGTTGTGAGACTCGCGCGGAAGGTGGGCTACGAAAAAACATCTTCTTAGACCAAAAGGGATTTTTTTTTTTTTTAGCGAGTCTTACGGTGGTATTCTTAAAAAAATCTTTCCTTATAGAAATCTTTCCCTTCCAAGGATTTATATAAGATTTATATAAGGAAAGATTTTTTTAAGAATACCACCGTAAGAATCTTACGGTGGTATTCTTAAAAAATCTTTCCTTATATAAATCTTTCCCTTCCAAGGATTTATATAAGATTTATGTAAGGAAAGATTTTTTTAAGAATACCACCGTTGGTGCCTCGTCACGGGAACACCTTAGGTGACACCCTTTGAAGATTTTATTCTGGATGTGTTGGTGTGGTGTAGAATTGTATTTTATTGTTTTGTTATTTATTGTATTATTTATATTATGTTATGTAATTATATTATGTAAAAGATGTGGTTGTGCTCTATATCGCAGATGCGATGCGCGCCTTTGTTTTGGCGCGAATTGGAGCGTGGTGTTAGTATCTGAGCAGCCTTGTAAGCAGACGCACGCAATTGTGAGTGTGTCGGTTAGTGTGTATCTAAATATAACATTTGACTCTTAATTTTGCGCACTCATTAGCCACTCCGATACATTAAATGGTGGCAGCGGTGGGATGTGTTGGTTAACGTCAAGTGGTATCACCCAGCTGAGGGAAGGACGAGTGGAAGTGGGAGTGGGTGTCTTGAGGCAATGACTGGAAGAATGACTTTCCATTTTTCATTTTGGTTGACGCTAGGCGTTGTTGTAATGCCAAGGTTCTCTCACAGTGTATCACTAGCGTTTCTGTCCATCTTCGTTGTGGAAGGGTTGAAGGTGGGTTTTCGTTTAGATATTAAAAAGAATCGTCTGTTTTGGGGGAATAGAAAAAATGTAAAGTGTGCCGCTGGGCTTAATGGTTTAAAAGATTACCTCGGCTTCCTTCCTGTTACGATTATTATTAGAATCTTATTCTTTTATTATTATCAGTATTATATTATTATTATTATTATTATTATTAATATTATTTATCCACATTATTATTATTATTATTATTATTATTATCATTATTATTATTATTATTTTCTACCACCCCATATAAGGTAGAAGATTCATAGTGGTATACAGATTACCATTATGTTATTGATATTGTTTTATTGTTATTATTCTATAATTATTCTTGTTATTTACTTGTTAATTTATTTTATTACTACCACGATCATAGTCAAGCAGTTACATATTAATTCTTGTGTTATTGAAGTTTGGTTAGTTGATAAGAGAGGAGATGGTCGAAAAAAAAAATTCTTCGGGAATTAAGTGAAAGTGGCCGATTCGCACATAAGACGGAAGTCGAAGGTGTACTACGAAAAAAAATCCCAGACATTTGCGTTTTGACGACGACTCGAGGGGAGTAATTTGCATGTCTGGTTCGGGGGGTGATGGGGGGAGGGATGGGGTGATGAGGGGAAGGAGGGGGATGGGGAGGGGGATAGGGAGAGAGGGAGGGAGGAAGAGAGAGAGGGAGAAGTTGTTGATGTGGGCGATAGTGAAACAGAAGTAAGAGAAGAGGAAGTCTGAAATTATGTGAAAGTATTGTGTGTGTGTGTGATTACCATGGTCCTTGGACCACGTGTTGGGCTCGTGATCGACAGGTATTTCCCTCTTGGAAGAGAGCTCAGAGCTCGTGTATGACCGATTTACGGGAAATGCTGTGACCTTACACGCACACACATCCCCAACTCACCGCTCACGAGAGTTGTAGTAACGACCCGCAGCGCAGCGATACTGAAATTATTTCAGCCCAGTGTGTGTGTGTGTGTGTGTGTGTGTGTGTGTGTGTGCGTATGTGTGTGTGTGTGTGTGTGTGTGTGTGTGTGTGTGTTTTTTGCTGTGTAAAGACGATTTCTTTCAGCTGTCAGTCATCTGCCGTGTTGCTGAAATCATAACCATTTTGACTGAAGTGATCTTTCAGTGAAATACATTAAGGTAGACGATTTTATTCGGGCGAGAGCTGCTCTTTATGGTGTTGGAGCTAACTGATGAAGTTGACGGGACAGTGTTTTATGTGTTTATTTATTTCGACGTCTCTTCTGGAGGAAAACGCCCCCCCCCAAAAAAAAAAAAAAAAAAAAATTACGAAGCCGATCACAGTATGGTAGGACTCGAAAATGCTTTGATTTTTTTTTTCTTCTTCTTGTTCGTTATTTTCTCTATCTCTTTTTTTTTTTTAGTTTATCTACTCTTTTTCTTTTCTTTTTTGTTCTTTTTTTTTCCTCCCTTCTATTTTCTTTTATTATCAGAGTTGCATGCTCAAAACCCCCACTACTTTGTTTTGTTTTATTTTTGTCTTATTCATTATAGTCACCTCGCTTTTGTTTTGTCTTTTACATTCATTTTCTTTCTTTTCCTCCCCCACCTTCTGTTTTCTTTTATCACCAAAGGTGCCTACTTAACATCCCGTTACTTGTATAGCTACTTCGCTTTTGTTTTTTCTTTTTCTTTATTTTCCCCATTCTATTTTCTTTCATTATCATCTTCTATTTTCTTTCATCATCATCTTCTATTTTCTTTCATCATCATCTTCTTGTTCGTTATTTTCTCTTCTCTTTTTTTTAATCTTCTCTTTTCTTTTTTGTTCTTTTTTCTTTCCCTATTTTCTTTTATCAGAGTTGCATGCTGAATATCCCCACTACCTTATTTGTTATTTGTTTTTTCTTATTCATTAATTTTCTTTCTTTCCTCACCCCCTCTTCCGTTTTCTTTTATCATCAAAGGTGCCTACTGAACACCACATTACTTTATTATGTTGTGTGTACCGCTATGTATAAAACTAGCACAATCACGCCAATACCCTATGATAGTAATCGTCCACAAAGAAAAAGAAAATATCAGATATTTGGCGCCGTTCTGACCTCGGGCAAACCTATTTAATTTACATTTTGATGAAACGTGATCCATCATATTTGACGTCGCTTAACAAGTACACAGAAATCTTGGTGAAGGCTTGATTTTAGTGATTATTTACACTCGAGTCGTGTTTTTAATTCTGCGCAAATGTGAATTTGGAACGTCTTCATCGATCAATAAGAATGATTGATGTACATTTTAAACATGTACATGGAGACGTGAACGTACACACGGATACACAATACGTGTGTGTGTGTGTGTGTGTGTGTGTGTGTGTGTGTGTGTGTTTACCTAGTTGTAATTACCTACTCATAATGACCCGCTTTTGTATCTTTCGGCATCCAGTTTGATCTTAAATTCTTGTATAGTTTTTGCATTCACTGTTTCCTCATTCAGTTTGTTCCAGATATATGTCACTCTGTGTGGGAAACTATTCTTTTTCAAATCTCTTCTGTAAATATAATTTTTAAGTTTCTTTTCGTGTCCTCTTGTTTTTCTTCTATCCCACTTTAGTAAGTCATCTCTATCAAGGACTTCCATTCCTTTCATAACTCTGTGTGTGTGTGTGTGTGTGTGTGTGTGTGTGTGTGTGTGTGTGTGTGTGTGTGTGTGTGTGTGTGTATTCACCTTGGTCTTTGGATCACGTGTTGGACTCGTGATGGACAGCTATTTCCCTCCCGGAAGAAAGCTCAGAGCTGGTATATGACCGATCTGTGGGTAATGCTGTGACCTTACATGCACACACACACCCAACTCCCCGCCCACGAGAGTTGGAGTAACGACTCGCAGCGCAGCGATACTGAAATTATTTCAGCCCTGGACGGGATTCGAACCCGGACCGCCGTAGTGACAGTCAGGGACTCTATCAACCGCGCCACCGTGTGTGTGTGTGTGTGTGTGTGTGTGTGTGTGTGTGTGTGTGTGTGTGTGTGTGCGTGTGTGTGTACCACAGGTTCCTCTGTGGTTAATAAAATCACCCGACGCTCGACAGAAGACAATCTTTGAAAAAAAGTCATATTCGTCCCAATCTGCCTGATAGGCTCAAGTCCCGATGTTCCTCCCCTCCTCCTCCTCCTCCTCCTCCTCCTCCTCCTCCTCCTCTTCCTCCTCCTCCTCCTCCTCTTCTCCTCCTCCTCCTCTTCTTCCTCCTCCTCCTCCTCCTCTTCTTCCTCCTCCTCCTCCTCCTCCTCCTCCTCCTCCTCCTCCTCCTCCTCCTCCTCTTCCTCCTCCTCCGCCGGTCGGCTTTCATTATTGGTTCCGGATGAGGCCGAAGCGACGGAACGGACCGATCTGAAACCGCTGAAGCTGAAGCCAGATATTATTTCGTTCATTTTACTTTTTATTTCTTGCATAATTCGAACTGAATTAGGGTATACTGATGTACGCTTTTAATCTGCATGTACATTGTGTGTGTGTGTGTGTGTGTGTGTGTGTGTGTGTGTGTGTGTGTGTGCATATCAAACTGAATTTAGGGTACTCCTATGCACATTTTTCATGTATATGTACATATGCGCGAGAACGTGTGTGTTTGTGTTTGTGTGTGTGTGCGCGTGTGCGTGGGCACACGCTCGTTTCTGTAATCAAGTCGTCAGCAGGTCAGCATCAGGTCAAGGCGACATGTCGGTGATTAGTCGGATCGCCAGCAACTCGGTTGATCCATCGGTGTGGAGGTTGATTGTTTGGTTTGTTGATTGGTTTGCCCAAAAGTTAGCGGCCTTGATCGATGCTTGTTTGCTGTGGAAGACGATTGTTTGGCCAGTTAAGTGATTGTTTGCAAATTTAGCCGGCCGGACGGTCATTGGCTGGGAAATAATAAGCGAGTTGGAGCGTTCATTCGCTTTGGGTGCCTGGGATATACGAGAGGACGTGGGGGGAGGGTAAGTCCTGTGGTTAGGTATTTAGGCTTGGCAGTTTATTTGTTTACGTATGTATCTATTTATTTGTTTGTTTGTTTTTGTTTATTTAGTAAGTTATTATTATTATTTATTTTACTTTTTTGGGGTGGACGGGATGTCCTGTGGTTGGGTATTTCGGCTCGACATTTTATTTGTTTACATATGTATCTATTTATTTGTTTGTTTTTGTTTATTTTTTGTTATTATTATTATCATTTATTTGTTTACTTTTTTGGGGGAAGGGAGGGAATAGGGTTGAGAACTGTGAAATTACATAACGACTTTTTTTCGTAACGATGAGGAAGTTGTGAGGGTCTAAGTATTTCCGTAAAAATTAGAAATAAGTCGCAAAGCATAGGAAAGTTTTCGTCTTTATACGTATTTTTTTGAAAGCCGAAATGTTTGTAGTCGAGTCATTTTTTTCCAGACAACAGGACAGAAAGTGAGCGCTTTTGTTACTAATGAACGGACTAGAAAGCTTTATTATTTTTTTTTATCAACATTCTCTATCACTCTATTTCAACCCTTCACCCTTTCCATCCCCTAAAGATAAATAGAATAAACAAATAAATAATTCTATCTATCTATATACCAAAGTGGAAAAGTCCTTGGTATAGATTTATCTATGTCAGATGAGAGGAAGGAAAGGTTGATGTGGATGGGAGTGGAGTGTAGTTGGGATTAGGTGCATGCCTTTTGATTTGGCTACCTCCCTTGTAAGGGGGGAAAACCCTTGGAAAAAAAATATATATATATATATATATATCTGTTGATTATATATATATTTTTCAATTGATTCTATTTATTTTTCTATTGATTCTATTTAATTATTCTAATGATTCTATTTATTTTCTATTGATTCTATTTAATTATTCTAATGATTCTATTTATTTACTATATTGATTCTATTTATTTATCATATTGATTCTATTTACTTATTCTATTGATTCTATTTATTTATTATATTGATACTATTTATTCATTTATTTATTTGTTTTTAGAGGAGGAGAGGGTGATGGTGCAAATAATACTGAAGAAGGTTGAAGGAGATGCTGGAGATGTGACTCTGACCCGTAGAGATGTCACAAATATCTCTAAAATATTAACCAAATAAAATTTATGCTTTCAATGCTCAATGCAGCATGGTAGTCTTGGTGATGGGTATTGTCAACATGACAATAAAATTAATTTATTTTTTATATTATTTTTTTTTATTTAGTTATTATTATTATTTTATTAATTTAATTTAATTTAATTTTTTATTATTATTATCATTATTATTATCATTATTATTATTATTATTATTATTTATTTTTTTATTTTATTTTTATTTTTTGAGGGACAAGACGTCAGTATTGCCACTGTCGCTTAAGCCAATTACTCCTGATGGTATGCAAGTAAGTGTAGGCTCGTGTTGTATGAAGAGGGTGACGTGGGAAGGAGAGGAGATCGAGGAGGAGTAGGAGGAGGACGAGATGGACGTAGAAGGGGAGGAGAAGGAGGAGGAGGTCCATGAGGAGTAGAAGGAGGACGAGATGGACGTAGAAGTGGAGGAGGAGGAGGAGGAAGAGGAGAGGGAAGAAAGATGTAAAATGGAAGACTGTGAATAAAGAAAACGCGAGGAGGAGAGGAGGAGGAGGAGGTGGAAGATAAAGAGAGAAAGAGAGGCAAGACTGAAGAGAAGTAATGTTTATTGACTCAATAGAAATAGAGAGAATTGAAGAAGGGAAACAGATACACGAGTAGATAGAGCAAGATGGATGAGGTGAGTGTAAGGTCAGAGAAGAAAGAAGAAGGAAACGAGGAGGAGGAGGAAGAAGAGGACGGTAGAAAAGAGAATAACGAATGAAGAGGATAAAGCCTTGTGCTTTGATTAGGGTTAATCAGACAGGCTGCACTGATTATGTGTTTGGGCTGAAATAAGACACTGGCATACTGGACCTCTAATGTCCGATATGGGTGGAGTGCGGCTGGAACAAGGATTTAGTACTTACAGGGGATCGAACGCGGGTCTCCCGCATCCGAAGCAAGGACGCTCCCTTCTCCCCTTCTCCCACTTTCCCCTATCTTCTCCCACTTCACCTTCACCCTCTCCTCCACTCCCTTCCCCCTCTCCTCCACTCCTTTCCCCCTCTCCTCCACTCCTTTCCCCCTCTCCTCCACTCCCTTCCCCCTCTCCTCCACTCCCTTCCCCCTCTCCTCCACTCCCTTCCCCCTCTCCTCCACCCCTTCCCCCTCTCCTCCACTCCCTTCCCCCTCTCCTCCACTCCCTTCCCCCTCTCCTCCACTCCCTTCCCCCTCTCCTCCACTCCCTTCCCCCTCTCATCCACTCCCCTCCCCTTTTCCTCCACCGCTTCCCCCTCCCCTTTTCCTTCACTCCCTTCCCCCTCTCCTCCACTCCCTTCCCCTTCTCCCCTACACCTCTACTCCTTTATCCTCTTCTCCACCCTCTTCCCTACTTCTTCAACCTCCTCCCCCTCTCCGCCCCACCCCCACCTCTCCTCCCCACTCCCACCTCCCCCTCTCCTCCACCCCTCCCCCCTCTCCTCCACTCCTTCCGTCCTTCCCCCATCACCTCCACATCTCCTCCCACCTCCCCCTCCACCCTTTCCTCCACCCTCTCCATCTCCCCTCCCCTTCCCCCCCTTCCCCCCCAGCCCACCCGCACGTTTTCTTCTCCTTTCTTGGTTCTTTTGTTTAAATTTGCCTTCCAATTTGGTGTGTGTTTTTCGTAGATTTGAAAGTGTAATAAGTAGGAGCTGGCAAACACGACAAGTTCGTGATGGTGTTTACTTTGCGCGCGACTCCCGTAATGTGGTGGTGGTGTTAGTGATGGTGGTAGTGGTGGTGATAGTGGTGGTAGTGAAGGGTGTCGGTAGTGGTGTTAGTATTGTTGGTGAGGTGTTAAAGTGGTGGTGGTGGTGATGAAGATACATTGGTTATGGTGATAATGGTGGTAGCGATGTCGATGTGTTTTTAGTTATGGTGGTGATACTGTCGAGATTGATGGTGATAATGGGGACGAGTGCTGGTGGGAGCAATGTTGGTGGTGGTGATTGCAAGGGCAGTACTGGTGATATTGAAGATACCAATGTATTGGTTGTGAAATCGGCTGTCATTGTGGTGATGGTGTTGGTGATAGTGATGGTGGTGAACATAAGGACGAGAATCTAGTGGTGATGGCGGTGACAGGAAGAAGTGTTGGAGAACGTTTGGCTCCAAAAGGAGACATGTTGGAGAACGTTTGAACGTTTGGCACCAACAGGAGAAGTGTTGGAGAACGTTCGGCTCCAACAGGAAATTTGTTGGAGAACGATTGGCGCCAAAAGGAGAAGTGTTGGAGAACGTTTGGCACCAAAAGGAGAAGTGTTGGAGAACGTTTGGCACCAACAGGAGAAGTGTTGGAGAAAGATCGGCTCCAACAGGAGACGTGTTGGAGAACGATTGGTACTAAAAAAAAATACTGAATAATATGGAGTGCACGTTCTTGTCTGATCGTATTGCGGAAGAATTGATCTATTATAAATGATCGTGCTCGAAGGTAGGAACGTTGAAGCCAAATACGTTCTTTATTTTGGTGTCCAAACCGTTCACTACCTTTAATTGGTTATATTGATCGTGGAGCAAATAATAGAGGAATCTATACCTCACCCGTGTATTACAATGGACTACAGTGGCATGTTCTCTTGATAGCAGACCTTTTGGTCCATAAGGAGGACGTATACAGTAATAATAGTGAATAATAATAATAGTAATGATGATAATGATATCAGTATTGATTACAATGATAGTAATATCAGTAATAATACATATATCCGTATATAAATATGTTAAAGGCCCTTTCTCCCCCACATTAGGAGGGTAGCAGGACAATACATGCAAACATCCTACTCACATAATAGTAGCTGTAGTAGTAGCCAAATACCTATGCAGCCTAAATAGACGAATAGATAAATAGATAAATGAATAAATAGATAAATGAGATTACCAGATGGCAGTAAAAACAGCTCCGCCTTAAGATTCGAACCCTGACCTGTGCCGACATAATCACGAAGCCAAGACGCTAGCAACTGAGCTATGAACGATGCTCCAAAAGGATTCGTCGAGTCCCCGAGCAAACTCTTCATGGCTACAGCTGACGTAGTCTCATTGTCATCGAATCATTCATTCAGACAAGCCCTCTTCCAGTCCACGTTTGTCCCAACGAAAAATGTAGTGCGAGACATGGCACCGTCTCCCTCGTTATCGACGGGGTGCCACGTTGATGAATAAAATCGCCTGGCGGCAGGAAATTTAAATGAAAAGTGCCACCAGGTAAGGAAGTTTTTTTTTCCGATCCAAAGCTTGAACTAAGTCTTTTTCCGTCAACCAGAATGCAATTTCAAAAGTTTTGTATAAACTGAGGTATAAAAGTGGGCCCAACGCGGTCGATGGACTGTCTCGCGACAGTCGAGCAACATAGTTTCTAATGTATCTATACATCAAGGCACAGAAGTCGCTGGACGAAGTTGCTGGACTGTCTCGCAAATGTCTCTGACAAATCTAATCTTGTCTTTTGACAATTCTGCGACAAAATTTGTTGTATCATTTACCCTGAGCAGGTGTGTGTGTGTGTGTGTGTGTGTGTGTGTGTGTGTGTGTGTGTGTGTGTGTGTGTGTGTGTGAGTGAGTGCGCGCCCACGCAAGTAAACAGATGGTGCTTTGATGAAGTCCAGGTGGTGATAGGCAGATCAAAGGTGGAACTTGTTTGGCGATGTTGAGGTTATGTCCAAGACAGCTACGAATACAACAGGACGAGGAGGAGGAGGAAGAAGAAGAAGAAGAATATAAGGAGGAGGAGGAGGAGAGGGGAAGGAAGGAAAAGAGAAGGAATCAAAACTAGATAACTATGTCTGAGAACTACGTGATTTATTACCATAGTTGAGTAATCAAACAGATAATACTTAATGAGTAATGGATAATGATATATGGAACATGGGTTATAACGTGGGTGACATGGATAACGACATGTAGAGGCCGGATAGTGGGACACAAAACGGATAAGGATATGCAACAAGAGCCGGATAACGTGACATTGTGGCGGTTATTGATGTATGCGATACTTAGAGCGGATAATGATGAATAAGACGCTCGTAATGATGTGTAAGAGGCCTGGGGGTGGGGGTGGGGTGGGGGGTTGATTCACGACAAGCTATGAGTAATGTTGGGTAATAAGGAAGGA
>NC_134817.1:3420000-3422500 GCF_046742065.1 Oratosquilla oratoria | reverse complement strand
TGATGCGAGGTCATTCTAAAGGGGCCGGGACACCGTAAAGGTTTAGGGTCAGATCAGGTCAATGTGGAAAGGTCAGGTCAACCTCAGTGTTCCGGGTCAACCAGGAAGATCGAGGCCGAAGCGTCAAATGTCAGGTCAGATGAGGGCAAATCAGAGGGAAGCAAAGAGTCAAGTCAGTCAAGAAATATAAGGTCAAGTGTCAGGTCAGCTGAGGTAAAATAAGATGGCAGCATCGTGTCAAAGTCAGTATAAAAATGTCAGGTCATCGTGTGACTTGTCAGGTCAACTGAGGTTAGATCATATGTGAGGTTCAAGGTCAGACCTGGTGCGTCAGGTCAGCTAAGAGAGTGCTGGGTCAACCGTGGACTAACGAAACTGACCGGAAGGCCTAGGTCATCTGGCTGGATCGAGGTCAAAGCATAGGATGTCAGGTCAACCTCGGTGAGCTGGGTCAAGCGTGAAGGACAACGCCAACCATTCAGTGTGATCTCAGGTCAATCGTAAATATGTTCGGTCAACCGCTAAGAACTAGGTCATCCAAGACGTGAGGTCATTTGTTGCGTCCCACGTCAGCGAGTAAAATGTCAGGTCAACTGGGGAAGCTAGGTCAGAATACGAGGACAAAGGATTGTCGGGTCACTTGTGCAGGGTCGAGGTCGTCCTTGAAGGACCATTAAGAACAACACACACGTCTTCGGTCAGCATCAAGTCCATCTTGATAAGAACTTAAGATCTCACGGTGCTGAAGTAGAACCTTGAGAGTGGAGAGCGATGGTTAGATTATATGGTGCGCTCCAAGCCTCGAGTGGTCCTTGGGAAAGTCGAGGGTGAGGTGGTCGAGTTGTAGGTGAAATTATTTATCCGGTTTTAGCGGTTTAGGTGAGATAAATGTCCTCCGGTGTTATGACTTGATGTCTTTGTCAGTCGCGCGCGGGCACGCGCACACACACACACACACACACATACACACACACACACACACACACACACACACACACACACACACACACACACACACACACACACACACACACACACACACACAGGTATGTACTACGGCCGAAGCCGCTCGATCTCATGGTGTCTAGCGGTTCTTCTCAGCCGAATAAAATAATCTGACGTTCACCAGAGCAAAATGATCACACACACACACACACACACACACACACACACACACACACACACACACACACACACACACACACACACACACACACACACACACACACACACACACACATTCTTGTATATAAAGCTTGGTCAAGAAAAGAAAATAATGAACTACTTTTACCGCTACATGTGTGTGTGTGTGTGTGTGTGTGTGTGTGTGTGTGTGTGTGTAATTCACCATGGTCTTGGACCACGCATATGATTGGTGATCGACAGCTATAACCCCTCTGGATGAGAGCCAAGAGCTGATATATGGCCCGGTCTATGGGTAATGTTGCTACCTTTTTCCGTGTTTGTGTGTGTGTGTGTGTGTGTGATTCACCATGGTCTTTGGATCATGTGTTAGTCTCGTGATCGACAGCTATTTCCCTCCCAGAAGAGAGCTCATACGTCATATATGACCGATCTATGGGTAATGATGTGACCTTACACGCACACACACACCCAACTCCCCGCCCACGAGAGTTGGAGTAACAACCCGCAGTACAGCGATACTGAAATTATTTCAGCCCTGTGCGGGATTCGAACCCGGACCTCCGTAGTGGCGGCCGGGAACTCTACCAACTGCGCCACGAGTTGTGTGTGTGTGTGTGTGTGTGTGTGTGTGTGTGTGTGTGTGTGTGTGTGTGTAAACCAATATCCGGAAGGTGTTTCGGAATCCTGTTTCCCGGTTCTTGGATCTTAACTGCACTTTCCGGCACTTGGGAGAGTGCAGATTGCTCGAATGGAGAACTTCATAGGATTCCCCGGACAAGGTAATGGGATAATTAAACGATTGCGAGGTTCCGGGGGGAACAATTGTTCCGGAGGTCAAAAGTTCCGGGTGGTCCGGAGTTCCGGTGAAATAGGGTTCCGGTAATCCGTGGATCCGCGGGTTGAGATGTCAGGTAATTTGCGGTTCCGGAATGTAAAAGGTTCCGGTAAATCTTTGTTCCGGTAAATCGTCGTGCCTGGGATTCCGGTGTTCCGGTGAAATAGAGTTCCGGTAATGCGTGGTTCCGGGGGTTTAAGATGTCAGGTAAGTTGCGGTTCCGGAATGTAAAAGGTTCCGGTAAATATTTGTTCCGGTAAATCGTCGTGCCTGGGATTCCGGCGTTCCGGTGTTCCGGTGAAATAAAGTTCCGGTAATCCGTGGTTTCGGAGGTTAAGATGTCGGGTAATTTGCGGTTCCGGTAAATATTTGTTCCGGTAAATCATCGTGCCTGGGATTCCGGCGTTCCGGTGTTCCGGGTAGCGATTACGTCACACCGAGACCAGCGTCGCAGCAGCAGGAGCAGCAGCAGCAGCAGCTGCACTCAAATCAGCTGTCCGGTATTTGGAAGCTTCTTCT
>NC_134817.1:3400000-3415000 GCF_046742065.1 Oratosquilla oratoria | reverse complement strand
CTTCTTTCCCCTTCCCCCCTTGACCTCCTCCTCCCATCCCCCTTCAAGGCTCCCTTCCACCTCTTCTCCTTCCTCCTTTCAATCCCTCCTACTCCTCGTCTCCTATACTCCCCTTCTCCCTCCCCCTCCTCCTCCTCCCTCTCGTTCTTTAAAGAGGCGTCCTTTATGTATTTTCTTCTGGAGGAGGGCAGACTGTGGAGTAAGTTCAGACTCCAATTGATAACACTGCATGACGTCACCGTGATATCACTGTGATGTCGGCGAGAATTACACAAACGTCATACCGTGACGTCACAAATCGAGCCACGTGATACTTAGAGACTGACGTTATGCCGTGGTGTCTCACTTCGAGTCACTGACGTCATGCCGTGACGTCACAGAGACTAATGTTATTCATTGACGTCACATTTCGAAATATGAATGTCATGACGTCACATTTCTGTGTTGGATTTCCAAAGTCCCCCGACAACAGAGCTGGAACTGTCATCGAGTAATCAATTTGATGATATTGGGTCCCTTTGACGTTTTTGTGTGTGTGTATGTGTGTGTATGCGCGCTTGATTTAAAGATTAATTAACTTGGTGTTCCTAATGGCCTCCAAAGCACTGGACGCACGAGCAAATATGTAACTCTCTCTCTCTCTCTCTCTATCTATCTATCTATCTATCTATCTCTCTCACTCACACACACACACACACACACACACACACACACACACACACACACACACACACACACACACACACACACACACATACAAGCAAGCGAATGTATACAATCGCCTTCACTTATAAGTACTACAGTACCTGATGTATTTTGAGTAGATGTAACAAGTGTATTACTTGATCTCGTATTAATACAATATGACCAAGTATATTACGACCTAATGTACAGTAACCTAATACCTTTAATTCTAAATGCACAAAATAAATTTATTCCCCTCAAGTCAATAAGGAAAAATAGTAATACTCCCAAATGGATGACGGGCAGGCTGAAATATGAGATCGGAATGAAAAGAGGACTTTACGCAAGAGTAAATAACGGGGAAACACACCTTAGATCCAAATATAACAATATGGCAAGACTGGTTAAAAAGAATACGCGCACAGCGAAACGTAACTATGAAATTAAGGTTGCCAGACAAGCGAGATCCAACCCAAAGGGCTTCTTTCATTTCTACAGAACAAAACAAAAGGAAAGGATAGGCTCGATTAAAAATGACAAAGATGTCATGATAGAATCGGAAGAAAAAATAGTGAGGCGTTTAACAAATATTTTCTATCGGCGTTTACTAAAGAGAGGTTAGATAAGGTACCTGACTGTAATCCGATTTCCAGTGGGGATGAAAAAAGTAGACTATGTAATATCAGCATTGGAAAGGTAGAAGTAACAGATTGAAATCGCCGGGTCCAGACGAAATTTTCCCGAGTGTTTAAAAAATGTAAATTTGAAATCTGCGACCAATTAACAGAAATATTTAATAAGTCGGTGGACACTGGTTCTGTGCCTATTGCTTGGGGACAGGCAAACATTATTCCTGTTTTCAAAAAGGGAGATAAATTATCTATATGCAACTACAGGCCAATCAGCTATAGGTAAAATACTTGAATCAATAATAGTCAATAGACTCGGAGATCGCATCGAAAGACATAATTTGATTCGTGACTCACAGCATGGTTTCTCCAAGGGTAAGTCATGTGTGACTAATCTTCTATCTTTTTACACTAAAGTATATAAGGCGTTAGATAACAATAATAGTTACGATGTTATTTACCTTGACTTTAGCAAATTGTTCGACAAAGCGCCCTACCAGAGGCTACTAAATAAAAAAAAAACCCATGTCATAGAAGGAAAAGTGACAGAAAACAGCGGGTCACCATAAATGGTGTAAAATCCAAATAGGGGAGTGTTTCTAGTGGAGTTCCCCAGGGCTCGGTTTTGGGTCCTTTATTGTTCATTATGTACATAAACGACTTGGACAATGGGATTAATAGTGATGTTAGTAAGTTTGCGGACGACACTAAAATAGGACACCTAATTAGGTCAGGAGACGACGCCGAGATTCTGCAGGATGATCTTAACAAATTGTTCATATGGTCGGTGAAATGGTAAATGGATTTCAGTATCTTAAAGTGCAGCTTGTTGAACGTAGGTCTACATAACCCCGAAAACAGATATAACTTAGGTAATACGTTTTTAGAGGAAACTGAGTGCGAGAGAGACTAGGGAGGAAACAGTGCATTAGCGCTTGGAATAAAGCTAACAGAGCATTAGGTTTCATTGCCAGGATAGTTACTAGTAGAAGTGCAGAAGTAATGATCAAACTCTGTCTAGCATAAGTTAGACCCATCCTTGCCTATGCGGTACAGTTTTGGTCTTCGTCCTATAGAATGGACTAATTCACTAGAATCAGTACAGAGGAGAAGGTTTTAACAAGGGTGACGCAAACAAGGTCATCATATTAAGACAAGAAGGCAGAACTCGCAGTAATGGATTTAAATTGTAGAAATTTAGATTTAAGAAGGAAATGGGCAAAATTTTATTTACTAATAGGGTGGTCAACGAATGGAATACAATTAGACTTAGTAACCATGTAGCGCTGAAATATCAGTTGTAAGGAATGGTTAGACAATTTTATGGATGGGGATGACAGGTGGTAATGGACATGGAACTGCCTAGTGTAAGCCTTATGGTCTCTTGCAGTCTTCTTCATTCTTATGTTCTATTCCTATGTTCTTAATGCAAACATAGCATCAGCCAGGGTAGTACTTAGCAGCGAAGACACAAACAGTTTGTGTGTCACTATTCGCCCGAATGAATTGGTGCCTAACTGGTGCCTAACTGGTGCCCAAGTGAGCGTAAGGTTGTGTTAATGGTGTACGTGGTGCAAGCATCGTCCCCCTGTGATAGGTGGTGCAAGGCTTGGCCCCGGTAACAGATGGTGCAAATCAATGAAAGTACTTCTTCAGATGGTATAAAAAAATTCATGGTTTAGTTGGTGTATCCATCTGGCGCAGATGGTGCAATACTTAGTATCACCTGTACCATCTGTGGACGTTACATGGCTATAGAAGATACTTCCTTCAGCTGGTTTACAAAGCCCCCCAGGGCGTAGCTGGTGTAAAATGTAGCCATATGGGCCAGGTGGTGTAAGGGCTATGGCCAGCTGGACCACCTGGCTGTGTTATGAAGATGCAGTGCAGCCTGAGTTCTCTGTTCCACGAAGGTCTGAAGATGTCTATTGTTGTTGTTGTTGTTGTTGTTGTTATTGTAGAGTAGTTTACCATCGATTCTATCCGTGTCTACAGTCTACCACCGCTGTAGTGATGAGATAATATTTGGTGGCATAATGTCCGTTGCAAATTAGTTTTGAGATCATTTCTGCAATTGCTCTTTTCGTGGGTGGCTATGTACAGTACACAGGGCAAAGGGGACTGCTCAAATACCAGCTCAAAGTATCCGGTCATCAGCTGTTTACTAATATAGAAAACGGGATGTGCGTGCTTTTATTGATTCGTTTATTTATCTATTTTATTTTGTTTAATTTCTTATCTTTAATTTCTTTTTCTTCAGTTGTGCTTGTGCGCGTGTCTTGTCATTTTTGTTTGTATACCTGATATGTACCTAAATTCAATACGGGAAAATATGTGTGTGTGTGTGTGAGTGCGTGCGTGTGTGTGTGTGTATGTTTGTGTGCGTGTGAGTGTTTGCATGTGTGTGTTTGTATGTGTGTGTGCGTGCTTGTATGTGTGTTTGAGCGTGTGTGTGTGTGTGTGTGTGTGTGTGTGTGTGTGTGTGTGCGTGCGCGCGCGTGTTTACCTAATTCTATTTTACTAACTGTATACAGGAAAGGAGCAACACTCGTTGGGTCCCGTCTCCTACTCCCCAATTTATCATACCTAACCTGAAATTCACTGTGTGTGTGTTTGTGTGTGTGTGTATGTTTCCTGACGTACACTCCATCTGTTAAAAACACATAAAGACTTGTATCATGTCTGAACTATAAATTGTTGTCTTGCATATGAGTACAAGAATTTTAGTTGTTACAGATGAGTTTAAGTTTGTATTCTTGGAATTGAGTCAGGTTGGATCTTAATTGCTTCTTTGATTGCATCATGTGTGGACAGTTTGTTGCTGTCAATTGATCATGGCTCAGCCCCTCTCTTCCTCCCCCCCCTCTCTCTTTCGCTCTCTCTCTCTCTCTCTCTCTCTCTCTCTCTTTCTCATCCTTTTATTTTTGCTACTATCCTCTCTTTCTATTTCTACGGATATTTCTATCCTGTGTGTAGGTGTGTATACTTGTATATGTGTGTTCTTGTGCTTGTGTAGGTGTGTAGGTCTATGAGCGGATGCGTTACAGTTCAATATGACACCTTTTATTTATTTATTTATTTTTATTGGTTTATTACTGTTATTATTATTATTATTATTTTGTGGATAGGAAGTAAAGGGGACACGGGCTGAGGGAAATACTTTTATTCCTGACTAGTTTCGCCTGAGTGGATTCTTCAGAGGAACATAGTTTGAAGTCAAGTTGGTCAATATATATGGTAAAAGAAGGAACGTGGCAAAGTGTCAAACTATGTTCTTTCTTTTGCCATATATATTGGCCAACTTGACTTCAAACTATGTTCCTCTGAAGAAGCCACTCAGGCGAAACTAGTCAGGAATAAAAGTATTTCCCTCAGCCCGTGTTCCCTTTACCTCCTATCCACATTCGTCACAATGTATACACATTATTATTATTATTATTATTATTATTATTATTATTATTATTATTATTATTATCATTATTATTATTATTAATTATCATCATCATCATCATCATCATCATCATCATTATTATTATTATTTGATTGATTGATTGATTTTTGTACCTCCCCTTTCGCCTCACACGCTCAAGAAAAGAGAACGTAAGCAAGCTCTTATCACGATAAGCATAGCTGCGGCCGAAGCCGCCAGTAAAGACTGGCAGTAACAGGGTATGTTTTGGTATTGTTTCCGGCCCTTGTTTTGAAGAAGAAAATAGACGATCGAGACCCACGTCTGTGGCCCAAACACACTTTTCTTAGCCAGAAAAAAATTAATAAAGACGTAAATTAAAAAGATGTTAGATGAATGAATAAATAAATAAAAAGATGAATGAATAAAGAAACGAGGAAATAGGTACGAAATGTAAACGAGTAAATAAATGAATAAAATAGATAAGAGAAATGTATACATCACTGTATTAAGATGAGAAATCGAATTAGTTCTGGGAAAGGTGGTGGAGGTGGTGGTGGTGGTGGTGGTGGTGGTGGTGGTGGTGGTGGGCAATATGATTTAATCCAAAATGGCCCAAAACCCATTCGACAAACCTATATTTGTTTATATGTGTTCTGGCAGCAAAGTAAAAAAAAAAAGGGGATAGTCTGTTCAATTAAAGAATGATTAATTTATGTGGGTTATTGGTGATTGGCCACACAGCAACAGAGAAATTGGATTACCAATTTCATATTCACTTTTTTTTTTTTTTTTTAATAACTGACCAATACCTGAGTAAGAGCATTTTCCTCCCAAAATTTATTTGATTCCTTTGTTTTCTCTATTTTAGATTATTTATAAAAAAAATTATTACTTTTTTTTTTAAATATTTTAATGTTGAATGGTTTTGTTGGTCCTTTGAGTATCTAAGATGTTTAATGGGATCTGGAAGCCTATTAGAATAATTGTATATTAAATTAAGGTGATTTTAGGGATTTTAAGGGATTTTAAGAGATTTTCCCAGCTGAGTGGAACAGCCTGACAACAACCATAAACTGTTAAGAACCGAATACTAAATTACATCAAAGGAATGATAGAAAAAAAAATTGGGTGGAAAACTCGAGGGGGGGTAGCTTTTACATTGTAGACACAGTTTCCACAGTCGAGACACTGATAAAGAGTTCTTCGAGGATAGAAGCGCTGGTGAGGAAACTGTACGATAATTCTTGGTCGGGGGGAGGGGGAAGGATACCCCCCCCCACACACACTAACTGGAAGGAATATCTTTCTGGTCGAGAGAAGAGGGGATAATTAGAATATTATGGAGCAATTATTGCAGATGGGGAAAAAAATCATTATTTCTCTTATCGCTCACTCCATTTCTTTAAAGTGGAAGAAATAGAGTTATTATTTCTTCTATTTTATCTATTTAATTGTTTATTCAATCTATACACACACACACACACACACACACACACACACACACACACACACACACACAGATATATATATACGTATATATATATATATATATATATATATATATATATATATACATATATATATATATGTGTGTGTGTGTGTATAGATGTGTATGTATAGATATATATGTATATATATATATGTATATATGTATATATATGTATGTATATGTATATATATATGTATATATATATATATATGTATATATATATATATATATATATATATATATGTATGTATGTATAATAAAAAAAAATTGGGGGGTGAAGAACCAGGTGCACTGAAATGAATTATTTCGTAGAAGCATTGTTGCGTAAAGATAGCTAAACGAATGAAAATATGTTAACGAAAATAAATGTTATATATAAAAGTCATGATTATGATGATAACAATAATAATGATAATAGTAATGATAATATTAATAATAATAGTTGTTATTATTATTCCTTTCGTGGACGAATTTGCTTCATTCGAGGTCGGAGACATTGACCTGGCCGCGACCCCGTCCCTCCCCCCCTCCTCCCTCCCCCTCCCTCCCCCCCTCCCCCTTCCTCCCCGGCGCCGGAGGAGGGGGCGTCGGTCCCTTCCGTGTCAGACCGTCATATTTCTGCGGAACCATTTCGCGAAGGCGAAAACGTGTAATTCCATCAACTCGAGAGGTTTATCTTCGTCGTTAGCTTCGAATAAAGGTACGGGCGCTCCCCCCGGGGGTGGGTGGTGCTCCCCTCCCCTCCCCTTCCCGGCGGGAGATACGGACTTTGTCGAGGAGGAGGAGGAGGAGGTAGAGGAAGACGAAGAGGAAGAGGAGGAGGAAGAAGAGGAAGAGGAGAAGGAGGGGCACTGGGAGAAAGAAGAGGAAGAGAGGTGGGGCATTAGGAGGAGGTAGATGAGGAGGAGGAGGAAGAGGAGCACTGGGAGGAAGAAGAGGAAGAGAGGGAGATGGGGCATTAGGAGGAGGTAGAGGAGGAAGGACGCTAGGAGGAGGTGCAGGAACAGGAGGATGTGGAAAAGGAGAGGACGGTAGGTGGGAAGGAGGGGCAGGAGTAGAAGATAAGGAAGGAGAGGGGAAGAAGGAGAAGAAAATGTAGAGGAAAAGGAAGAGGAAGAGGAGAAATAGATGGAGGAGGAGTATTGTGAGATTTCTCTCGTCACGAATGAAAAAAGGTCCAAAACCAACTTAACTTCAATAATCTGAACTTACTCTAACCTGTCACATCTTAGTTAACTTAAGCGGACTTCATACACACTTCTTTGTCTTACAGGACTCCCTTCTATCCTCAGAGTTCTCTCTTCATTCTCTCTCCTCAAGGTTCCATCCTTCCTCTCTCTATCACATTCTCTTACATTGGTTGACAGCTCGCCAACACCAACAGAAAATCCAGGGAAAGTCTTAGGAGAAAAATATCCAAATTTAACAAAACCCAACCAAACCTAACCAAACTTAACCAAACCTAACCAAACCTAACCAAACCAAACCAAACCTAACCAAACCAAATCCAACCAAACCAAACCTAACCAAACCTAACCAAACCTAACCAAACCTAACCTAACCTAACCTAACTTACCTAACAGCCCTTCACCCCCTCCACTCTATCTTCTGTCCTCCATTCTCATCACTCCACAATTCCTTCCCCTCCCTACCCCTCCATAGCTTTCCAGTACTCATTCCTCTACTCGCCAGCCCTCCATCCTCAGCCCTTTCCTACTCCTTTCCCCGTCCTCAGACCTCTAAGAACCCTCCACTTAGACCCCTCCATCCACTGCCCTCCATCAAAAGCCCTCCATCTTCTCTCCTCCATCCAACCCTCCATCACCACTCCCTTTCCTCTCCCCATTGTTCCAAATCACCCACATCACTATCCCTCCACTTAGTTCCCTCCATCGTTCCCTCCATCGTTCCCTCCATCGTTCCCTCCATCTTTATCCTTCCATCCACTCCCCTTCATTCCTGTCCTTTCCTTAAGCCCTAACCTCGCATCCTCTGCCTCCATCCCATCCTCCCTCCCCACCTCCCCGCTCCCTCCACTACCGCCCTCCACCTCCGCCCTCCACCTCCGCCCTCCACCTCCGCCCTCCACCTCCACCCTCCACCTCCACCCTCCACCTCCACCCTCCACATCCTCCGCTGACGTAGGCGATGCCGTAGCTCTGTTGTAGAACAAATATTGGACCGGGGGAAGCACATTCCGGCGCCGCGCTAAACTCCAAATGAGTTTTACTCTCCACAAACCGGTTCTGGAGGTGGGAACCGGGGATGAGAACCGGTTCCGGAGGTGGGAACATGTTCCGGGGGTGGGAACCGGGGATGAGAACGGGTTCCGGGGGTGGGAACCGGGGATAAAAGCGGGTTCCGGGGGTGAGAACCGGTTCCGGAGGTGGGAACCGGGGATGAGAACCGGTTCCAGAGGTGGGAACCGGGGATGAAAGCAGGTTCCGGGGATGGGATCCGAGGATGAAAACCGGTTCAGGAGGTGGGAACCGGGGATGAGAACCGGTTCCGGGGGTGGGAACCGGGGATGAAAGCAGGTTTCGGGGGTGGGAACAGGTTCCGGAGGTGGGAACCGGGGATGAGAACCGGTTCCGGAGGTGGGAACCGGGGATGAAAGCAGGTTCCGGGGATGGGAACCGGGGATGAGAACCGGTTCCGGAGGTGGGAACCGGGGATGAGAACCGGTTCCGGAGGTGGGAACCGGGGATGAGAACCGGTTCCGGAGGTGGGAACCGGGGATGAGAACCGGTTCCGGAGGTGGGAACCGGGGATGAGAACCGGTTCCGGTGGTGGAAACCGGGGATGAGAACCGGTTCCGGAGGTGGGAACAGGTTCTGGAAGTGGGAACCGTTTCCGAGGATGGGAAGTGGTTCTAGGGATAAGAAACGGTTCTGGGGTTGGGAGACGGTTCGTGAAATAGAAGCAAGTTCTGAGGCTGGGAACCGGTTCCGGTCGTGGGAACCGGTTTCTGGAGTCGTAATTTCTTTTCGTAAGAAAATTTCATTTCGCATGATGAGTAGGTTTATTTCATTATTATTGTTTATTTATACATATATTAATTTATTTAATTTCATTTTTCATCATTATTTATTGTATATGTTTATATCTTTTTATTCATTTATTCTATCAGTCTACTTCTTGGTCAGAAGAAAGTATGTTAAGGGCTTAACGGAAGGAGTGGTCGCCTAAAGCATTTTTCTCTAAAGGTTTTCTTAAGTATTTATTTAATTTTTTTTTTTTTTTTTTTTTTTTTTTTTTTGCTGCTCTCTCACGCAATCACGCGACGTTGTTTGAACTTTTTTTTCAGACGTGTTAACAGGTTCGTTTCCCGAACCTGAATTGCTGATTGAAAAAGACTAAACATGAAGGTCCTCTCACGCCTCGCTCTCACTCTCACACTCTCACTCTCACTCTCACTCTGGCGTACTCTCGTGTACTTTGGCCTTCAAACTCTCACAGGCTCAATCTCCTCATTCTCACTGTAATTATTCATACTCTCACTCTCCCACTCTCTCTCTCTCTCTCTCTCTCTCTCTCTCTCTCTCTCTCTCTCTCTCTCTCTCTCTCTCTCTCTCTCTCTCTCTCATTCCCCTTTTTCTTATTCTCTTCATTTTCCTCTCAAATATTCATGAGCACGTCATCAAGTGGAAACGATAGAAAACATAAAGACATCCCTTGTTTGATGATTCGTGTAACTGTGGAATCGGACACGCTATGAGAAGCAATTAGAAATGATTCTCTTTCTTCTGTGTTCGCGTGTGTGTATAGATGTATCTATAAACTATGTATGAACGTGCTTATATGTGTTAGGTTACTTTATATATGAGTTATTGCCAGTGTGTGTATTAATGTACATGTGTGTATAAGTTCTGTATGTATGAACGTGCTTATATGTCTTACTGTAAGTTTATGTAGATTTGTGTGTGTATGAGCGTATTTATGTTTACATATGTATGTTATTGCAAATATATATATATAATATGTATATATATATATATATATATATATATATATATATAATATACATATATATATATATATATATATATGTATATATATATATGTATATATATATATGTATATATATATATAATTGTGTGTGTATTCACTCACTTGGTCTTTGGATCACGTGTTGGACTCGTGATCGACAGCTATTTCCCTCCTGGAAGAGAGCTCAGAGCTCGTAGGTCCGATCTATGGGTAATGCTATGACCTTGCACACACACACACCCCCAACTCCCCGCCCACGAGAGTTGGAGTAACACCCCTCAGCGCTGCGATACTGATATTATTTCAGCCCCGGGCGAGGATCGAACCCGGACCTCCGTAGTGGCAGGCCAGAGCTCTAACCACAGCGCCATGTGTGTGTGTGTGTGTGTGTGTGTGTGTGTATACGTGTACACGCACGTATGTGAGTGTTAGCCCTCGCGTGCATACCAGCGGCACACACACACACACTCATCTGCATCAGCAGACATCACATCACAAGCGGGCCTTGCCTACACAACACACAATCATGATCGTAATTAAACGCTCGTCATTAAGGGATTCACAGTTAGCTCCCAGTTCAGGTAATCGCCAGAGTATTTGCTGCAGTGGTTACCAGAGAAGCAAAGGTAACTGGTTTGTCGGTAACAGTATTAGTAGTGAGTGGTGGTGGAAGAACTGTGGAAGTAGTAAGTAGTAGAAATAGTACTGATAGTAGTAATAGTTATACCTTAAATAAAAGAAAGAGTCTGAAATAAGAACAGAAATAGAACCAATTGTGTTGCGTATTAGAAAAAAAAATTAATTGGACATGAAGTAATGGTATACACACACGCATACACTTATTCACACACACACACACACACACACACACACACACACACACACACACACACACACACACACACACACACACACACATCCATTGTCCGCACAATAAACTCATCATAAATTTTAGACTAAGCATATCACTCTAATAATTACTATATTACTCATAAAAGTGCCCAATTGTATTATTGTCAGTGTATCACTGCTATCTCAATAAACCTATTATTATTATTATTATTATTATTATTACAGTTCAGCATATTGTAATGAGTGTAATGATTATGATAGCAATGCTATGGTAACTATATTAGGTCGGAACTATCTCATCATAATTGTTGTTTTTATTGCTTCCTAAAACGGGGTAAGACTAGTAATGGTAGTAGTTAGTAGGACGTTAGTAATTACAATATAACTAATTGGGTGCTGGCTTGGTAGACCAGGGCGCCGGCGTCTGGAGGCGAGAAGCTGGAGGCTTCTGCCTGCTTGCACTGAGGGCAAAGGTGACGGTCGTGGGCAGAACTAACAAGTCATCATCTGTGAACAAAATTCACTCACCTAAATAATGTCATTTAGATGTGTGAGTGTGTATGTGTGTGTGTGTGTGTGTGTGTGTGTGTGTGGTTGTGTATGTGTGTGTGTGTGTGTGTGTGCGTGTGTGTGAATAAGTGTATGCGCTGTAGTGCAGATTACACACTTTTTTTACATTGAGCCAAGACAAAAGAGAGAGAGAGAGAGAATTTGATTAAATGTGAAATTAATCGATTTACACGTATAGACAATATTCCCCCACAGAGGAAGAGACTGATTAAGACAACGAAACAATCTTGTGAAAGCGAAATGAGATTAAACCGAGGCTTAGGGCATGGATACTAGAGCGCATAGGGGCTTGTTGACGCGCGTTCTCGAACGCACCCTGGTTTGTTTACGTTTGAATTGGCGCGCAAATGGTGCGTGTGGACAAACGCGCAAGTATATATTTGTGGGCAGCGGTAACGCATATTTACATGTGGTTGGGGGTCCTCGCATAGGTTTGCGTCCCCCCCACCCCCATTCCCAGTGCAGGATTTATTTTATTGCCTCTGTATTGTGTGTGTTCGTGTGTACGTGTTTGGGGGGACATATGTTTATCCCCCCCCGTTCCCTCTCCCCCACCCCCTTAACCCAGTACCTAGATTTAGTTTATACTGAACTTGTGTGGGCGATATTGTGTGTGTGCGTGTGTGTGTCCGTGTGTGTATGTGTGTGTGTTTGTGTGTGTATGTCTCTGTGTTGGAGTTTGTGATTTTCAATGGTTCTTGGATCACGTGCTAGATTCGTGATCGACAATGTGTGTGTATTTGTGTGTGTATGCGTGTGCGCGTTTATGTGGTTATACCCTGCATACAAAAATCATGTGTACATTTATGTACACACAAGCGTTGTGTAAATTTAATGTTTACATGTAAATGCATGCAAAGAAGCCAACATAAATACTTGTGTGTGTGTGCGTGTGTGTGTGTGTGTGTGTGTGTGCGTGTGTGCGTGTGTGTGAGCATGCAGTGGTCACGGGTGCGTTGCTAGGACACAGAAGAACTTGTTTCTGATTCTGACAGGACAACATGTGAAAATGTTTACTTACTTGATGAGTGAAATATATTGACATATTATATCTCTGGACCTATGATAAAGTAATCAGTATCTAGAATATGTAGAGTGTGGGTGTGTATGTGCGTGAATATGTGTGTTTGTATGTTTGTGTATATATATATATATATATAAATATATATGTATATATATTTTTTCTCCTTTTATCTCTCGCACCACCCCATCTATGTATAAATTGAACAACCAAGGCGACATAACACGTCCCTAGCGAAGTCTCACCTTTATCTCAAACCACTCACTCTCCCCATTTCTAATTCTAACACAGGCTCTACTACTCTCGTAAAAACTCTTGACTGCTCTTAACAGCTTTCCTCCTATCCTCACATATCTGTATTACCTCCCACAGTGCCTTCCTGTCTACCCTGTCATAAGCATTTTTTAAATCCACAAAGGCTCAGAAAACATCCTTGCCTTTTCCCAAAGTTTTCTCACATATCTACCTTACCACAAGAACTTGATCCACGCAACCCCTACCTGTTACACACACACACACGCACACACACACACACACACACACACACACACACACACACATATATATATATATATATATATATATATATATATATATATATATATTTATAGATATATATATATATATATATATATATATATATATACAGTAATATGAGCATGTGTATGCCACTACTTGTATATAGATACCTGACCTAACGGATGAGTGGATGTGAATGAAGATGGTATCCCTTGAGGCGGCACAGACGAGCGACAGAGACGATGTACAGTGGTTTCGAGGGCGGAGGAGGAGGAGGAGTTTGGAGGAAGAGGAGGAGGAGGAGGAGGAAGAAGATAGCCCCTGGGCTGACCTCTCATCACGACTTTCCTTCCCTTGTCCTTTCCTTTCCCTTCCCTTCTCTTCCCTTGTTCCTTGCTTTCCCTTCCCTTCCCTTCCTTTTCCTTCCCTTCCCTTGTCCCTTGCTTTCCCTTCCCTTCCCTTCCTTTTCCTTCCCTTCCCTTGTCCCTTCCTTTCCCTTCCCTTCCCTTCTCTTCTCTTCCCTTCCCTTGTCCCTTGCTTTCCCTTCCCTTCCTTTCCCTTCCATTCCCTTCGCTTGTCCCTTCCTTTCCCTTCTCTTCCCTTGTCTCTTTCCTTCCAGTGTCCCCTCTCTTGCCGCGTCCCTTCCCTTCCCTTCCCTACTCTTCCCTTTCCATCCCTACTTTTTATTTCCCTTCCTGTCTTCCTTTTGCTCCTTCTTCTCTCTTCTCCTCTGCTCCTTACCTGTACGCCTCCTCTCTTATCGCTTGCTCCTCCGCTTCTCCCCTCTTTTCCCCTCTTTTCTCCTTCTCTTCTCTCCCCTCCCCTCTTGTCTCCTCTGTTCTTCTCCTTTTCTTTCCCCTTTTCTCTTCTCTCTTCTCCTCTCTTCTCTCTTCCCTTTCTCCCCCTTCGCTCCCCTTCTCCTCGCTCCGCTCCCCTTTCCTCCCCTCCCCTCCCCTCTTTTCTCTTCCCCCTTCTTCCCTTCCCCTCTTTACTCCTCCCTTTGTCACCCCTCCCCTCTTTTCTCCTCCCCTTCTCTCCCCTCCCCTCCATTCTCCCCCTCTACTCTGCCCTCCCCTCCATTCTCCTCCCTACTCCCCCCTCCATCTTTTCCCCCTAACATGCCTTGTCTTTATCCTCCCTCCTTTTACCTAATTTCCTAATTTCATTTATTTTTCTAAATTGCACGAGATTGTCTGCACTGATAGAAGCGCAGGTGAAGTACATAGCAACAATTCTCAAGTAATCCATGCAGTTTATGAGAACCTGAAATCGAAAATATTTGATAGAAATTTGAAGAAATAAAAATAATCATACGAACGTGAGATAAAGATGGAAATAATTGTAAGGAGAGAGAGAGAGAGAGAGAGAGAGAGAGAGAGAGAGAGAGAGAGAGAGAGAGAGAGAGAGAGAGAGAAGGGATTAAAATTTCATCGACAGTAACTAGTGTTTCTATCCACGAATACAACATGGTCACCATGACTGGAGTAAAGACCTGAAATGATATGTCAGAATAGTTTAAACTGGTGCTTAATGGTGAAGTTCATTTGAGACATGGGAGACCCATTTGGAGATGCAGAGAACAAAGGAGGTGAAGAACATTGGAGATAATGATGATCTTGTGGATATTGATAAGGTTTACACAATGAGAAAATGTACTAGTGTGTAGTAGGAATTATTAATTATCTAATCATTTTTACTTTTCATGAAATAAGATAATATATACAGTTGGAAGAATTGTGTAACTTTTTGTTTATTTTGTTGAGATAATGGGAGATGATGGTAATCCTGTGGATTGTTTTGAGGTTTATAGAAAATGTACTAGTATGTAGTTGGA
>NC_134817.1:3380000-3395000 GCF_046742065.1 Oratosquilla oratoria | reverse complement strand
CCATAAGGCCTATACTAGGCAGTTCCATGTCTGTTACCTCTAACTACTCTCTTGTCTCGAGTGAATCATTGATGTAGTGGAAGATCTCCGACTAAACTCCATCAGTACATTACGACCCCGTCACTGGATAAAATCTTCTGGTTTTCATCAGAATAAAAACTGTAAGTGGGTCGCTGTCCTAAAACCCAAAATATAATTTGTTTATATATATATATATATATATATATATATATTATATATATATATATACATATTTATATATATATATATATGTGCTGATAAGAACACGGGTACGTGTGTTCACTCATACAAAGTAGACCACTTGGAAAAAAGAAACCAATGAAGCAGAGCGCTTTCGTATATTACATCTTCAGTGCAAAAAGTACTTTGCATATATGTATATATATATATATATGTGTGTGTGTGTGTGTGTGTGTATGTGTGTGTGTGTGTGTGTGTGATGGTAATAAAAAAAAAGTAATTTTTGATAGACAAAGTCAGTGTCCTCCGCCTCTCCCTCTCTCCCTGCACACGGGAAGCACAACTGTTGGATCGAGTTGGAGATATCGGTTTACCGAGTTCGGTTTACACTGTGTTCGGTTTTCGAAAGTACGCGATTTCGCGAAATATATACAGGTACATATATTTTTTTTCAAGGCTAGGTTGCGCAGACTCTGTTTTGGTCCCATGTTTTTTGTTGTTTTATTGTTATTTTATTTTTCATCTTGTTTATTATTTATTTGTTAATCCATTTCTTTCGATATTTTTATTTGTTTTTGTATTCTTTATGTAATTTTATTTAATTTTCAATTTATATAATTTTGTGTCTGTTTATCTTGTTTTATTTATTTATGTATTTATGTGTAATTGTTTATTCATTTATTTATTTTTGTGCAATTTTATCTATTTGTTTTCTGTTTAATTCGAATTTATATATTTTTTTATCTAATACTTCATTTTCAACTTTTATCATTTTGTGTTTTTGTTTATTTTAATCTGTTTATGTATATTAATTTTAGCTGTTTATTTATTGATTTATCTTTGTCCATTTTTATTTATTTTTTGTTTAAATCGAATTTGTATTTTTATCTAATATTTCATTTTCAATTTTCATCATTTTATGTGTTTATTCTATTTATGTATGTTTGTGTTTAGCTGTTTATTTATTGATTTATTTTTGTGCATTTTTATTTGTGTTCTGTTTAAATCGAATTTGCATTTTTATCTATTTCATTTTCAATTTTTATCATTTTATGTGTTTATTCCATTTATGTATGTTTGTGTTTAGCTGTTTATTTATTGATTTATTTTTGTGCATTTTTATTTATTTATTTTCTGCTTAAATCGAATTTGCGTTTTTATCTAATATTTTATTTTCAACTTTTATCATTTTATGTGTTTATTCTATTTATGTTTGTGTTTAGCTGTTTATTTATTGATTTATTTTTGTGCAATTTAGTTTTCGCATCTGTGTACAAGTAGTCGCGCGGTTTGAGCATCGCGGATAACCTTATCTCCGCGACTCCGATAAGGGGGAAGTGGAGACCGTCGCCAAGACAAAGAGGTCTGATGGACAAAGAGCGGAGACCAGCGACCGTGAGGAGACCATTAGGAGATATGATGAGAGAAAAGGGGAGATCCTGGTCTCCTAAGGGAAGCGACCGGAAGGAGAAGTGATGTAATAGACGAGAAAGAGAGAGAAAGAGAGGAAGAAAAGAGAGCAGATGAAGAGGGAAGGAAAGAAGGAGGGAAGGGTAAAGAGGAGACCTGAGGAAGAAGAATAGGAACAGGAAGGGAATGAGAAAGAATAAGAAAAAAAAAGTAGGAAGAAGAGAAGGAAGAGTAGGAGGGAAAAGGAATTAGAAAGAATAGAAGAAAAGAAAGAAGGGAATGAGAAATAGGAAAAAGAAAAAGAGGAGGAAGAAGACATGAAGAAGTAGTAGTAATATTTGAATGATATAAAGAGTGTTACTAGGGTTAGTGGGAAAAATATTCGTAGAAAAAGATAAGGGAGAAAGGAGGAGTGAGTGATAGAGAGCAGGAATGAAGAAAAAGAGGAGGTGGAGGAGGAGTAGCTAGGAAAAGAGAGGACGGAAAAGGTTAAAAAAGAGTAGTAGGTGGAAATAGGGGGAGGAAGAGAGAATGAAGAAGAGAAAATAGGGAGAGAGGGAATAAGAAAAGGTGAAGAATGGGAAAGAAAAAGAAGGAAAGGGGAAGGGGAAGTAAGAGGAGGAGGTGGAGAAAGAGGTGTAGGAGGAAGAAGAGGAGGAGAAGGAAGAGGAGGAGGAGGAGAAGGTGAAGGAGGAGGAAGAGGAGAAGGTGGAGGAGATGGAGGAGGAAGAAGAGGAGGAGAAGGTGGAGGAGGTGGAGGATAAGGTGGAGAAGGAGGTGAAGGAAGAGGAAGAGAAGAAGGTGGAGAAAGAGGTGGAGGAGTAGGAGAAGGTGGAGGAGGAGGATAAAGTGGAGAGGGAGGAGGAAGAGGAGAAGAAGGTGGAGGAGGAGGAGGAGAAGAGGGACGCTGAGAGGAAGCACTTCCGAGCGAACTCGTTTTCCAAACATTCCCATGGGTGATTAGGGACTCGGCTCCTCCTCCTCCTCCTCCTCCTGCTCCTGCTGGCTGCTCTTCTCCGGGCTGCTCATTTGAACAGCTCCGAGTCTTCTTCAACCACTCACCCCCCTTTCTTCTTCTTCTTCTTCTTCTTCTTCTTCTTCTTCTTCTTCTTCTTCTTCTTCTTCTTCTTCTTCTTCTTCTTCTTCTTCTTCTTCTTCTTCTTCTTCTTCTTCTTCTTCTTCTTCTTCTTCTTCTTCTTCTTCTTCTTCTTCTTCTTCTTCTTCTTCTTTGACTTCTTCTTCTTCTTCTTCTTCTTCTTCTTCTTCTTCTTCTTCTTCTTCTTCTTCTTCTTCTTCTTTGACTTCTTCTTCTTCTTCTTCTTTGACTTCTTCTTCTTCTTCTTCTTCTTCTTCTTCTTTGACTTCTTCTTCTTCTTCTTCTTTGACTTCTTCTTCTTCTTCTTCTTCTTTGACTTCTTCTTCTTCTTTGACTTCTTCTTCTTCTTCTTCTTCTTCTTTGACTTCTTCTTCTTCTTTGACTTCTTCTTCTTCTTTGACTTCTTCTTTGACTTCTTCTTCTTCTTTGACTTCTTCTTCCTTGACTTCTTGTTCTTCTAATTCTTCTTCTTCTTCTTCTTCTAATTCTTCTTCTTTTTTCTTCTTCTACTTCTTCTAATTCTTCTTCTTCTTCTTCTTCTAATTCTTCTTATTTTTCTTCTTCTACTTCTAATTCTTCTTCTTCTTCTTCTTCTTCTTCTAATTCTTCTTCTTCTTCTTCTTCTTCTTCTTCTTCTTCATCTTCTAATTCCTCTTCTTCTTCTTCTCTTTCTTTTTCTTCTTTGACTTCCTTGATTTTTCTTTTATTTTATTTTCTTCTTTTTCTTCTACTTCTACATCTACTTCTACTTCGTTTGGATACCTTGTTTACACAACTAATGAACCACCCTCCCAACACCCAAGCTCTCTCTCTCTCTCTCTCTCTCTCTCTCTCTCTCTCTCTCTCTCTCTCTCTCTCTCTCTCTCTCTCTCTCTCTCTCTCTCTCTCTCTCTCTCTCTCTCTCTCTCTTTCACACACACACACACACACACACACACACACACACACACACACACACACACACACACACACACACACACACACACACACGTACGTGCGCGCGCGCGGGGCATACATTGTTAACAGCGGACAACCATAAACTATGCCTTTATCTTCGGAGAGACAAATGCCTCGTAGCGGCGGCCGCTAAAAATCGATGGACCTCCACGAAAGCACTCTGTTACCTCTCTTCAGCGGACACCCTCTTGTCGTGACCGCTGCCTCCATAGAGGCACCCCATCGTGCCTCCTACCTCCTTGAGGCACTCGTTGTTTGTTTTATTGAAGAGGTATGAGATTTCTTAATACGAGTTACAACACACTCCTTACACCCTCTTAGGAGGTACTGAGGACGTTGCAATACCTCTGATGTCTTCTGATGCTTGTGAGAGGTAATGCTACTCTTATTTTAGAAGGCCAGTAAGAGGCAGCGGTGCCTCCTAGCGCCTCCCAGAGGCTTTACCTCCTATTCTAGAACGTCATTTAGAGGCTGTGGGACTCCATCTAGTTTCCAGTCACCACCTCAATTATCTAGATTCTAGAAAGTCGATAGAGGCAGTGTGGCACCTCCGAGGCACTGCTTCCATGGGGAGGCTCCGTCTGACGTCACCACATGTTGGGATCCTCGTCGGCTTACCCGAGTCATTAGGACTTGATCGTGGCGGCTGGACGGGAAGGCTCCGTCGTAATGAGGCGCCGAGAGAGCGCCTGGGAGAGAGAGAGAGAGAGAGAGAGAGAGAGAGAGAGAGAGAGAGAGAGAGAGAGAGAGAGAGAGGCAGAGAGAGAGAGAGGCTCTCGCTTTCGCTCCCTCTCTCGCTTTCGCTCCCTCTCTCGCTTTCGCTCCCTCTCTCGCTTTCGCTCCCTCTCTCGCTTTCGCTCCCTCTCTCGCTTTCGCACTCTCTCTCTCTCTCTCTCTCTCTCTCTCTCTCTCTCTCTCTCTCTCTCTCTCTCTTTCTCTCTCTCTCTCTTTCTTTCTCTCTCTCTCTCTCTCTCTCTCTCTCTCTCTCTCTCCCTCTCGTCTCTCACTCTCTCACTCTCTTTCTCTTTGGGTTTATAGTTATCTACTCTAATTTCTCCACCTCTCTTCCTCACTTCTCTTCCTCTTCCCCCTTTCCCTTCTCTTCTACCTCTTCCTTCTCTTCTTCTCTTCCTTCTCCTTCTCTTCCCTCTTTTCCCCGTATCCTCCTGGTCCTCTTCGTTTCCTCTTCCTCCCACTTCTGCCTTTCTTCTTCCTAATCTTCCCCTTCACTTTTTTCTTCTTCTCCACCTCCTCCTCCTCCTCCTCCCGTGTCCTCTATCCTCTCTTCTCTTTTTTTTTTTCTTCCTCTTCTTCCTGGGCCCTACATCTGTCCAGCAAATCGAGATCAATTGGAAGGTTTCGGGGTCAGATCTGCGGTTCAAAGGACGCGGGGCCGAGGTAAGATTTTTTTTTAGTTTAGATTTGTTTTTTATTGTTTTTTATTTATTTATTTATTTATTTCTCTATCTATATATCTGTCTATATATATATGTATATATATATATATATATATATATATATATATATATATATATATATTTACGGACTAAAGTGTTCTTTATAATCTAAAAACCACTTACTCTGCATGTAGGGGATGGAATGGGTTGGAGTGGTTTCTATGCCTTTGATTTTATGGCTACCTCCCAAGTAAGGTGGAAAAAGCCTTTGGTATATGTATGTATGAAAGGTATATGTATGTATGAATAGGTTACTGTACCGAATAGAATCGCCGTGTCCTTCTTAAAAATTTCGTTTTGGACCTCACCCTTCAGCTGAATAAAATCGTTGTATACGGGAGACCTGACGCCCGAGCGTCTGGAGGCTAGAAGCCAAGAGGTAGGTGGTTCGAATCCCGCTAGATTCAACGCGTGGTGGCAGCAAAGGGATACGGTCTAATCCCTCAAGCTCCGACGATGGCTAGCATGCCTAGTCACGTCATAGAGCAGAGAACGATAGAAAAAGTAGTATTTGGTGTTCAGTTTGAGAAATCTTGGCTACTACTACTACTACTACTACTACTACTACTACTACTACTACTACCCAACTACCACTACTACCATCACCACCACTACTATTACAACTACTACTACTACTACTACTACTACTACTACTACTACCACTACTACTATTACCACCATTACTACTACTACCAACACTACTACTACTACCAACACTACTACTACTACCAACACTACTACTACTACCAACATTACTACTACTACTACTACTACTACTACTACTACTACTACTACTACTACTACTACCACTACCACTACCACCACCAACACTATTCTTAATGCTCCTCTTCCTAGTCTTACTCCTCCTCTTCTCCTACTGTCCTTCTCACGGCATCTTCTCCATACATACCTTCAGACCCTTCCTCGTTCCCACCTTTCTCCCCCCTCCCCACCCCCTCTCCCCTCCCCTCCCCACCCTCTCCCCTCCTCTCCCCCTCTCCTCCCGCGTACAGAGACGAAGAGCCCTACGTTAGTGGCTGGAACGAAGGGAGAGATGGTGGGGGGAGGGGGGGAAGGGAGATCTGGACAAATGTAGCTCAGTACTCGTGGGGGTGTGGGGGGTGGGGGTGACGATACGGGGAGATAGATTGGCTTGGGGGGGAGGGAGGAAGGGGGCAAAAGGGGGAGTGAATGTGTTCTTGTTTATATACGTTTGAGTGTGTGTGTGTGTGTGTGATTCATTATGGTCTTGGATCACGAGTTGGACTCGTGATCGACAGCTATCACCCTCCTGAAGGAGAGCACAAATCTCATATATGGCCGATCTATGGGTATTGTAACCTTACACGCACAAACACACCCCAACTCCCTGCCCACGAGAGTTGGAGTAACGACTCGCAGGGCAGCGATACTGAATGTGTGTGTGTGTACGTACGTATGTGTGTATGTGCGCGTGTGCGTATGTGTGCATATATGTACGTAACTAAAGTATCTTCTCTTGCCTTCTCTTCCCACTAATCCTATTCACTCGCGTAAGAATTATTCACAGCCTAAGTTCCTTCTGTCCCATTTGTACCAGACAGGTCACTTATGCCCTTCTTCTCCTTATCATTACCCCTCTAGCTCTCTCCCCCAGCCCTCTCCCCCAGCTCTCTTCCCAAGCTCTCTCCCCCAGCTCTCTTCCCAAGCTCTCTCCCCCAGCTCTCTCCCCCAGCCCTCTCCCCCAGCTCTCCTCCCCTCCAGCTCTATCATCCTCGGCTTTCTACCCCTAACTTTACCCCAGCCCTCCCCAGTATCTCTTTCTTCCCAGTTTTCCCCCTCCCCAGCTCTCTCCCCAGCTCTCTCTCCCCAGCCCTTTCTCCCCAGCCCTCTCTCCCCAGCTCTCTCTCCCCAGCCCTTTCTCCCCAGCCCTCTCTCCCCCAACCCTCTCTCCCCACCCTTCTCACCTCAGCTCTCTCTCACCTCAGCTCTCTCTACATCTCTCTTCACTCCAGTTCTCTTCTCATCCTCCCCATCACCAAAGACCTAACCGCCCCACCTCTTTATTCCTCATGACTTGTCTACATGACCACCCACGTCCTTCACACAACCCCCCCCTCTAATCCCCCTCTTCTTCCTCCCCATATGATCCCCATCACCATAGACTTAATCTCCCCACCTCTTTATTCCTCATGACCTGTCTACATAAGCTCCCTGGCCGGTATAGGCTCCCCCCCATCCGCCCCCCAAATGTAATCTTCTGGCAGTACCTACAGATCTTCCTTCCAAAGCCAGTTCTCCACGCTCTTCCACCTCCACGCTCTTCCACCTCGGAAGCTCTTCCACCTCCACGCTCTTCCACCTCGGAAGCTCTTCCACCTCCAAAGTACTTGGGTGACCTTTCCAGCTTTGCCCTCGAGTTATGTCATCATCACCATCATCATCTCCTCTTTCTCCTCCTCCTCCTTCTCCTCCTTCTCCTCCTTCTCGTATTTCACCTCCTATATCTCTTTGTCCTGCTTCACCTCCTCCTCAGCCTACATATTTTCTCCCTCCAACACCTTTTCCTCCTACTCCTCTTTCGCCTCTTTTACCTCTTGTACACCTTCGTCCTCCTTCACCTTCACCTCCTCCTCCTCCTCTTCCTCCTCCTCCTCCTCTTCCTCCTCCTCCTCCTCTTCTTAAAATTCTTACACCTCTACCTCAGCATCCACCCCTCGTTTACCATCTCTTAACCCTTTTCTATTGTTCTCCACCCTACTCTTCCTCTAAGTTCCTCCCCATCCCCACCAAACCTCCCCCCCCCCCACGTCGCTTTCCTTCGGTCTCCTCTCCGCTGCCTAATCGCTTTGTCTTCGCCGCCGCCGCTCTCTGCGTCCTCGAGGTCACCGGTCGGACTTCGAAGGTCCTTTAGTTCGGTCAGAAACCGGAGTTCGTGGGGACTCGCCCAGTTCGTATTCCCTTGCCTCCTCTGCTATGCATGTGTCCCTCTCCACCTCCCTCCCTCCCTCACTCCTTTACTCACTCACTCACTCCCTCACTCCCTCACTCACTCCCTCACTCCTTCACTCACTCACTCGCTCGCTTCCTCTTTCTTCTTTCTTTTCTTTCTTTCTTTCTTTCTGCTCCTTTACTTCATTCTCCCATCCTTTTATCATTTCTTTCTCCTCCTCCTCCTCCTCCTCCTTCGCCTCTTTTTCCTTGTGCTCTTCCTCGTGGTAGTCCTCCTCATACTCTTTTACTTCTTTTCTATTCTCTCTCTTCCTTATACCCCATGTTTCCCCCCTCTCATACTCTTCCTATTTCCTCCCGCCCTTCTTCCCACCTCCCTCCTTTTCTCCGTTCCTCCGTTCCTCCATCCCATACTCTCCTTGTTTCCCTCCTTCCTTCCCTTCAACCCTCCAACACTCCCTCCCTCCCTCCCTCCTTCCATCATTTCCTTCTTCCCTCCTTATCTTCCTTCTTTCAACCCGCCTCTATCTCTATTCCCTTCTACCACCTTCCTCTCTCCTATTCACTCTCTCCCGCTCCTCTCATCACCTCTTTCTTCTCTTCCTTTTCCTTATCCCTGTCTCCAACATTCTCTCTTCCTCTCTCTTTCTCTCTCTTCTCATCCTCTTCTCTCCTCGCCTTCTTCCTACCCCAACCCTTTCTCTATTTTCATTTCCACACGTGGACACGTCCTCTCACGGTGTGTGTGTGTGTGTGTGTGTGTGTGTGCGTGCGTGCGTGTATGTATGTGTGTGTGTGCGTGTATGTGTGTGTGTGTGCGTGTATGTGTGTGTGTGCGTGTATGTGTGTGCGTGTGTGTGTGTGTGTGTGTGTGCGCGTGCGTGCGTGCGTGCGTGCACACGCGCTCCCCGGCCATTGAAAGCCGAACAATGTCCGTGGGAGTCTTAATTATTGATGTTGAATGTGGCCGAGTCGTTTACCTGTCCCTCACGATGGCACTCCTCCGCGCGCTGCTGGCACCGAGTGTCCGCGCCTCACTCGGTCAGAGGAGGAGGAGGAGGAGGAGGAAGGGGAAGAGGAAGGGGAGGAAGAGGAAGAGGAGGGGGAAGAAGAAGGGATAAGAGTAGGAAGGAGGAAGAGGAGAGGAGGAAGGTGAAAACAAAGAGGAGTATGAAGGGGAAAGAGGAGAAAGAGGAGGAAGGGGGAAGAGGAGGAAGGAGGAAGGAGGAAGGGGAAAAACAAAGAGCAGTAGGAAAGGGAAAGAGGAGGAGAAAAGGGAGAAAGAGGAAGGAGGAAGAGGAGGAGGAAGGAGAAGGAGGAAGAGTAGGGTAAGGAAGGGAAGATAAAGAGGAGGAAAAGAATGAGGAAGGAAGTTAGAAGGAAGAATGTAGTGAAGAAGAGGAGAAAAAGAAACAGGGAGTGGAGATGAGAATGAAGAATAGTGAAGAGGAGGGAGCAGAAGGAAAAAGAGAAAGAGAACAAAAAAGACAAGGAGGAGAAGGAGGATGGAGAAGAGGGAGGTGAGAAGAAAGAGATGAGAAGAAAGAGGGCGAGGAAGAGGATGAGGAAAAGGCGAAGGAAGAGGTGGAAGAGAAAGGAGGAGGAAAAGGAAGAGGAGGAGGAGGAAAAGGAAGAGGAGGAGGAGGAAGAGGAGGAGGAGGAATGACGGTGGACGTAGAGGAAGGAAAATGGTATCTGGTTGCTCCATCTCATGAAGAGTGACAAAATACATAAGAAGAGGTGTTCAGACTTTGCTCCTTCCACGTCCTGCGTGACCTCCTCCAACCACCCCACCCCCACTCACCCCCTCTTCATCTCCGTTGACCTCTCCTACAGTACCGGCGTGGGTCCTTTTAGTTCACGACACAGACAAATTTATTTTTTCTCTTTCTTTCTGTTTATCGTTGGTGTGTTATTGTGTCGTTGCTCCCGATCTCCCATGTTTAGACGTTTATCACTTGTTTATCAATATACCTTTTATTTCTGTTTAGTTTTATTAGTTTGGGTGTATATTCATTCATAGATTTGGTTTATATTTTTAGCGAAGTCACCCCTAAATGTATATATATATTTTTTTCCCTTTAACGTTTAGTATTTGGTCATTGCAAACGTTCACCATTAACGTTGGCTCCAGCGTCCCGTGTTCTGACGCTCTCTCTGGCACAGACTTCGGCTTCGATCTTCGTCCGAGTCGTCGCCGTTTCGTTCATTGTTTACGGCCTTCGACTCTGGGAATCTATTGCAGACTTTCCAAGGTTTCGGATGTGATGGCAAGATTCAATTTTCTATGTTGTCGTTGTTGTTGTTGTTATTGTTTTTGGTATTTGTTAGTGAGTGTGTTTTAGTGTTTGTTCGTGTGTGTGTCAGCTTAGATGTTTGTGTGTGTGTGTTTTTGTGAGTACGTGTGTGAGTGCGCGTGGGTTGTATGGGCGTGTGTACATGCGTTTGGAGTGTGTGTACGTGTGTGTGCGTGCGCGCGTGCGTGCACTAGTCTGCTCGTGGGGATTTACTTGCCTGAATAAAGTCGCGCGGCGACAGCCAAAATAAACGTTTTCGTCATTAACAGTGAATAGATTAAAAGAGACGCGATTGAATTTAACCTGATAAAACTTTGTTCATTCTTTTCGTTGAGCCGACCTCCTGTCGTAACGATAACTTAACTGTGCGCCAAGGTATTATTAATTTATGTATTCATTTATTTATTTATTTATTTGGAGGACAAAAATGATTACCTAGAAAATAATCATGACATGAACAGCCAAAACTCCTTAAATAGATGGTTAAATAGGTAAAAAAAAAATAGATTAATAAATAGATGAATAAGTAGATAACACAAGGTAGCTCATGCACTCCATCGTTAGTTCGCAAATGATGCACAGCCTGACCCTATTTGCGATGGTAGTGGTCCTCAGGTCATACATAATGCATTACAGTAGTCGCTGGTCGTCGGGGGCGAGTTTCCAGGCCGTCCCTTTCGCCGTGTCAACAAGCGGATGATGAACTACGCAACACCAGTGACATCTGTCCGGTGAACTAAAAAGTTTGTGCGTTCGTTCGTGCGTGAATGGAAGACTACGGTTTTTTTTTTCCGTTTTTTTTTCCCTATCAGGTTTGGTTACATGCCCGTCATTGGACTCTGTAGGACCATTTTGACGGACAGCCCGCCGAAAATCGTCAGTGTTTCCCGGTGTATCCCATACACATGTATGTATGTACGTATGTATATGTATATATATATATATATATATGTATATAAGTGTGTATGTATATATATATATATGTATGTATATAAGTATGTATGTATATAAGTATGTACGTATGTATGTATATATGTATGTATGCATGTATGTATACCACGACACCCCTGAGGATGGTCCTGGGAGGACTTGGACCGAAACGTCGGGTGATAAGCCTCAGTCACACACGCGCGCACACACACACACACACACACACACACACACACACACACACACACACGACTCACTGGCGCAGTGGTTAGACTTCCCTGCCATCACTACTGCGGTCCGGGTTCGAATCCCGCACTGGGCTGAAATAATTTCAGTATCGCTGCTCTGCGAGTCGTTACTCCAACTCTCGTGGGCGGGGAGTTGGGTGTGTGTGTGTGTGTGTGTGCGTGTAAGGTCTCAGCATTACCCATAGATTGATCATATATGAGTTCTGAGCTCTCTTCCGGGAGGAAATAGCTGTCGATCACGAGTCCAACACATGATCTAAGACCATGGTGAATCACACACACACAGAATCTTGGGAGCTGAAGTCAGCAAACTCACTTTGTCAGCAATAAGACGGGCGCCCAGCCGGCTTCTTGGATCCGAAGAGGTCAGATGTGGTAGTGTTGTCACTGGACATTATGAATGAATGCATTTCTATTCGTTGTGGATGAACAGCATATTTTCATTATCTACTATGAACCAAGACCCACGGTTCCTATTTTATTTTGTTTTATTTTATTTTTTATTTTTCGTTTTTATTTTATTTATCTATTATTATTATTATTATTATTATTATTATTATTTTCTCTCTAAGCCACCGGATTCGCCGGTTCTATATTTAATATCTACGAAGTGATGGACAAAAAACTCCCTGTCTCTCTCTCTCTTTCTCTCTTTTTCTCTTTTTTCTTTTTCTTTAGAAAGACATAAAATTAACTAAAGAGAAGCGAGTAAAAAAAAAGTTATGTTCTAATGACAAAATGTCACAATTTGCTTATTCTATAAAATGGGAGAAATTTTAAATCATATTTTTCATATATACTAAGACTTATTTATGTTACTCATTTATTTACGCCTTATTTCTTTTATTCCATTTTGATATATATGTTTTCATGTATTTAATTATGTTTTATTCAATACATGTTTTCATGTATTCATTCATTTATTTGTTTATTTTATTTATTTGTTTATTTATTCTTTCCACGTCATTTGCTCCCCCTTGAGAAAAGGGTTTGAAGGCTAACTCTCGAACGTTTTACACCCACAACTCACTCCCACTCGAAGTAAGGACGACCTCCCACTTCAGAGGAAGGGGGAGGTTCTTGAGGATAAGAAGTTGAAGACTCGAGGACGGGGTGGTGAAATGAGCCACGCGTCAGAACGACCTCTTCACCTAATCTCAAAGAACTCGCCACTCCCTCTTCCCAGCACCTCTTCCACCATCCTCCTCCTCCTCCTCTTCCTCCTCCTTCTACTCTTACTCCTCCTCCCCCTCTTTCTCTTCCTCTTTTCATCCTTCACTTTCTCCTGTTCTTGATCATTCTCCCTCCCTTCCGCCTCCTCCTCCTCTTCCTCCTTCTTCTCCTTCTCCTCTTTCTCTTCTGCCTCCCTCTCTCTTCCTCCTCTTTCTGTTCTTGCTCATCCTCATCTTTTGCCTCTTCCTCCTCCTCCTCCTTCTCTTCCGCCTCCTCCTCCTCCTCCTTCTTCTCTTCCGCCTCCTCCTCCTCCTCCTTCTCTTCCGCCTCCTCCTCCTCCTCCTTCTTCTCTTCCGCCTCCTCCTCCTCCTCCTTCGCTTCTACCTCCCTCTGTCTTCCTCCTCCTCCTCATTTTTTTCTCCTCTCTAAGAACTCGAACGTCCATTTTCCCAGCGTCTCTTCCTTCACCTCTTCATCCTTCTTTTCCTTCTCTCCCTTCTCCTCCTCACTCTTGTTCAATTTTTTCCTCCTGCTCCTCTTCCTCTTCGTCTTCTTCCTCTTCTTTTTCCACCCCCTCCTCCTTCTCCAGCTACTACTAGTGCTACTGCTGCTGCTACTACTACTACAAATACTACTACTACTACTATTACTACTACTACTACTACTACTACAACTATTACCACTACTACTACTACTACAGCTATCACCACTACTACGACTACAAATATTACCATTACTAAAATACTACTTTTACCACTACTACTACTACAAATATTACCACTACTACTATACTACTTCCACTACTACTACTACTACTGCTGCTGCTGCTGCTGCTGCTACCACTACCACTACTACTACAAATATTACTACTACTACTACTACTACTACTACTGCTGCTGCTGCTGCTGCTGCTACCACTACCACTACCACTACCACTGATACTACCTACACTACTATCACTCGTGCTTTTTATCATCCTCATCTTTTTCCTTCGCTTCTTTCTTCACTTTTTCTTCTTCCTCTTCCTCCTCCTACTACTCATCCTTTTACTTATCCTCATTTTCCTCCTTTCACCCCCTTATCTTTCTCATACTCCTCCATTTCCTCTTCTTCCTTCTATTCTTCCTTCACATCCTCTCCCATCTCATCCTCTTTTATCTCCCCCACTTCCTCTTAACCTCTCCACATTCCCTCCCCTCCCCCTCCTCCTCATTCCCTCCCCCACTCCCTTCCCTCCCTCCCCCACTCCCTCCCTCCATCCTCTCCCCCTCCTCCCCCACTCCCTCCCTCTTCCATCTCATCTTCTTTTATCTCCCCCACCTCCTCTAAGTCTCTCCACATTCCCTCCTCCTCCTCTCCCCTCCTCTCCCCCTCCTCCTCCTCCTCCTCCTACTCCTCCTCTACCCCTCCTCCCCCACTCCCTCCCTTCCTCCCTCTCCCCCTCCTTCTTCTCCCCCTCCTCCTCCTCCTCTCCTCCAACAATGTAGAAGACCTTGAGATGTGAAATAAGCTAAACTTGGAATTCGAGCCTTTGTCCTCTCCGGAGAGGTGGAGAGAGTGAGGGAGAAGAAGGACCCCACGTGTTGGAGAGTTTGAAGGAGAAAGAAAGAAAGCTTCGGTTGTTGGCTATGGAGTTTGGAGGCGAAGTGAGAAGGAGGAGGAAGGTACGAAGGAGTGATAGAGATAATGAATGAGAATAAGAATGAAAGTGTGAAAGATAAAAGAGAAAGGAAGAGAGAGGGAGAGAGAGAGAGAGAGAGAGAGAGAGAGAGAGAGAGAGAGAGAGAGAGAGAGAGAGAGAGAAAGAGAGAGAGAGAGAAGTGGTTGAAGGAAGAATATATGAAAAGAACAAAGTTCAGAAGAACAAAAATGAATAAATAAATAAATAAATAAATGAATAATAGATAAGAGGAAGAATGAAGAAAATGTGACCGAGGCGACGAAAGAAAGAAACTACGGGAAAGGATGACGAAACTTGAGAGAGAGCGCAAGAATAAAGAGGAAAAGATGAAAGGTAACAAAAAGAGAGAGAGAGAGGGAAAGAGAGGAAGGAGGCTCGCTCGAGAACGAGAGAACATCCTGGGTCCTCGAGGACGTCGTCCTCGTCTTCGACCGCCGCCCTCTTTCACGAAGAAGATGAAGAAGAAGTTGAAGAAGCGACTCGGCAACAGCGAGACGAGATCCAAAGCTAAACCGCATTTGAAGAATTGAATCCGACTCGATCTCGCCCTTCTCTCTTTCTCTCTCTCTCTCTCTCTCTCTCTCTCTCTCTCTCTCTCTCTCTCTCTCTCTCTCTCTCT
>NC_134817.1:3365000-3375000 GCF_046742065.1 Oratosquilla oratoria | reverse complement strand
CCTCCTCCTCCTCCTCCTCCTCTTTCGTCTCTTCTACCTCCTCATGTTCTAGTTAACTTATTTCTTTTTTTCACTCTTCCTCTCCACTGTTCCCCTCCTCCTCCTCATCATCATCATCTTTCTCCTCCTCCTCTTCATTCTCCTATTCCTCCTCTTTCGTCTCTTCTACCTCCTCCTCTTCTAGTTACCTTATTTCTTTTTTTCACTCTTCCTCTCCTCTGTTCCCCTCCTCCTCCTCCTCATCATCATCATCATCATCTTCCTCCTCCTGCTCACCATCCTCCTCCTCCTTGTCCTCCTCCTCCTCCTTGTCCTCCACGCCCGTGGTCCTACCTGGACGGGTCTCCCCTCCTGCAGGAGCGTCGGTCGTCTTCTCCCGAAGTCTCAAGTTTCTTTCCCTCGAAGTTCTCCGTTAGCGCCTCTGCTTCTTCTTCGTCGTCGTCTTCCTCCCGCTCTTCTCCTTTTTCTTCTTCCTCAGCCTTTACCTCTTTTTATTATCAATATTCTTTTTTTTTTGTCTTTTTCTTCATCGACTTTTACTCTTCTTATTATTCTGTTTCTTCTTTTTCTTCTTCGCCTGTTTCTGATTCTTCAACTCCCTCATTTTCTTTTCTATTCTCATAATTTTGTATTCCTCCCATGTCTTTTTTTTTCCACTCACTCTCACTATCAATCACTGTCTCTTTCTCCTGTATCTCCTATTTTGACAGTCCATGGTATCGTCTTATTTGGTCTTTTTCTTCTTCTTCTTCTTCTTCTTCTTCTTCTTCTTCTTCTTCTTCTTCTTCTTCTTCTTCTTCTGCTGCTGCTTTCTCTTCTTCTCTTCCTCCTCCTCCTCCTTTTCCTCTTCCTCCTCCTCCTCTTCTTCCTCTTCTATTTCTTCTTCTTCTTCTTCTTCTTCTTCCTCTTCTTCTCCTCTTCTTCTTCTTCTTCTTCTTCTTCTTCTTCTTCTTCCTCCTCCTCCTCCTCCTCCTCCTCCTCCTCCTCTACCAGAGACTCCGACAGCCGCCGATTCCAAACACCAAATTCGATTTTCGAAATTACTCTTCTCGAAATTTTTCTTCTTCTTTTCTGTTTCTTTCTTTCTTTCTTTCTTCTCTTTTATATTTTTCTTTCTTCCATTTTCTTTGTTAATTCTTTTTTTTATTATTTCCTTTCTTTTCTCTTTATTTTTCTTTATCTGTTTTATTTTTTCATTTCCCAGCGTTTGACATATACGCAAGTTGGGTTTCGTATCTTGCTTTATATGCATGAAAAAGCGGAGGGGATAGTCAGTACGGTCGTTCTCTGTGACATTTGAAAATGAAGCAAATCATAAAACAATGGTCTGTGGTCTGTCATGCCTCTAAAAGTATCAAAATTCCACTTTACCAAAAGAAATATATAAAAATGAATGAATAAATAAATAAATAGAAAAATAGAAATAATTAGAAATAATTTAGATTGATACCCAAATACATAGATATGTGGACTGTCATGCCTCTAAAAGTATCAAAATTCCACTTTACCAAAAGAAATATATAAAAATGAATGAATAAATAAATAAATAGAAAAATAGAAATAATTAGAAATAATTTAGATTGATACCCAAATACATAGATATGTGGACTGTCATGCCTCTAAAAGTATCAAAATTCCACTTTACCAAAAGAAATATATAAAAATGAATGAATGAAAAATGAATAGAAAATAGAAATAATTAGAAATAAATTATATTGATACCCAAATAAATAGTTCTGTGGTCTTTCATGCCTCTAAAAGTATCAAAATTCCACTTTACCAAAAGAAATATATAAAAATGAATGAATGAATAAATAGAAAAATAGAAATAATTAGAAATAAATTAGATTGATACCCAAATAAATAGGTCTCTGTTCTGTCATGTCTTTAAAAGTATCTAAATTCCATTTTACCAAAAGAAATATATAAAAATGAATGAATAAAAAATAAATAGAAAAATAGAAATATCTAGAAATAGATTAAATTGATACCCAAATAAATATGTAAATCAATAGATACATAAATTGTGCCTACAACTATCCAAATTCCGTTTAAACAAATAGAATAAAATGAATAGAAAAATAAGTATGAATATTTAAAGATAAATAAATTTGATAGAAAAATAGATAGGCAAATAGAATGAAAACTAAGTTAATGCCCTAGGAGTGGATAAACCCTAGATCAATTGATTAAACACATTAAATTAATAAGTATATAAATAGATTGATAAATAGATAAATAAGTAAATTAGTGTAATTACAAAAAAGGGTTCATCTTAACTGCTCTAGTTTTGTCCTCCTCCCTCACATTGGTAAGAATCAGTTGGTGCTAACCAGAAGAAAAACAATGAGGTTAACCTTCCGAGGACAAATTGCGACGGTCATCATACAGGTCCTCCATCAGGCAGGTCCTCCGTCAGGCAGGTCCTCCGTCAGGCAGGTCCTCCGTCTGGCAGGTCCTTCGTCAGAGAGGTCCTTCGCCCGACAGGTCCTCCATCAGGCAGGTCCTCCGTTAGACAGGTCCTCCGTCAGGCAGGTCCTCCGTCAAGCAGGTCCTTCGTCAGGCATGTCCTCCATCAGGCAGGTCCTCCGTCAGGCAGGTCCTCCGTCTGACAGGTCCTCCGTCTGACAGGTCGTTCGTCAGGCATGTCCTCCGTCAGGCTGGTCATCCGTCTGACAGGTCCTTCGTCAGGCAGGTTCTCATCACACAAGTCCTCCGTCAAGCAGGTCCTTCGTCAGACAGGTCTTCCGTCTGACAGGTACTTCGTCTGGCAGGTACTCCGTCCGACAGGTCCTTCGTCAGGCAGGTCCTCCGTCAGGTGTTGTCCTCGGCCGTCTTCGGGTGACGTGTCAAGAAAGGATACGCGACACATAATCTGGCAACTTGTCTCATCCGGACGTCGAAGTGTCATCATCGTCTAGACAAGCCTCCATTCTTCTTGGTCTTTCGTCATCGATGATTCCTCAGACTTGGAGAGACTGATTGGAAGTTCTTGGAAGATTGTGTGTTTGTGTGTGTGCGTGTGTGTGTGTGTGTGTATGTGTGTGTGCGCTCGCGCTCGCCGCCACCATCGCCACCACTACTGCCCCTTTATCTTTATCTTCATCCTTATCCACTTTCTCCTTCTTTTCCTCTTCATCCTCTTCTACATCCTCCTCCTTACCCTCGTCTTTCTTCATCACGTTTTCCCACCCTTTTTCACCCTCCTCTTCAACTTTGTCTTCCCCCATTTTCTTCCTCCTCCTTCTCCTTCTTCCTTTCTCCTCCTCACCTTGCTCTCCTCTTCCTCTTCTTTGTCTTCCTCGTTTACCTCTTCTTCCTCTTTTCGTCATAGTTTTCTTCCTCCTCCTCCTCTTCCTCTTGTATCTCCTACTCCTCCCTCCTCTTCTTCCTCTTCCTCCTCTTCCTCCTCCTAGGTGGCAAAAGGCGTGTGGGTGGTTGCCCCTACAGCCCTTCAAATGAAATAAATCGTCTCAGTCTTCGCCAGAATAAAATCCATAATGAACATAATCTCCTTACAGTAGATTTTATGCAGAGTGGTTCGGAGTTGATCATTCATCTGTCTTCTTCTTCTTCTTCTTCTTCTTCTTCTTCTTCTTCTTCTTCTTCTTCTTCTTCTTCTTCTTCTTCTTCTTCTTCTTCTTCTTCTTCTTCTTCTTCTTCTTCTTCTTCTTCTTCTTCTTCTTCTTCTTCTTCTTCTTCTCTTCTTCTTCTTCTTCTTCTTCTTCTTCTTCTTCTTCTTCTTCTTCTTCTTCTTCTTCTTCTTCTTCTTCTTCTTCTTCTTCTTCTTCTTCTTCTTCTTCTTCTTCTTCTTCTTCTTTGACCGAAGTAAATTGATTTACTATTTTTTTCTTTTAACATATCCAATGTATTATAATTTTTCTGTTCGTCTCTGGACGATTTTAGAGTCATTTCAGAATCGGTCCTTAGAATGAATGGATTTAATATTGATTAGGAAAGGAAACCAAGAGAAAACTATTTGGGCCTTAAGGAGTTGGGGAAAGAAAGACTGAAAGAAGAAAAGAAAGGAAAAATAGCGAAAATGACGAATTGCATTCGAGTGCTAGTGAAAACTTGGAAACGAGGGCTTAAGATGATAAAGTTTTGATTTGATAGAAAGTGGGGAATGAGCGCTCTGGGTAATGAAGGCGGCGCGTGGCATGACGAGAAAGGTGGAATGTCAGAGCATTGTGGTGTGCGATATATATATATATATACATATATATATATATATATATATATATATATATATATATATATATATATAACACAGGAAACCCACAGTCGGAGAAAATACACTTTCCTGAAGAGGGCTACAGTTGATAGCCGAAATATAGGACTCTTCTTTATTCGAAGTGTATTTTCTCCGACTGTGGGTTTCCTGTGTGTTATTTACAAATGTGCTACTACATTTCTGTTTAGAAAATATATATATATATATATATATATATATATATATACACACACATTTTTTGAGAAAAGGATTAACAGTGTGTTATTACTGATTTTTGTTGAGTGCACATATATATATATATATATATATATATATATATATATATATAGTGTGTGTGTGTGTGTATAATCTTAACAATTACGAGTAGCAATTTGGGGATTATTAAATTCTGGCATCTCTGTTACGCAGGCAACTTTATGAAATAATGGAATCTGCTTGACGCTCTTTGGTTTGGAGAGAGAATCAGAGAGAGAGAGAGAGAACAATTTTGATGAGTTCGTGCGGAATTACTCACGCGACGTTGTGCTTTATTCAGCTGAGGGTCTACGTACGTACATGCATACATACATACATACATACATATCTATATACATACACATATACATACATACACATATAAACACATGTACACATGCATAAACACACCTGTGTGTACATACACATACAGTACATGCGTACACTTATACATACACACACACATATACACACACACATATACATGCAAACAAACATACATATAGGCTTTGGAAGCATTCTGTGTACGCAGTCTATATACAGAAACGCACATCAGTGTGTGATCGTGTGCGCGTGTGTACATATACACACGTTCGCGCATGCCACTGTAAATGTAATCACCCATATGTACGTAGACAAACATAAGCATAAGTTTGCCTGCACGTGTCCATAATCAGCAACACATTCACTTTGAAATCTGAAACATAAAGACGCCTGATTCCATCACAGGGGATGACGACGAATGGGAATTGAAAATGGCGGAGGAGGGGGCTGGATTGACGACGGAGGGCGAGTGGAAGGATTGGTGGATTAGGAATGGGTGTGTGATGAGTAGACCGTGGAAGGGGTCATTTGGCGGAGCAAGAATTTGGGCCACGGAGGCCTGCGGACAGAACCCATAGATAGTATCGTCGATGGCACAAGTGTCGTATTTCCGAAAAACGAGAAAGCGGAAGCTGAGGTGGCGCCCGATGTTACACTTTTTCTTTTCTTCTTTTTTCTTTTTTATGTGAAGAGCTAAACCCCCTCAAAAATGTAAATCGACGGAAATGTAAACAATATATATATATTTATATACATATATAATACTGATGACCCACTTTCGGAGAAGAATAAGCGAAGATATAGAGATCTGTATATTTCGATCACTTACTGTGATCCTCTTCAGCAGATATGATTCAGCACTCAGTAAGTGATCGAAATATACAGATCTCTATATCTTCGCTTATTCTTCTCCGAAAGTGGGTCATCAGTATTATTTTACAAATGTGCTACGACATAACTTTGTTGTGATATATATATATATATATATGTGTGTGTGTGTGTGTGTGTGTGTGTGTGTGTGTGTGTGTGTACAACAATGGATGTGTCACAGTGAACAGTTATGTGTATGTAACTCAAGGATACAAATATATGAGAAATGTTGCGCTCAATTTGTACCTCTCTTGATGGCGCAATCGGTTATGTCACAAACATTTGTCACGTGCTAGCCCTGGTTCGAGTCCTTGGCCGTACCACGTTTCAATTTCTGCATGCTGGCCTCCGCGAGTCTCTCGATGTTGATGGCTTAGAATTAAAGTGTATTGTGGTTGATATATATATATATATATATATATATATATATATATATATATATATATATATATGTGTGTGTGTGTGTGTGTGTGTGTGTGCGCGCGCGTTGGTGACTGGGGTTTCAGTGTAGTCTCTGGGCATTCCTTGTTAATATTATGCGATGAGGTTGGGAGGTGAGGCTAAGAGCGTATTGGGTCCATCACGGGGGCACGTACCCTCCTCGTGGGTGGAAGAGGAAGACGAATTCTTGAAGAGCCAATAACGCCGGTCTGTGGAAATGACTTCATTCTGATTAACCTATGGTGAGCCGCGGGACGCCCCTAGAGCTCCTTTGGAGGGAGGAGGATTAGAGTGTAGCGAGAGGAGGGCCGGAGGAGGAGGAGGAGGAGGAGTGGGAGAGGAGGTAGTGGGAGAATTGGGTGGAGAAATGAGGATAGAGGAGGATGAGAGAAGAAGATGGTAAGAGAAGAGGCAGAGAGAGACAGAAAGAAAGAGAGATTTGGTTAATATGGACTGTAGTTCTCCACCGCTTCTATCCTTTTGGACAGTCTCGCACAAGAAGGAGAGGAAGGGAAGGAAAAAGAGAAAGAGAGAGGTAGAAAGAGGGCGGGAAAGAGATAGAGAGGGAGGAAGAGAAAGAAAGGAGACAATTAGGCATTGGGCAGAAGGAAAGAAAGGAGCATGGGGGGAAAATAGAAAATTGATCACTGTGGATTGAAAGGATTGGAGTCATGGACATGAACGAAATGGAATGATAGTTTATTGCCGGATAGATGGATGGACTGCGTCAGAGGAGTGATCAATCCGCTGTGTGAAGGTAATGTAATTGATGGTCGATGATTGGTTGAATCGAATGAGAAGATTGAATAGTAGGGCAGGCGAGGAAGCGAAGGCGGGGAGAGAGAGAAGGGGGGAGAGGAAGAGAGAGAGAGAGAGAGAGACAGGGGCAGATTCGAGTAAGGGAGAGATGTTGCGTTTCGTCTCTCGTGACCAGCGTTTCTGTCCTTTGGGGGTGAGTATTGTGGTTAAAGGTTCGGGTGGGGACGGGGTCAAAGGGAAGCAGAAAGGAAGGATAGAAGAAATTCAAAGATATTTATGTTTTTTGTTTAGTGGAGATGACGAGTCTCCAATCACTAAAAAGAATGTTGTGTGTTCGGGTCCGTAGGGGTTCGTTGTCATGTTATATTTACTTTGTTTATTCTAAGTATCGCATCAGCCACTCCTATTACATCATAATGTCCTCCTTTCTCCGTTAATACTTCATCGTTATCAACAATCTAATCGCAGCATTCTATTCACCCCTTCCTCCTACTCCTCCTCCACCTCCTCCCTCTCCTCCTCCACCTCCTCCCTCTCCTCCTCCCTCCTCCTCCTCCTCCTCCTCCTCGTTTTACCAATTGGATTTCTTATTCCTCCTTATTTTCACTAATTACTTCCTCCTCCTGCCCCTTCTTCACCTTTTCTTCGTCTTATCCTCCTCGTCCTCCTCCTCCTCCTCCTTCTCCTCTTCGTAAGGGCTTATCTTTTCCATTGCCTGTCGCCCTTATCCCGCGCGGGTTTTTCCATATAACTCCTTTCTTATCTTAGCCTATTAACCCTCCAGAAATCTCCTCCTCCTCCTCCTCCTCCTCCTCCTCCTCCTCCTCCTCCTCCTCCTCCTCCTCCTCCCACTCTTCCTATGGGAACCCTCCTCCCCCTCCCCCCATCCCCTCATGTTATCCCGCCAGCTTCTCTGGTTCACCCCATGAGAGCACCTCATCCACTTTGATGCTCTTGTCTCTGAGTGTTTGTTTCTGTCTGTATGTTTGTATGTATGTATGTATGTGTTTATGTATGTATGTATGCATGCCACTGTCTATCTGCGTATTTGTCACCTCTGTCTATGTCTCTGCCTGTCTCTTTCTCTTTGCCTGTCTACCTCTGTCTCTGTCTGAGTGTTTACGTGTGTCTGTTTGTATGTATGTATGTATGCATGCCACTGTCTATCTGCGTGTATGTCACCTCTGTCTATGTCTCTGCCTGTCTCTTTCTCTTTGTCTGTCTACCTCTGTCTCTGACTGTCTCTCTTAACGTTTTTGTCATTGCCTCTGTCTCTCTGTCTGTCTGTCTTTGTTTATGTTCATGCCAAGGGTTTCCGAGTTCTCCTTTCTCCCCATCCCATATCTTACACCTCTTTTGTCCAACTTTCTTTCTGTTATTATTGTTATTATTGGATTTTAATGTTATTTCTCGCTGCCTCTTGTTCTTCTGTTTTCTTCCTCCTCCTCTTCCTCCTCCTCCTCCTCCTCCTTCTTCTTCTTCTTCTTCTTCTTCTTCTTCTTCTTCTTCTTCTTCTTCTTCTTCTTCTTCTTCTTCTTCTTCTTCTTCTTCTTCTTCTTCTTCTTCTTCTTCTTCTTCTTCTTCTTCTTCTTCTTCTTCTTCTTCTTCTTCTTCTTCTTCTTCTTCTTCTTCTTCCTCTTCTTCCTCTTCTTCCTCTTCTTCTTCTTCTTCTTCTTCTTCTTCTTCTTCTTCTTCTTCTTCTTCTTCTTCTTCTTCTTGTTTTTTTATTTCTCTACTTCTGTCATATTTTCTGTTATAATCTCTTCGATACACCTCGCTTCCCTTTTTGTCTCCTCCCCCTCTTTATTCCTGTCCTCTTTCTCTCCTAATTCATCTTGCTCTCTATCATCTCCTCTTTACCACCCTTTCTTCGCTCTCTTCCCTATTTTGACGTCAGTGGCCGAACCAGTTAGGACGCAAGAAAAGACAGCCCGATGATCAATTAGATCCTTCCGCCTCCCTCTCCTCCTCCACTTCCTCTTCCGTCTCCTCCCCTTCCTCCTCCTCCTCCTTCTCCTCTTCCTCTTCCAATTCCTCTGGTTTCCTTTCATCCTACTCATCTTCCTCCTCCTCCTCGCTTCTTCCTTTCACCCTCTTCCAGCTACCACCTCCTCTTCCTCGACCTCGTCTTCCTCGACCTCCTCCTCTTCCTCGACCTCTTCCTCCTCCTCCGCTCCTCTTGGTCCTACTCCTTTCTTTTTCCTGGCACCCACCTCCTTCTCTTCTTTCTTCGCATCCTCCTTCCCCTCCTCCTTCTATTCTTTCTTCCCTTCCTCCTTCTTGTCCTTCACTTTCTTCTCCCTCACCTTCTCCTACTCCTACGCCTCCTCCTCCTACGCCTCCTCCTCCTCCTCCTCCTCCTCCTCCTTCTCTTCCTCTTCTTCCTCATCTTCTTCTCCAGCTTCATTTGTTTCTCTCTCCATCTCCACCCTCATTCCCAACTTCGTCTTTCATGTTTTTCTTTTCCAACATCCGCTCCTCCTCCTCCTCCTCTCCTCCTCCTCCTCCTCTTCTTCTGTCCTCTCTCACCTTTTTTTTCCTCAGCCCTCAACTGCTCTTCCTTCCTCTCTCTGGTTCTTCAACCTTTCATCCTCTTCTTTGATTTTTCTCTTTCCCCGTTTCCTTAAGTTACTTTTCGCATCCTTCTTCCTTCTCCTCCTCCTCTCTTCCCTTTCTCTCTCGCACCTTTTTCCTCCGTTTCTTTCCTCCAACGTTTGAGCAATTTTCGTAACAAAATTTATTTCTTGCAATTTACTTAGTTTCTCCAATCTTCCTATATCACATTTTATTGTTCCTTTTGTCTTTCTTCATCACATTTTCTTTGATTTATTCTGTCTTCCTCCTTCACATTTTCTGTCCTTTCTTGCGTCATCATTCACCACATTTTCTTTAATTTCTTTTGTCTTTCTTCATTACATTTTCTCAGATTTATTCTGCCTTCCTCCGCCACATTTCCTGTCCTTTCTTGTGTCACCATTCACCACATTTTCTTTATTTTCTTTTGTCTTTCTTTATCTCATTTTCTTAGATTTTTATTTTTGTCTTCATACACCATATATTCTGTAGTTTCTTTTCTTTATCTTATTTGTTTTTCATCTTCAGTCACCATATTTTCTTTATTGTCTTTTTTCTTTCTTT
>NC_134817.1:3337500-3357500 GCF_046742065.1 Oratosquilla oratoria | reverse complement strand
GACACGATATGTACTGATACCAAATGAATATAAGATGGGATTTGGAGCCATACCGGTTCTTGTGAAGACGAAATACTGTGGTCTGCATTGGATATGGTGATTGTGTGTTGTCTGAATATGGGAGTATTGTGATGAGGATTAGTGACGAGAAGGACCGTGTTGTGAAGATGATTTTAAGAAAATAAAACTACGATGAGGGGAATATACAGGAAAACAAAGTATTGTGATGAGGATATGGACATTTTGTAGAATATTGTGATAAGATATTGTACTTCACAATAGGTAATATAATTTATGTTGATTAGGACAAATATAGTGGCACTCACTCTTCATAAGGAGCGATGGAACTGAATGTAAGTATTGTGAGAATGACTAAAACAGAAGTATTGTGATTAGTTGTTACAGGGGGTGGAAGGACGAGATAGAGAATATTATACAAATGAATCAGAAGTATTGTGAGGGATCAGGCAGGAATATTGTGCAAGAGATCGGAAGTATTATGATGCGACTGGAGTGTCTGTATTGGAAGAAGAGAACAATAATAAATGTATTGTGATGATACTAATCATTGTGACCGAAAATGTGATTACGATGATCAGTAATATTGAGATGAGGCGTTCGAGACGTCAAGGAAACGTTTAAGCTCTTGTGATTGGATGGTGGTGAGGATTGGTAACTAGGAAAGGATTGGCGATGGAGTTGGTTGATTGTGGAAGGGAACTTCCAGTCATGAGCTGGCTCGGAACTCCGCACACACACACAGACATTCCACACACGGAAAGGCAATTTAGTGATTCCAGGATATGATTACAAGAACTTGGACCAGCCGCCCCGACTATGTAGACAGAGCTTGGAGGGTGACAGGGGGTGGTAGGAGGTGGAAGGATGTGTGAGGGGGGGGGCGCTTTATACCCAAGACGAAAAGGTTTTAATGTGGAAGAAGCGATCCGTAGCACATTTTCAGCCATTAAATATATCTTAAGACGTGTATATTATGTGATTCACCATGGTTTTGGACCACGTGTTGGACTCGTGATCGACAGCTATTCCTCTCCCGGAAGAGAGTTCAGAGCTCGTATATGACCGATCTATGGGTAATGCTGTGAACTTACACGCACACACACCCCGAACTCCCCGCCCACGAGAGTTGGAGTAACAACCCGCAGCGCAGCGATATTGAAATTATTTCGGCCCTGGGCGGGATTTGAACCCGGACCTCCGTAGTGGCAGCCAGGAACTCTACCAACTGCGCCACGAGTTGCGTGTGTGTGTGTGTGTCCAGGGCACAAGATTAAATAGAAAAATATATGTTAGGTTAGGTAAATATAAAAAGGGAGGGGCACGGTAGCAGCAAAAAATAATCTTTAGGTTTTGAATCACAGTTGGTGAAATAACCAACAAACCATATAAACGAGTATATAAGTAAAAGTAAAGACTACTTTGATAAAAACACATGAATGAGGAAGAGAGAAGGTAGATGAGAGAGAGTAGATGAAGCTGCGTTTGCTGCAAGGCCTTTTCAACAAGGATATCCCCGTAGATTTGTTAATCGACATCGCTCTTGTAGTCATTACGATATTGAAGTCTGCCCCATCGGTTCAACATATCAGTTCTAAAAGCAGAATACGAACATACAGAACATTAAATACGTACACATGTATGTACAGAACACTTTCATACATATGTGTTTGTGTACCATAGCGAAAATGAATATGTACAATCGTATTGGTACACACGTCATAGGAAGTCAAACATGCATGCATACTTACATATATGTATATACATTATATATATTTATATATATGTATATAACTACAAAGTAATATCGTAACACATTCGTCAAATTCAACAAAGGCCCACTGTGTTAGATAAGAAATGAAGTAGACGATATCCATATATTTCGATCAGACTGATCCACTGAAGAGGATCACAGTCTGTGATAGAAATATGTGGATATCGTCTACTTCATTTCTTCTTATCCAACACAGTGGGTCTTTGTTGAATACATGCATACATATATATACATATATATATATATATATATATATATACATATATACATATATATATATATATATATATATATAATGTATATGTTTAATGCATGTATATGTGTATATAATTATGTTGAAGATGGTAAAGGTGAAAGTAGTATTGGCATGGTAACGAAAAAGGTAGAATTGATAATGGTGGAGATGGTGGTGGCAGTGGTGAAAGAGGAGGAGGAGAAGTGGAGGAAGAGGAGGAGGAGGAGGAGGAGGAGGAGGGCTCTCTGTGGCACGTCAGTGTAGCGGACAGACGCTCCAACACTATTGCTGACGTTGGCGAGATTCCTTTTGAGTCTTTCAGGGTTGGGACGTGGTGCTCCGGGTCGGGAGGTTGGGGGGGAGGGGGAGTTTGGGGGGATAGTGGATTAGAGGGGGATAATATAGCGAGGTCAGGGATGAAGACAGCATGTTAGAAAAATCGATAGAACAAAAGGAATATGAGTGTTAGTGTCCGCATATATACATATATATATATATATATATATATATATATATTATATATATATATATAATATATATATTTATATATATATGACGTCAGTGGGAGTAGGAAAAACCGGAGTCTTAGTCCGAGTTTATTCCTGACTAGTTTCGCAGGTATGCATGTATGTACAGTATGTATGTAGTTTCGTAGGTATGTTTTGATAAAGGATACCTGCGAATCTAGTCAGGAATAAACTCGGACCGAGACTCCTGTGATTCCCACTCCCACTTTCGTCAACCTGTCAGAATGAACACACACACACACACACACACACACACACACACACACACACACACACACACACACACACACACACACACACACACACATACATGTGTATGTGTGTGTGTGTGTGTGTGCGTGTGTGTGTATTTAAGCGTTCCTTTGTATGTAACATATGCATAGATGAGAGACAGAGGACGGGAAAGGGATAGAGAAGAGTGAAGAAAGATAAAATCGAGATGGAAAATTGAGTAAAATTCTTCCATCTGAACCTCCGTGTGCTTTAGCTGTCTTCACGACTTTATGCTCCACTGACCTCTTAATGCTGTTGCAAGCAGATGTATCTGCAACTGGGCTTTTTTCTTTCTTTTTTTATTCTTCCTCATCTTTGTCTTATGCTCTTTCATCTTCTTCTTTCTCTTTTTCCTTCTCTTCATCTTCTTCCTCTTCTTACTCTTACTCTCTCTTCTTCTTCCTCCTCTTCCTCTTTCTCCTCGTCATCTTCTTCCTCTTCCTCTTTTTCTCTTATTCTTCCTCTCCTCTTCCTCTTACTCCTACTCTTTCTCCTCTTCTTCCTTCTCTTCCTCTTTCTCATCTTCATCTTCCTCTTCCTACTCTTCCACTTTTTCTCTTCTTCCTCCTCTTCATCCTCTCTTCTTCCTCTTTCTCCACATCTTTTTCTCCCTCCTCTTCTTCCAAACAAAAAATTTGATGATGACATGCTCAATACAACCGATAATGCGTCTTTAGGCTTCCTCGTGCCGGGATCCCTGTGCGATCGACGTTGTGTGTACACAAGGGGAGAATGCTAGCACACACACACACACATTGTCATTATTTAATGCTTAGCCTCTGTGTGGCCGTGTGTGCGTGTATGTGTGTGTATGTGTATGTGTATGTATGTGTGTGTGTGTGTGTGTGTGTACGTGTGTGTGTGTGTGTGTGTGTGTGTGTGTGTGTGTACGTGTGTGTGTGTGTGTGTGTGCGTGCGTGTGTGTGTGTATGTGTGTGTGTGTGTGTGTTTGTGTGTCTGTGTGTGTGTTTTATTCGCCTATACGAGCCCCATATCCGAGTGAGATATATATATATCTTTTTTAATTTATTGTTTTTATTTCATTTCATTGTTTATTCGTTTGTTTGTTGATCTGTTTACTTATCTCCTCATTTGTTTATTTGTCTGTTTGTTTATTCCTGTTCAGGAGTTGAGCTCCGAAAATTGACTGTTTTCTTTTAGTCTCTTGTCGCCCCTTCATCTGTCAGTCAACCAATCAGTCAATCTATCACCGAATGAATTAATCAGCCATTAAGTCCATTGTTGAGCAAAGGCCTCTCTGAAACCATTGCCACGTCACTCCTGCAAACTTCTCTATCTCGTTTCTCCACCTTCTGTCTAGTCTCTATCTTCCACGCTTCCCATCTCTCGGCGTCCACTCAGTTACACACTTGCTCCATCGCCCATCATGCTTTCGCGCTAAATTTCCTGTCCAATTCCATGTCTCTCCTTTTCCCTCTCTCCCCCATCTCTTTCCCTCTCTTCTCTCTCTCACTCTTTTCTCTCTCTATCTTTCTCTTCCCTCCCTCTCTCTCTCCCTCTCCCTGTCTCCCATCTCTCTCTCTCTCTCTCTCTCTCTCTCTCTCTCTCTCTCTCTCTCTCTCTCTCTCTCTCTCTCTCTCTCTCTCTCTCTCCCCCTCCCTCTCCCTCACTTTCTCTCCCTCTCTCACGCCCTCACCCTCACCCTCTCCCTTCCTCCCCCTCCTCTCTCTCTCTCTCTCTCTCTCTCTCTCTCTCTCTCTCTCTCTCTCTCTCTCTCTCTCCTCTCCCCCTCCCTCTCCCTCACTTTCTCTCCCTCTATCTCTCTCCCTCTCTCACTCACTCCCTCTCCCTTCCTCCCCCTCCCCTCTCTCTCTCTCTCTCTCTCTCTCTCTCTCTCTCTCTCTCTCTCTCTCTCTCTCTCCCTCTCTCTCTCTCTTTCCCCCTCCCCTCCCCTTCCTCCTTCCTTCCCTCCTAGTCAGCAACCAACCGTTCTCTGTGACCGTTACATTTTAAATCTCGCTCGAAAGGAAGAATTTTCTTGATTTGTCGAGTTGGAATGTTTTAAGTTCGTTAGTCAACATAATCCCACCCCCTCCTTTTTTTGGAATGGGCTTGGTGGGGGGGGGGAGTAATTTTTTTTTTACTTCCATATTCTCCAACCGTTTCTCGCCTCGATGATCGTTACTGAGAACTCACCGTCGGCTCCTGTCGCCGGTTGAAAAAAGACTTTCCGATAATCAGTAATTGCCCCCTCATCAACTTCTGATAAGTGGATCATTGTTTTTTTTTTTTTTTTTTTTTTTTTTTGAGGGGGTGGGGGTGTATTGTCCACGTTCCGGGCTTCACAGCTGCGTTGGTTGGGAAGTTATCCTATGTAATGATCATGGAAGCAGATTGGGTTCAGGGTTAATGTGTGTATATATATGCATATATATATATATATATATATATATATGTGTGTGTGTGTGTGTGTGTGTGTGTGTGTGTGTGTGTGTGTGTGTGTGTGTGTGTAAATAAATATACCATAGGTTTTTCTCCCGTACAAGAGAGTTAACCAACACACGATGGCATAAAATCCACTCCCACCCATTCCATCCCCACATACTCCACTCGCATTCACCCTCCTCCTTCTCTCTTATCTTGGCACCTCCTGGATGACGGGTCATCCCTGTATCTCGCTTACTGGCCTGGATCAGAAGCAATGTCGCAAAACACAACAAATTCACAGCAAGGCCGCTGTGTGTATATATATATATATGTATATATAATATATAATGTATGTGTGTATATGTGTGTGGAGGCAAAGGAAAATAATGATCTTTTTACTAACTTATTTGTTTATATATTTTCTAGTCAGTAGAATGCCATTTGATCAGTAGATACGTGTGAACAAATGTTGAATTGTAACCTGACAAATATACATAATGAAGGGAGACAAATATATGACAAATAGTAAATAAATTGAATTAAAAAAAAATAATAATGATAATAATAATAATGATGATGATGATAGAAGCACAAAAGATACACGTAATGATAAACAAAAGTGGACAAATGGAGAGTAGTATTTAAGTGCCATAATGACGTTAGTGAGAATTATTATTATTATAATATCGTAATGGACTTCTGTGTTTGCATTTGGTCTGTTTACAGCTTTGGCCAAAAGTTCGTCGCCGCTCCACTCGTGTGATGTGAGTGGACAAGCTTTTGAATAATTTGTGTTTGATTTTCATTCACGAGTAAAACTGTTGGTCTGGGTCGTTTTGAGTCGAGACCGTGGTCCCATTATATAAGTTTGCACTTTGTGTGTGTGTGTGTATAATTCACCATGGTCTTGGATCACGTGTTGGACTCGTGATCAACAGCTACTACCCTCCCGGATGAGAGCTCAGAGCTCATGTATGACCGATCTATGAGTAATGCTGTGACTTTATACGCACACACACAAACACCTCCCCGCCCACGAGAGTTGGAGTAATAACTCGCAGCGCAGCGATACTAAAATCATTTCAGCCCTGGTCGGGAATCGAATTCGGACCGCTGGTTTAGCAGTTGCGAACGCTACCACTGCGCCCTCGAGCCGTGTGTGTGTGTGTGTGGTGTGTGTGTGTGTATGTGTGTATGTGTGGTCTCCTTGAGCCAAATAAATTTATTTGCTGTCAAAACAAAGAAATCCGTTATGCTGACGAATCTGATGATTTTCTCTCTATCTATCTACCCATCTCTCTCTCTTTTTTTTCTTTTTTTTTTTTTTTTTCTTTCTCCCGAGAATATACTGTACACAGAGAAGGCAGACCAGAACTCCAAGAAATTGGAAAAGTAGAAACGCGTTGACTGTTTAGAAGGTGGAAAAAAAAGAGAGAATTCTGCAAAAGTAACACGACTTTAGCTGCGACAGTCTACCTTTATTGGTCATAAAAGAGCTGATGAAGGCACGATATACATATATATATGTATATATATATATATATATATATATATATATATATATATATATATATATACATATATATATATACATTAGGAACAGAAAAAATCTTCTGTAGATGCCTTCCCCCGCAAGAAAAAAGAAAATGAATAATGATAATAATGAAATAAAAAAAATATATATATACTCTGAGATATCTCCGGTCAACGTACAGTTGCCTCCAATTCTAAGTACTACAGTGGCTGACGTCTTTGAAGGTCTTATTGGAGGCTCGCGTCTTTGGGTTCCTCTTTAATACGAGCTAAATATTCGCGCGCACGTTAGGTTGCCTTACGTACGAAGATGCAACACGATACACGCGTTATGAAATATAAAGTTACCGCTGTTTTACTATTTCTCTTTCACCCTGAATAAATATAGACACAGAAAACGCGATCAAGTCTGTTCACAGAATACGGGGGCCACTCAGCTACAACTACAAAGTAAATATAGTCAGGACGCCGACCCTGGCATCTTCGTATACACACTCACTGCTTACCGCACCTGCGTAAGCGCCATCGTATTTTATGGGTTGTCTGCGGGTATGATACTTAGTGGCTTCGATTTTATTGGTTTGGTTTGTGTTTTTATGAACCCTTATTTGGTGTTTGGGGTGTTTACATATGGGTATTGTTTGCATATTGTGTGTATAGGTTGCTTGTGCGTGTAATGTTTGTAGTTTTTACATAAAGTGTGTGCGGGGGTTGAGTGTTTGCAGTGAGTTTGTGGTTTGGGCTTGTTCAGGGTGTTTGTGACTTGTTTATAGTCTTTGTTTATGGAATGGGTGCTCACGAATTGTTTGTGTGACCTGTGGGTTGTTTGCTTTGGTGCTGTATACGTATTAAACATATGTCAACCGGTTGTTTATGTAGTGTTTGCGCATCAAACGTTTGTTGAGTGTTTGTATACCCGTCGTTTTAGTCGTGTTTATTCATTGTGTGTTTACATGGTGTTTGGGAAGCCCCCCTACCCTTATATGGTCTTTGTGGGTTTAGGGAACCGTGACCAACGCGTTTGATCTACGCTTATCGCGTTGAGGCGTTTGCGCTCAGGGAGTTGGCGTTGGAAGAGGAGTCTCCATTGGGCTCCTAGTCCGGACTCCACCAATCACGCTCCGCTGGGCGCCAATCAACACCGCTCACTAATTGAAGGCCTTTCCGATCTCAGGGCTCTTATGAATCCGTAATGACTGAGTTCGGGGGCCTGAGTTCGGGGGCCTGAGTTCGGGGGCCTGAGTTCGGGGGCCTGAGTTCGGGGGCCTGAGTTCGGGGGACCGGGGTGGGAGGTTCTTCTCCTGATGGGAGGGGGTGTCGTTGTTTGGGGTTTCGGTTCGAGGTTCGGGGTTGAGATCGGGAAGATCTCGATCTCTCTCTCTGATAGGAGTTCGGTCGTTGTTGACGGGTTGAGTTCGATGACGAAGGAAACTCGCCTCTATGCCAGTGGGTCTCATGGGCGGGTACTAATCTTGTGTCACAACGGTTCTTGAGTTTCAAGAGGTTGTTGTGAAACTTGACAGAATCGGCTAATGTTCACTAACTGCTTCTAGTTCTCGGCTTAAACCTCCTCCCACACCCCCCCCCTGCCACCTCCGGAAGGCTCTATGGATTCCAACGGGGCCTCTAGAACCCAGAATAAGAACCCTTCTTCAGATGGTGATGGGTGAGGGAGGGGTCAGAAGAAAGGCATCTTGGTAAAAAAAAAAAAAAAAAGTGAGATAAAGACTGCCAGGGACTGAAGGCGTGGAGTGGATGGTGGGAGTGGGGGAAGGAAGGGGGAGGTGTTGGAAGTGTAGAGGAGTGACGGGGTCCTTAATTACTTTTGGTTGCTGTTAGAAACTTGTTAGGTTTGGGTTTTTGTGTTTCGGGGAGGGAGGTGAGTGAGGAACGGGGAGAAGGTGGCCCCATTCTTCAGCGACTTTTTCTTGGGTTTCTTTGCTCGGGAGCTTCTTCTTCTTCTTCTTTGGGAGTCGGTGATACACACTTGTAGTTAGGGCTCGTGTCTGTGTATATGCGTGTGTATATGTGTGCGTGTGTGTGTGTGTCTGTGTGTGTGTGTGTGTGTGTGTGTGCATGTGCGTGTGTCTTTGTGTTTGTGTATATATATACTCGTGTGTGTATATATATATGTATATATATATATATAATATGTACAACACTGAATGGGTCCCAGTGAACAGATTTACATTTATCAACCACAATTCACTTTAATCCTAACCCATCAACATCGAGGAATTCGAGTGTGTGTGTGTGTGTGTGTGTGTGTGTGTGTGTGTGTGTGTGTGTGCGTGTATGATTTTGCAGGTATGTAACCATGAAATATATTTATCTAATTCATTATCTAATAAATTAATTCATTTACTAATATTTTTCCTTTTTCTCTTTTCAGGTATGTAGCCGTGTGATGCTGTGTGTGTTCGTGGTCCAGGTCCCGCTAAACGTTGTATTGCTGTGCTGCACTCAACCCGCCCGCCCCCCGCGGTCCCGCCTCCCCCCAGCCCCCAACCACCCCCTCCGTCTCACTACTACGACTACCCCGACTATCACTACTACTACTACCACTACTAGTACGATACTCCCCTCCCTCGAGGTCTCGTACTTCTGTCTATGTACAGATAAAATCTCTTTGATCAACCTCGGGTCTGTCTATTGCTGGGGAATAAACGGTAAATGTCTTGCTGTCATATCTGTCTGTCAAGCACTCGAACCCGTCAACCCTGCCCCCCCGTCCTCTCCTCTTCCACCTCCTCTACCACCACCTCCACCGCCTCATCCACCTCCACCTGCCTGTCTCCACTTTACGCCTGTCCTTTGCCTGTGTGTCTTGAGATCTCAAGATTGTTTTGTGTTCTGTCTCTTTCTGTCTGTTTTACTGTTTGTTACGTACACGCACTTCACCAACTCTCCCTCACTTCCTGCCCCTCCCCCACGGCGTCTCCTCCCTCAGAGCACACCCGTTCTCCAACATCGTCCCCATCATCCCGTCTCTGACTCCCTTCACCAACACAAGCCCCAACACTTGCGGGCTTCTCGTTCCTTCCTCCCTCTTCTCCCTCACCCCGTTCCTCGACTCCCCTTTTCGAGTTTCAGCCTCTCCGTCTTATACCTCAGAACCTGCTACGTCGCTCACGCCTTCGTCAGGAACCTCTTCGTCGGAAGGTTCCTCGACTTCCCACTGTGACACGACCTCCAACCCTTCCCCTTCTTCGGGTCGCTCTCTTTCCACCTCCTGACCTTCCTTCCTCCTCCTCCTCCTACTCTTCCTCCTCCTCTTCCTCCTCTTCCTCCTCCTCCTCCTCCTCCTCCTTGACCCTTTCTTCCTTCTCTACTGGAATCTTTTCCTTTTCTTCGCCTCCCTCTCCAGTTCCTTATCTTCATTTACTTCCTCTTCTGTTTCATTTGTTTAATCCTCCCTCATCCATCTATACCTACCCCACTTCCTTCTGCTCCTCTCTTATCAACTTCTTCCTCTTCCCTCATTCCTTCCACAATTCTCTCTCCCATTTTCTCCTCCTTTGCCTCTCCTTGACCAATCACCAGGTCTTGGTCCTCCTCTTCCTCCTCCTCCTCCTCCTCTTCCTCCTACTCCTCCTTCTCTTCATCCTCGTCCTTATTGTCATCCTTCTCCAGTTCATCCTTCTCCCTCTCCTTGTTCACATCTTTTTCTTTTTCCTCGTCTTCCTCCTCCTCCTCCTCCTTCTCTTTTTCCTCCTTATTCCCATCCGCGTTGTCCTCCTCGTCCTCTTTCTCCTCGTCCTCGAAGGCCTCGTCCTCGGTCTCGTACTCGTCTCGTTACGCGATCAAGGAGAACACTGCTTCTTGTGTCCACAGCAACGCCTCGAACACATTCACCTTTCTTCACGACTCACCCTTGGCTCGTACAGTCACTCACACTTATAAAGTTACATTTTCGTATATATATATATATTTTCCCCTCGTAATTTCAATTCCCGCTAGAATATTTACACGCACAAATAATCACGGAAGCCGTCTAGGTATGACGTCATAGATATGACGTCATAGATTTAGGGACAGACTCGTTAGCGTATGTGAAGGTCTAAGACTTCGTTATCTTCGATTATCGTAACGCTTTGCAGTCTCATCGTAAACATTAGAATGAAATAATATTTTTTTCTTTGTTTTTCATTTTTACTTTTTTCTCCTGGTCTTGCATCGTTGGAAGGTCTTTGACCAGTTTAGGAAGTTAGTTAACGGGGATTTAGCCATTGGGTGTTAGGAATTAATCAAAGTTATTCCAAAGTTAGTTAACGGGTATTTGCGAAATCTGCTCTAACTCTAAGTTGGTTAGCGGATATTTGTAAGTTTAATATTACGACTACCAGGTTATTTGGGAGTCCCTAGGAGTACACTCTAGTCCCTTGTGGGGAGTAATAAGACTCCCAACTCTATCTGTTCGACAAAGCGCACAAGCGCTCATCATAGCGAAAAAGCGCTAGAACGAATATTGCCTTACTTAGCGAGTTTCGTACACGTCACACGAAAACCCCACCTTGAAGGATACAGAGGTATTCTTTGAATACATTTGTGTACATGAATATGTGTATATATACATAAATACATATATATGTGTGTGTGTATGTTCACGACTATGAACCTAAGCACATGATCAAGTTCGTGATGCGTTGTACAGCTTGTTCAACAAGACCCGTCAACCACCTCGCTCTACACTCGCCAGTTGGTCTGTCCTTCATCCCAGAAAACTTGAACGAAGTGTTTCTGAACGTACCTGAATCTTTTTGAACACGAACGAAACTATATGACAAAGTCGGTTACAAAGTCCAATTGATCGACACGTCGCATATATAGAAAGTTTTCTAAACACTTGATCACACCTTGATAGAAACTTAACCAATCACTTGATCGCTTGATCACTGATATAATCTTAACCAATCACCTGATTGTCTGATCAAGTTCCTTATCGACTGATCATTCTTACAGAACTCCTCCTCCCCCCTAATCACCTGATCGACTGATTGGGAGATCAGACTTCCCTCATCAGCTGGTCGACGTGTCCTAGGAGTTCTTTTGTCGAAGTTGCAGACTTTTTCAAGTTCTCGATCTGGTGCCCTTCTTCGGGTAGGTCCTCCTGTTCTTCGTCGCCGTCGGGTAGGTTCTCTTTGCGTTAACGAAAAAAAGAAGAAGAAGAAGAAGAAGAAAGGAATTTTGATGTTCGGGGTCGCGCGCCCGCGTCCTTGTATTCGGTTTACACGAGTACCGTTAGTTTCTTTTCCGTAGCTAACTAGGTCTCTTAACTAGTCGAAGTAGGTCGTTATCTAGCTTGATGACATCGGGACTGTATTCGGTCGTCGATGTCGAGAGTACAAAATTATTTTTTTGCCGTCTTTCTAAACGTAGAATAACGCGCGCACAACTTACAAGAGTTGCTGTAATCTTATACGAATACATACAAGAATACGCATACAAGAATACAACCCCGCACGTACACGCAAATGCGTCATTACAAAGGTAGTTCGAAGCTCGTAAGAATAGACATTCAGATATACATAGAGATATATGTTCACGTCTTTACGAAAGGAGTTACGAATTAAACACGCGCATGCGCGGACACTATTTTGCATATGATTATAACGTGTTTTTACGAATTTGTGCGCGCACATGCACACACGCACACACACACACACATATGAATTTTCGTAAACGTACGCATGCACATGCGTAGGAAGAAACAAGATTAATAAAAATCGTCTGATTCCCCCGTATGGGCCAAAACTGTCTGGGAACAGAGTCCCAGAATTTTTCGCAAAAAAATATCTGTGTGTGAACTTTGTGTGGGATAAGCGTGTGTGCGCGCACGCGCGTGTGCGTGTGTACGTACGTGCGTGCGTGCGTGCGGGCTAGTCAAGTAGGACTTTGTGCGTGCGAACGCGCAAGAAGAACCGACGGGAGGACACATCGAAGTCTTGGACGGTTCTTGAGGACCACCTCAACCCTGCTCATTGATATTCCCTCCAAATCCTTCAAGAGAATTCCCTTTTCTTCCTTCAAAAGCCTCAAAGAGATTTGGCTTCTTACCTTCCTCCTCCTCCATAAAAATATTCTTGTTATCCTTATTCAGAACCTTCCACAAGGCTTCTGACCCTCTCTTCTTCGGCCTCTTTGACCTGGTCCTCGACCTCGTCTTCAACTTAGAACTGTGCCTCGAACTACACCTCGAAGTCCTCGATCTCCACCCATAGCTCCTGTTCGACCTCCTCCTCAATCTTCTCGAACACCACCTACTCCTCCTCGACCTCCTCCTCGACCTCCTCCTCCTCCAACTCTTCCTCGACCTCACCCTCGGCCTCGTCCTCATCACTCCCACCGGCGCGACGCCCTTGCACACGCCGTCAAGGTGCGGCGCTCCTCCGTGACCATAAACGCGGGTCGTCGAGTTGCTGCGTCCCCCGGGTACCCCGCGGCCGGTACGCTGTCGTGGCCGGGGTGGACCGAGGCGACGGCGGCGGCGGCGGCGGCGGCGGCGGCGGCGTCGGCCCGGCGGGGCGGGTGGGCTGGTGTTGGTGTTGTGAGCACCGTCCATCAGCCCACGCATCAGCAACAACAACAGCAGCAGCAGCAGCAGCAGTCGCAGCAGCAGCAGCAGCAGCAGCAGCAACAGCTACTTCCTCGTCAACAGCTGCAGGCGTGGTCTCCCCTGTACCCTTCGTGTCGTCCTGCCCTGCTACCAAGCACCATGGCCGCTCCATGTAAGATGAGAGCCTGTATGTGCATCTTGGCCTCATTCGAAACCCCCCTCCCCTCCCTGCCCGCCCTCACCTCGCGCCTGCCTGCCTGCCTGCCTGCCTGCCTGCCTGCCTGCCCGCTTGTCAGCTTGCTTGCCTGCCTGCCTGCCTGCCTGCCTGTCTGCATGAATGCTTCTAGCAGTCTTCCCCCATCCTTCCTCAGACCTTTCCCCATCCTCATCCTACATCCTCATCCTTATCTTTATCCTCATCATCTAGTGTCTTTCCTCGTCCATCATCCTTTCCCCCGTCCTGCCCTGCATGTGCATTATGCTCCTCATCCTTCACCCTATCCTCACCCTCTTCCCGGCTTCGCTCACGTGCCTCTAAGGGTGGAGGTCTGTTGGGCCTCTTCAGGATGACCCGGCCCTCCGAAGAATTACGGAAGTTCTCTGTAGTTCTTCACTATTCTTCAGAACCTTCCTCCTGCAGGAAAGGCTCTTCATTACATTCGTGAGTTTTCACGACTGAGAACGTGACGGGGGAGAACTCGGGTCTTGAGTAGGTTCTCCCTCCGAAGGTACAGTTCCTGTAGAAGGAACCTCACTGGAACCAACTCCTCTGGAAGTTGGAAACGGCTTGACAGTCCTCTAAAGAGGTCTTGTAATTCGATGACAAGCTGGCTACACTTCTGAAGGTACCATGAGCTGGGCCTGTTCTTAAGTCCGTGGTTAATCACTTCTAAACACTCCCGTGATTGAATCCACCATCACCACCAACAACCCCACATAAACTACACTCAGGAGGTCCTTGTCCTCTGGGAAAGCCTCTCTTGATGGTACCCCGAAGAGGACAGTAGCTGAGTATTTCTTTTAAGGAGGGCGCCAGCTGAAGAATGGCACACCATCTTCCAGACCCCTAGAGGAAGGGGCCCCATCTGGCTAAACCATCCGAACAAGGACGTGAGTGCAGCGGGGAATATGCTTTCTGGTGCAGCTGTTTGCTTTGCCTGCCTGCCTGCCTGCCTGCCTGCCTGCCTGCCTGGCTGTCTGGCCGTCTGCTTCAGTGCACGTGTCCCTGGAGAGGTCTGATCTTCCAGGTCCGAAATCTCTCGTAGGGACGAACCTGTTGCTTTGAGCTATTGGAACCCATGTTAAGAATCCTGTATCTAACATATAATACTTCTCCTCTTTCTTTCTTTTTTTTTTTTTACTTTAATGAAAAGGACGGAGATCCATGGAGGTTGCATCAGTTATCTACGCAGAAGGGACAAGTAAGATAACCTAACTTTAAACTTGTCTTGTGTGAAAAAATAAGAAAAAACCGGGCAGGAGTTTCTTTTTATTCTTCCGAGACGAGAACTGACTCCAGCCCCGGAATAGTGTCCTCGAAATAGTGATCACTTCTTATTTTATTCATTACTGTTTAACGCATATGAAGTAGGAATGTGAATATGTGAATATGTATACACATGATGTATGCATGTATACATTCTTAAATACGTAGAATCACACACACACACACACACACACACACACACACACACACACACACACACACACACACACACACACACACACACACACACACACACACACACGTATATATGTAGTTTCATATATACATATAACATATAATTCATATTATGTATATTTTATGTATATATATATATATATGATATATATATATATACACACCACAGTATACCAATGTAGATACGTATTTGAATGCATACACATGAGTATGTATGTATGTATGTTGGATAGAGGTATTTAATACTAATATTTTCATTATATTAATCTTAGTATCATTGAATTTTGTACAATTATTCTTTTACATGAAGCTTGTCTATTGGTATTCTATATCCTAAGTGCCTAGTATGTACAAGGTAACCCATGATAGTGTAGTATTTGTCTTCGGAAATTTATTCTTATTTCAGCAAATAATAATAAAAAGAATTCTGTCGTTTGTGGCACACTAGAAGCACCAAGGAGCCTCATGGCGTATGCCTCAAGTACTACTTGGGAGTATTGGAGGACTTGAGGATTGGAGTTCAAGGTTGATGGTCAAATTATACTTAAGAATGAAGGTGGGAAGGGCGTTTCTTAAGCGTTGGAGTGTGTTTGTGTTGGAAGCAAGATTGATACGCACTTAAGGACCGAAATATCATTTACAGGCTTGTCTTGTACATAGGGACGTACTGTACATATAGGTAATGATATATTGTGATGCTTTATTGAGCGTATTAGAGAGAGAGAGAGAGAGAATGCGTGTCCGCGTTAGCGTGTACATATGTTGACTAGTGCCCGTTGCGTGTGTACAGTATGCGTATGTCTGTGTACGCGTATATATATGTCAGCGTACACGTATGTATACATTAACATAGAGGGGCAAGGTCTTTGGTATATTTCGTCTTTGAGTGAAGATATTTCCTTAGAAATGATGAATCGTAGTACGCAACTTCATGTATACAGTTCTGTCACATTTTGTGTTTTAGGCAGGAAATGGTCAGAGAAGAGTAAAACACGAATGGGAGGGGCATCTGTTGGTCTACTCCCACAATGGGAGGGGCATCTGTTGGTCTACACCCATTCTGGGAGAGGCATCTGTTGGTCTACTCCCATTCTGGGAGGGGCATCTGTTGGTCTACTCCCACAATGGGAGGGGCATCTCTTGGCCTACTCCCATTCTGGGAGGGGCATCTGTTGGTCTACTCCCATTCTGGGAGGGGCATCTGTTGGTCTACTCCCAGAATGGGAAGGGCATCTGTTGGTCTATTCCCAGAATGAGAGGGGCATCTGTTTGCCTACTCCCATTCTGGGAAGGGCATCTGTTTGTCTACTCCCATTCTGGGAGGGGTATCTGTTGGTCTACTCCCAGAATGGGAGGGGCATCTGTTGGTCTACTCCCAGAATGGGAGGGGCATCTGTTGGTCTACTCCCAAAACGGAAGGGGCATCTGTTGGTCTACTCCCAAAACGGGAGGGGCATCTATTGGTCTACTCCCAAAACGGGAGGGGCATCTATTGGTCTACTCCCAAAACGGGAGGGGCATCTATTGGTCTACTCCCAGAATGGGAGGGGCATCGACTGTGTTACGTAGAATTGGGAGAAGCATCGGTTGAAATGACGATGATTAATTTAGTTGATTAATTACTTATATATTAAATAACTTCTTCTATATGGGAGGGGCTTATTGGTTGTTGAAGGGATCAACAGAAAGTTTCTTAATGTTACATGTTCTTTCGTTGTTTGCGTCTTGTTCCCTCCACCTCCCTCCAAGTTCTTTCTTTCTTTGCGTCTGGTTCCCTCCACCTCCCTCCAAGTTCTTTGTTTCTTTGCGTCTGGTTCCCTCCACCTCCCTCCAAGTTCTTTCTTTCTTTGCATCTGGATCCCTCCACCTCCCTCCAAGTTTCTTTGTTTCTTTGCGTCTGGTTCCCTCCACCTCCTTCCAACACGTGTCCTTCTCTGGCGCCCCTGGATTTTGGTTTCTTGCAACTGTCGCAACCAAATAAGGGTTGGACTCATTTGCAAATCAAACCCTCCATCCATTCTCTCTATTTCTCTCTCTCCTTTCTCTCACTCTCTCTGTCTCTGTCTCTCTCTTGTTCTCTCTAGCTCTCGCTTTCTCTGCCTGTCTCTTTCTCTATGTCTCTCTTTCTTTCTGTCTGTCTCTCTTTCTGTCTCTATGTCTCTCTGTCTCTCTCTCTCTCTCTCTCTCTCTCTCTCTCTCTCTCTCTCTCTCTCTCTCTCTCTCTATGTCTCTCTGTCTCTCTTTCTATATATATCTTTTTTCCTCTCGCTCTCTCTCGCTTTCTCTCTCTCTATGTCTCTCTCTCTCTCTCTCTCTCTCTCTCTCTCTCTCTCTCTCTCTCTCTCTCTCTCTCTCTCTCTCTCTCTCTCTCTTTCTATCTATATATCTCTCAACGTGTCTTCCGGGCTTCTGGAGAATATTTCTTCTGGAATTTCGATTTTTATTTTCTCCAGCCTTGTTTCTTGCTTGTTTCCTCCATCGGAGGCGTTTCTGAGCATTCCACCGCGAGGATTTTTGGTTCTTCGGCTCCTTCGGCTCTTTAGATGTAAGGAGATTTATTTTCCTTTTTTTTTGTGTGTGTGTGTGTTTATGTGTGTGTGCGTGTGTGTGTGTTTATGTGTGTGTGTGCGTGTGTGTGTGCGTGCGTGTGTGTTTATGTGTGTGTGTGTGTGTGTGTGTGTGCGCGTGTGTGTGCGTGCGTGCGTGCATGTGTGTGTGTGTATTTGTGTGGGTATCTGGGTGTGAGTGGGTGTGTATTTTGAGAGTTTGAGTACCTTGTTTGGACAACTCTCTGTGTACTCTCTCTTGTTATCGTTCTTCATCTCTCTCTCCCTCTCCCTCTCTCCGTCTCTCTTTCCTTTATTTATGTTATAAATGTTTATGGATATTCATTTTATATTTAGTTTCTGTCGTCTTAATATTTCATTTTTTCGTCTATTTCATCTTATTTCATTTCATTGTATCTTATTTTATTTGTTTAATGAAACTGATTTATCTATTCTTATCCGTTGACAACAGGCCTCTGGACTGTTGGTCCTCTCCAGTCACCTAGAACCGGGGTTCTGAACCTCTCTTCACGTATACCCCGTCCTTATGCATTGCTGTTGTTTAACCTCCTAGAGATGACTTCGACACTAAATTTAATCGTTTTTCATCCACTAACTACTAGTAGCTTTTGGTTGGCGGCCACACTTGTGAACCGCCGCGGTCCAATAAGGGTCCATGAACCACAGGTTGAGAACCCCTGACCTAGAAGACTGAGTTGACTCCAATCGTTTCAGTCTTATCCTTGGAGTGTCTTCGTCGCCTCTAAGAACGATTTTTTTTTTTTTTTTTTTTTTTTTTTTTTTTTTTTTTGCGCTCGCTAGTCCCCGGCTTTGTTCAAGATTCTTAAACAGGTCCGCGCGATTATTGCCAAGATGCGCACGACAAAAGGAGCGTATATCTTCAACCACGTATACGTACTGGCGTGTATTGAAGGCGTATTTGCTGGTGCATAAAGCGTGTGTATGTATGCGTGTGTGTGTGTGCCCGTGTATCGTACCTATGCTCGTAGGGCCCCGTCTTTGTATCTTTCAGCATCAAGTTTGTTCTGAATTTTTTTTGTATAGTTTTTGCACTCTGTGTGTGTGTGTGTGTGTGTGTGTGTGTATTCACTTGGTCTTTGGATCACGTGTTGGACTCGTGATCGACAGCTATTTCCCTCCTGGAAGAGAGCTCAGAGCTCGTAGGTCCGATCTATGGGTAATGCTATGACCTTGCACACACACACACCCCCAACTCCCCACCCACGAGAGTTGGAGTAACACCCCTCAGCGCTGCGATACTGATATTATTTCAGCCCTGGGCGAGAGTCGAACCCGGACCTCCGTAGTGGCAGGCCAGAGCTCTAACCACAGCGCCATGAGAGTGTGTGTGTGTGTGTGTGTGTGTGTGTGTGTGTGTGTGTGTGTGATCAAGCAGGTGGCGTGTTATTCTCTTGATTTTGTAATTTATTATTTGTCACTTTATCATGATTTATTGTGCAAGGTTCTTCATTATTTCAATTTCCCTAAGATCTATTGGATCTCGTCAACATTATAAAAAATATTTGAAATATTGTTAATTAATATTCATTGTCTATGGGGACTTATGGGAAGGGGATGGGGGATAGAATAGGGGGAAGGGGGAGAATTAGAAGGTAAGGAGTCTAAGCCAGGAGGCGCTGAGTACCTGCGGCCGAAGCCATCACCTTAGCTCTATCAAGCATTTTAGGGACCGTTGAATCAGTTCACAGTCACTGCTGGATATTGGAGAAGCGTGCAGGATTCGAACCCACAGTTAAGCGAGGTCGGGGGGTGGGGAGTTAATTATTTTTCAATTAATAGCCTTCCCTGAGTCTCCTCCTCGGCTCGAGTCCCGCGCACGAAGTCACAGGAACGTGGCGCTGTATCCAAGATCGTGATGGTGTTACTGTTTGTCCTTAGCAAAGGTAATTAAGGAATCAATATCCTTCCTCCCCTCCCCCCTCCCCCCTCCCCCTCCGCCACCCCCTCCCCCCCTCCACTCCACTCCTTTCCTACTTCCTCCCTCGTTCCTTCAATCTTGGAGGAAAGCTACGAGGTGGAGGAGGAGTAGTGGAAGAACAGAGAGAGGAAGAGGGAGAGGAGGAATAGGGGAAGGAAGAGGGAAAGGAGGAGTAGAGGGTAGGAAGAGGGATAGAAGGAGGTGGAGGGAGGAAGAGGGAGAGAAGGTGGAGGACAGAGAGGAAGGGGTAAAGGAAGAGTAGAACGAGGAAGAGGGAGATGAGGAGGTGAGAGGAAAGGAGAAGGAGGTGTAGAGGGAGGAGGAGGAGGAGGAGGTGAAGGAGGAGAGATTAGAGGAAATGAAAAATGAGAAGGTGGAGGAGAGAGAGCAAGGAGAAGAAGGTGGAGTACTAGGTGGAGATGGAGTAGGAGGAGGGGCATGGAGGAGTGGAGGGAGGACAAGAGAAAGGCCAGTTCCGATATTTAGTAGAAACACGGGCAGACTGTCCA
>NC_134817.1:3320000-3332500 GCF_046742065.1 Oratosquilla oratoria | reverse complement strand
CGATGACCTGACGGAGGTATGGGGCCACGACTCGCGACTCTGCTGGCACCGTGATCGATCCCTCGACCATAAAAGCGCTTTCGTCAGCGCGGGTGCCCCGGACCTGGTGGGCAAAAAGGGCTGCCATTAGAATGAAATATCGTTATGACGTAACAAATAGTGGCGTCATTAAAACGTCATTGACCGTTGGTTGCAAGTCACGTTTCCAAGCGTCTAGAAAAGTTTTCAGTTTAATGTGTTTTCCTGGGGGCGGGGGGGGGAGTGTCTTTCTCGCGAGGTTAATGCTGAATGAAATCGTCTGGATGGAGCCGTGGCTCCCAACCTTCTGTGGCTTCAGGTTCCCTTGCCAAGCCTTTCAGAAGTCCCCGGAACCCTTATTAGAAAATCTAAATTCTAGTTTGTCTGTATTTTGTTGACTCAGCATCAGTGTAACAAAATGTTGTCCCTGGATAATATGAAAACACTCATCTTTACACTGATGCTGCTTTAAGGAACAGAAATGGATGACAATACAAAAAGAGAGAGAGAGAGAGAGAGAGAAAGAGAGTCGGTAATAAGAAAATTATTTTTGACCCGAATTTCGGCGGCACCCTCAGTTGATCTCACGGCACTCTATGGTGCCGCGGCACACCGTTTGGGAACCACTGGGCCGCTGGAGGGAGGGCTGTCGAAATTACACTAGTAGTTAGTAGGGATTAGTTGTAGTTGTAAGTAAAGACTTGTTACTCATGGGGCTGTACCGTCCATCACTGGGCAGTCCGGGGGTTCTGCAATGGACCACAAGGTAGCACAAGCGTGTAGGAGATTGGGTCATTTCATCAGCATGTAGGTGGTATTCGCACGCGAGTGCACACACACACACACACACACACACACACACACACACACACACACACACACACACACACACACACACACACACGCACATACGCACACACACACGCACACGCATGCATATACTAAGAGCTCTCATTTGAGAGAGTAATAGCTGTCGATCACCAGTCCAGCACGTGATCTAAGACCGTGAGGAACCGCACACACGATTACACACACACACACACACACACACACACACACACACACACACACACACACACACACACACACACACACACAATCAAACAAACACACACACACACACACACACACACACACACACACACACAGTAGCACTTGTCAGCAAGATGGGGAAAAAATTGCAAATATATACAAACGCCATTAACGGGTTAAACAGTACTTTTCACACACGGACCTGGGCACCGCGAGTAAAGTTCTCAAGATGCAATCACGGGGCCTTTGTTGCGTTTGTGTGCTTTTATGTGTTCTTGTGTCCTGTTTGCCTTGGTGAGTGCGCGCCTAACTCTATGTAAATATTTGCCTTTGTGTACATGCTTGCTTGCTTGCGTTCGTGTGTGTGTATGTTTGTTTGTGTGTGTGTATGTATGTATGTGTGTGTGTGTGTGTGTGTGTGTGTGTGTGTGTGTGTGTGTGTGTGTGTGTGTGTGTGTGTGGTCTTTTTGCCTCGTTAAAAGGAAGAAGTTTGAGTACGAAAGGTCAGAGTGTGTAGATATTTCATAGCCACTGTTCTGTCTAAGCACTTCTAACAAAGGTGACGATTTATTAATTTTTTGTTTATTATTTATTCAATTATTTATGTATTTATTTATTTTGAGAGGGAGTAAAGGACTTATACACGTGTCTGTGTCACAGCGTAATCGCATTTAATAGTGTTTACATACAAATGACCACAGAAATATGATACATTACACACGCGTGCACACACACACACACACACACACACACACACACACACACACACACACACACACACACACACACACACACACACACACACACACACACACACACAATCTATGGTACAGTTGTAGAGTTCCTGGCCGCCACTACGGCGGTCCGGGTTCGAATCCCGCCCAGAGCTGAATTAATTTCAGTATAGCTGCACTGTGAATCGTTACTCCAACTCTTGTGGGCGGGGAGTTGGGTGTGTGTGTGCGTGTAAGGTCACAGCATTACCCATAGATCGGTCATACATAAGCTCTGAACTCTCTTCCGGGACGGAAATAGCTGTCGACCTCGAGTCCAACACGTTATCCAAGACCGTAGTGAATCACACACACACACACACACACACACACACACACACACACACACACACACACACACACACACACACACACACACACACACACACACACACACACACACACACACACACACACACACAGCATTACCCATAGATCGGTCATGTATGAGCTCTGAGCTCTCATCCGGGAGGGAAATAGCTGATGATCACCAGTCCAACACGTGATCCAAGACCATGGTGAATCACACACACACGAAATGCTGTTGTGTGCGAAGATAATGACTTTCTTTTGAAATATGAACATGGTTTTTTTCATTTTACATGAATTGTAGGGAAATGTGGAAGAACTGTAGGTTGTAGGGAAAGTGGAGGGAAGAGGTGGATGTGAAATTGTAGGCTGTGGAAGTGGAGGAACTAAGAGGACTGTGAATAGGAAGAGGCAAGAAAGGAGAGAGAAATGGAGAAACGATAGAAAGAAAAAGGAACAAAAAATGAAACGAAAAGAGAAATGTTGGAATGAGTTTTATAACCTATTCCCACCACCACTTCCACCACTTCCACCATTTGCGTCACTATCACCTCCACCACCACCACTTAAACCACCATTACCACCACTGATGTCTCCATCGCCACAGACACTACTTTCACCACTATCACCTTCACAATGCACACCAACACCGTTCCTGGGCATTAGTTGAAGCTCAGTGTTGAGTCCACTTGTCCCTGGCACGGGAATGTTTTATCATGTGTACATAGTGCCTCACCCGCCCTGGACCCCGGCCCGCCGGTCGGCGTGACGTCACCGTTTACAGATTTGTCCCATTTTATTCAGGTGCTCGTAGTCAGTGACACCAGAGTGTGAGTAGTACCTCTCTCTCTCTCTCTCTCTCTCTCTCTCTCTCTCTCTCTCTCTCTCTCTCTCTCTCTCTCTCTCTCTCTCTCTCTCTCTCTCTCTCTCTCTCTCTCTCTCTCTCTCTCTCTCTCTCTCACTCTACATTAACACTGACGTGTATCGTCACCGTGTTATGTTATGTCGGCATAAAAAGCTTAATAAGTATAACGAACAGTAAACCCAGGTTTATGGGCTGCACAGATGTTATCTCACTGGACTTTATATTAATACACAGAAACATGAAAACCTACTCCCCCGGGGGACTCAGCGGGTCCTATGGCGGAGGGCTCAATCTATTTGAGATTTTTATATATATATATATATATATATATATATATATATATATATATATATATATATATATTTTTCATTCCCCTCCTCCTCCTCATCCTTCTCCTCATCCTTCTCCTCCTCCTTTTCCTCCTCTCTTCTTCTTCCTCCTCTCTCCTCCTCTTCCACTCTTCTCTTTCTCCTTCTCTTCCTCCTCTTTCTCCACTTCCTCCTGTTCCTCCTAATCCTCTTCCTCTTACTCTTCCTCCTCCTCCTTGTCTTTCTCCTCCCCCTTTTCTCCCTCCTCCCCCTTTTCTCCCTCCTCCTCCTCCTCCTCTTCCTCCACCTTCTCTTCCCTCTCCTCCTCTTCCTCCACCTCCTCTTCCCCCTTCTCCTCCTCTTCCTCCTACTCCTCCTCCTCTTCCTCGTCCTCCTCTTCCTCCCCTCCTTCTCTTCCTCCTCTTCCTCTTCCTCCTCCTCCTTCTCTTCCTCCTCCGCTCGCGCACATCTACCTGCTCTCTAATCGTGAGACCCTCAGACTCTCCCTACATAACCACGTATGTTGTCGTGAGACGCTCTTCCTGTAAGTCAACAACCCCCTCCTCCCTCTCCTCCACCTCCGTGCCTCCTCCACCTTCCCCCTCCCCCTTCCTCCCCTCCCCCTCCTCCCCCCTCCTCCCCCTCCTCCCCTCCTCTCCCCTCCTCCCTCCTCTCACGCCCGCGTCATATTTGTCTTTCTTGCAAAGTGGGCACATGGTGAAGCGGGAACGTCCCCGCTCTTGGAGGACCACTGACGTCATTTCCAGCAGATTCTGTAGTAGCTCGAGGAGGAGGTTGTATGGATGGATGAAAGCGGGTATTCGAGGACCAGGTTTTAAGAGCCCCTCAAGTGGGAGTGGGAGATGATGGGGAGTTTAGTCGTCCTCGAGGAGGAGACTAAATCAAGACATAATCCTTTCAAGATTAGATGAAAGGGAATTAACGTGTTGGGTTCGAGGATGAGGTGTCCTTTCGAGGACGAGATATCCTCTCGAGGACGAGGTGTGCCCTCGAGGATAAGATATGCTATCGAAGGTGAGGTGTCATATCGAGGACGAGATGTGATCTCGAGGAAGAGGTGTGACCTCGAGGAAGAGGTGTCATTTCGAGGACGAAATGTCTCGAGGCTGTGTTGTTGAACAAGACCACATTCTCGTCGGAGAAGAGAGGAGACGTCCTCCTCTACATTGCCCCTTCATGTCTCCGAGGACGAGGTGGTTGGGACAGGAAGGCTCCCCCTCGAGGGGGGAAGCACCAAGTGGGCCTTGAGAGTTCCGCAAGGTTTTGTTCCTCGTGTGGACTCTCTCCGGCCGAGGGGGACGTGTCAACATGGACTTCGTGGTCCTACGAAGGGTGAGGGTGTGCCTGCTGACGAGAGGTACCATCTTCGTCCTCTCCTTTTTTCACATGTATTTACTTATTAATCTTTTATTCCTTTTTTGGGGTCTGAAGACTCCTTTAAAGGGTTTCCTCTGGCTTGGGTCAGATGATTGTATATTCTTTTCTTATTATGTACTTTTTTTTTAGGTCTAAAGGCGCCTTTTTAGGCCTTTTTTAGGCTGATGATTGTGGAGTTAGCTGTGTAATGGATGACGACCTAGTTAAAGAATTATGGATTTCTTCTTTGAGATCGTGAGAAGCTGAAGACCACAGACTCCTTCCCAGGAGGTCTTCTGGTACCGGAGGCTCTCCGGAAGCTTCAAAAAGGCCAAGAACCACGAGTTCGTGGATGCCGGGCGATTCTACTCAGTCTTGAAATGACCTCCAGAAAGCTCGTTGAGAACCAGTAGGCCGAGGCCGTCATCTCTGCCCTATTGGAGAGGAGTGCGGGATTCGAACCCACAACTAAGAGAATGCGAAACCGACACGCTTCCGATTTTGCCAGCCAGCCCGTCGATTTTATTCAGTGTACGGTCAATGTCGTCGTGCACACGGCGAAAGCGGTAGAGATTCAAGTAACACTTGGAAAACAGAAGTCCGACTTGGGTCAGAGGACAAATCTGAGGAAATTATCGGTGGTATTCTTAAAAAAAAATCTTTCCCTTCCAAGGATTTATATAAGATTTATATCAGGATTTTTTTTTTTTTTTAGGAATACCACCGTATAATGCAGAAGTAAAAGAAAGAGACGGAGGGTTAGCGGGAGTCGGGGGAGGAGGCAAAGAGGACGTATAGGATAACCAGTGCAATAAGCATATTGACTAGACACCGAGAACGGCTAGACAAATCGTGGAGGAGTACGAGGGAAAAGTTTGCAGAAGTAACGCGGCAAATTTAGGGAGAGGCCTTCATACAATAGTGTACTGAAAGTTTACGATTTGGCTGAACGTCATGACCTGCCCAACTCAGAGGTACCTAGGGCGGCGCCTCGACTTTCTGGACTGGGGAATTGAATGTACTAGGATTCCCGTAGCACTACGAACTCGTTTTCTGTCAGTGGGACTAGATCAGACTCCACTCCCGACCTCCGTATAAAGTAGCAACGCGCTAATCCGCTCTTGATAATAGATGTAACCTTATGGTATGGTCAGAGATTCAAAATCGAGGCGAGCTCAGCCACTTTCTTGACACACACACACACACACACACACACACACACACACACACACACACACACACACACACACACACACACACACACACACACACACACACACACACATGACACGATGGCGCGGTTGGTAGAGTTCCCGGCTGCCACTACGGAGGTCCAGGTTCGAATCCCGCCCAGGGCTGAAATAATTTTAGTATCGCTGTGCTGCGACTCGTTACTCTAACTGTCGTGGAAGGGGAGTTGGGTGTGTGTGCGTGTATGGTCACAGCATTACCCATATATGAGCTCTGAGCTCTCTTCCGGGAGGGAAATTGCTGTCGATCATAAGTCCAACACGTGATCCAAGACCATGGTGAATCACACACATACACGCACACACAAATTCTGTCCTTCCTTTATGCTACTTTCCTTATATCTTTTCTTCTACCTTTTTGAGTCCATCTCTTCGGTATGGTTTTGCCTTCCAAGGATAGAAGCGCTGGTTACGAAATACGAGGTAGTGGAGAACAGACAAGAAGTGAAAGAGAGAGTAGCCAAAAGCCAGAGAGCAGCCAAGAGCTGAAAGAGAGTAGCCAAGAGGAATAGAAGAGCAGTCAGTAGGCAGTAAAGAGTAAAGAGCTAGAGGAACCAGTAGGGACACAAGAAGTAAAAAAAGAGGAACCAAGAGCGGATGGAAACTATAAAGTGACGGAAAAGAGCAGCCGGGGGATGGAAGAGAGCTGCCAAGGAGTGGGAAAAAAGAAGAGGAAAAAGAGCAGAAAAAGAGCAGCCGGGGGATGAAAGAGAGCTGCTAAGGAGTGGAAAAAAGAGGAGGAAAAAGAGCAGACGGAGGAAGGAAGAGAGGTGCCAAGGAGTGGGAAAAGAGAGGAGGAAAAAGAGCAGAAAAAGAGCAGCCGAGAGACGAGGGGCTGCGGCTCAGCGTGAGTCGCTCTCCAACATTTTATGGTCTGCTTTTATTGCGTGAGGCTGTGTGTGCGTGTGTGTGTGTGTGTGTGTGTGTGTGTGTGTGTGTGTGTGTGTGTGTGTGTGTGTGTGTGTGTGTACGCGCCCGCGAGCATGTATATCTAACCGAAGTATGTGTATTTATGTACATGTACGTGAAGTCATATATTCCTTCATGTACGTACAAGAATATGTGCACCATTAAGGAGTATGTACACTCGTGTATACACACGCGCCCATGTGTGTTTATACATAATTTGGAGTATATTTCTGTATTTTGTACATGTACACGTGAAGTCGTGAATGTGTATATTCCTGCATGTATGTACAAACACACGTACATGATCGATGAGTTACGTACACCCGTGTAAACGTGTGGCTGTAAACTTGCCTCGGTGATCCAAAATACGTACACAAATCTACATGCGTTTCAGTAAGTACCCGCTAGGGCTTGAAATTTAAGTGTGTGTGTGTTCATGTTTGTATGCGCGCTGGCTAGAACGCATTTCGGGCTGCCTCGATGTCTACACGGCTGGCGAGAGCATATGTCTGTCTGTAAGTGACTATGGCTTTCCCCCCCGAAAGAATATATGTCTGTGCTCATGTGTCTTAGTCTACGTGATCGCCATTCCTATGCACGTGGCTTCCATGCTCTCTTTAACACACACCTCAGTAGAGAAGGTGTGTGTGTGTGTACTCACTGTGGTCTTTGGATCACGTGCTGGACTCGTGAACGACAGATATTTCCCTCCCGGAAGAGAGTTCAGAGCTCCTATGACCGATCTATGTGTAATGCTGTGACCTTACACGCACACACGCACCCCCGCCATGGAGAGTTGGAGTAACGACTCGAAGCGCAGCGATACTGAGATTATTTCAGCCCTGGGCAGGATTCGGACCTGGACCGCCGTAGTGACAGTCGGGAACTCTACCATCTCGCCACCGAGCGTGTGTGTGGGTGGGGAGGGGAGGGAGTAAAATTTGTGGAAAAGTGTCCTGGGGTGGGAAAGGGAGAATGGGGACTCTTAGGGACAGGGAAGTATGTAGGTAAAGGTGTCTCGATTGGGTTAAGTATGGGTATATTGATGGTAGAATGGGGAGGAGGGAAGGGGAAGGGGGAGTGTAATTAGCCTAAGCTGACGTCACAGGATTTTTCCGTAACGACGGGGAAGGAAGGGGACATCAAGGAAGTATCGGTGGTATTCTTAAAAAATTCTTTCCCTTCCAAGGATTTATGTAAGATTTATATAAGGAAAGATTTATATAAAGAAAGATTTTTTCTTTAAGAATACCACCGTAAGATTCTTACAGTGGTATTCTTGAAAAAATCTTTCCAAGGATTTATATAAGATTCCTATAAGGAAAGATTTATATATGGAAAGAATTTTTTTTAAGAATACAACCGTATGAATGGGTCGATAAGGGATTCTTGTGACATGTATCACGCAAATATCTGCTATGAAAATTCCCTGCAATAGTTAGGTATTTATGTTCTACTTATAGAAGTCCACAGGTAAAAACGTGGTTGGGAAAGAAGGAACAAGAAAGTGTGTGCGTGTGTACGTGTGTATGTGTGTGTACGCATGTATGCTTGTGTGTGTGTTTGGAAACTACTTCTTCATAGAGAAGTCTTAAGATAAGGTTTTTTTCTAGTTGAGATACAGAAAAAGGTTTTCATCACAAGTGTTCCCTCCACCCCCAACCAAAAAAAAAAAAAAAAAAAAAAAAAAAAAAAAAAAAAAAAAAAAAAAAAAAAAAAAAAAAAAAAAAAAAAAGATAAAGTAGAGCAAGGGTTCTAGGAATGGGATGATGTCTAATTGGAATTGTTAGGAAGGGAGGGCGTCTGTGTTTACAATTAGTAGAAGAAACAAGATTCTTGCATATGACGAAGTCGTCTCGAGGACCTCGACCAAGACCAGCTTGCTTGGGGGGGAAGGGGAGGGGGGGCTCTTTGTAACGCCTTCGTCCTTAAAGAGTCTCCAAACTAACCTCTCTCTCTCTCTCTCTCTCTCTCTCTCTCTCTCTCTCTCTCTCTCTCTCTCTCTCTCTCTCTCTCTCTCTCTCTCTCTCTCTCTCTCTCTCTCTCTCTCTCTCTCTCTCTCTCCCTCTCTCTCTCTCTCTCTCTCTCTCTGTTTCTCTCTCCCTCTCCCTGTGTTGTCTCTCTCTCTCTCTCTCTCTCTCTCTCTCTCTCTCTCTCTCTCTCTCTCTCTCTCTCTCTCTCTTTCTCTCTCTTTCTCTCTTTTTCCCCTTGACCCTCCCCCTCATTCATTCCCTCCTTTCCCTTCTCTCTCTCCGTCCCCATCCCTTCCTATCCTCCTTCGTTCCACCAAAAAAGAGGAGGGGACGAAGGAAGAGAGTAGACCATAAAAGGAGGTCGAGGAGACAGTGGGGTATATATTTTGTGGAGGAGATGGAGGGCACGTTGGAGAGAATAGAGTGGAGGTAGAAGGAGTGGGAGTCAACTGCCCCTTACACAATAAAAACCCTCTGGTTTTGTGAATATGAGGATATTAGGTCAATTGGGAAAGGAGGGAAGGAGGGAGAGAGGGAGAGTTAGAGGTAAGAGGCAGAGAGAGTGGGAGGGATAGAGGGAATAGGGAGAGGAAGAGGGAGGTGGAGGATGTATAGAGGGATTGAGAGAGAGAAGGGGAGGTGAAAGAATAAGGAAGAAGAGATAGAGTAAGAGGTAAGATGGAGAGAAGGAATTGTGAGAGAGAAGAGGAAAGGAAGGGAGGAAGGCATATGGATGGAGGAAGAGGAGATAGAGTGGAGAGGAAAGAGGGAGAAATGGTGGAGTAAGAGGGAGGAGGGATGAGATGGTTTGAAGAGGTATACAGTACCTCTAGTATGTAGAGCTTCCTTTTACATAGCTGTGGTCGCTCTCATCATTTACCTCTTCCTTCTTCACTGAACCTTTGTTTAGCAGAACCCCTGTTCGGCAGAACTTATGTTCAAGAAAGCTTTTGTTCAAGAAAACTTTGTTCAACAGAACCCGTGTTCATCAGGACCCATGTTCGACAAAACCTATGTTCAAGAAAGCTTTTGTTCAAGAGAATTTTGTTCAACAGCACCCATGTTCAACAGAACATATGTTCAAGAAAGCTTTTGTTCAAGAGAACTTTGTTCAACAGAACCCATGTTCAGTAGAACCTACTTTCAAGAAAGCTTTTGTTCAAGAGAGCTTTGTTCAACACAACCCATGTTCAAGAAAGCTTTTGTTCAAGAGAACTTTGTTCAGCAGAACCCATGTTCAAGAAAGCTTTTGTTCAACAGAACCTATGTTCAGATGAACAGACTCGTTGGTCGGAAGCCTAGTCCAGGAAGCCCTTCAGTCGCAAACATAATGCCCTCGAGTAGCCTTGTTAAGTGGCAGACATCTTTCATCATTAGGACTGATCCGAAGTCCTTGAACAAGAAGGAACAAAATTCACGAAGAGTGCTCCCATAGTGGATGGGTATAGCATGTTGTCAACCCACTTTAATGAGAGGCTCGGTCACGTGATGCTGAATAAAATCGCTAGACTGTAGCTAGAATAAAGACGTAATTGTTAGTGTCTGCCATAAGAAGGAGTCGTTAAGACGTCACACCATTCCAACGGGCCTTGACCTTTGACCGGGAGATGTTATGCGTTGGCAGAGATGCTGATCATCTGTCCGCGCGTGCCAACAAAGATTTTGTTGTTGTCCATGGTTGTCCCATTTTGTCTTTCTTCGCTGGGCCACAGCCAGTTTTCTTTGCGTTGTGACGCCGTACTTGCTATATTTTATTTTATTTCTCTGTCTCTCTCTCTCTCTCTCTCTCTCTCTCTCTCTCTCTCTCTTATATATATATATATATATATATATATATATATATATATATATATATATTTTTTTTTTTTTTTTTTTCTCGTTATGGAGAATGTCTGGGGTGGGGAGATGGGGGGAAAGGGAGGGGGACCTAGTCACAGTCCTCCCCTTCCCCCCACTTTTCCATTATGTTCATATTATTTGTCGGCGTCGGGTTGCGTCGTTCGTCGGTTTCTCTGTTCCATTCATCGTCGTGGCATTTCTTTGATGTCTTTCTTCTTTTTCTTTTTTTGACTTGTTTCTCTTTGGTCTGTCTCTCCATTTTCTTTCTCGATTGTACTCGGGGTGCCTCGCGCGCGCACGCGCACACAAATACGTACACAGTGCGGAAAACAAAACATAATTGTATATATATGCACATTCACGTGAGCGTTTATATACGTGTATATATATATATATATACACACACCCGTATACACACGAACACACACACACACACACACACACACACACACACACACACACACACACACACACACACACACACACACACACACACACACACATGGGGAGTTGGGTGTGTGTGCGTGTAAGGTGACCCATAGATCGGTCATATTAGAACTCTCTTCCGGGAGGGAAATAGTTGTCGATCACGAGTCCAACACGTGGTGGATCACTCACACACGCACAAGCACACAGACACACACACATACACACGCACACACACACACACACACACACACACACACACACACACACACACACACACACACACACACTCACGCACACAAACTCTTCTTGATTTCTGAATTTCTAATTTTTACAACTTAATTTCATTTTCAGTTGTTGATTCTCGTTTCCTCTGTTGAATATATATTTTTAATTTTATATTGTTTTTTTTATTGCTATTTGTTATGGCAATTTTGTATTTTCTTAAATACTACAATACGATTTTCTTTACCACCCTTTCTCCGTTTTCTATGATAGGTTTTCGTTTTCGAAATCTAGATTCCCAATTTCTGTGTCAGGTTTCTTCGTCCGATTTCCTTCTAGAATTGTATTCCATTTGTCATTTTTTTTTTTCACAGAAGTCCTGTGTTTGCAAAGTGACATAGTTTTGTAGTGGAGAATTTAATTTTAAGGTAAAATTTCGTTTTCTTCAGGTCACCGTGTTTCAGGTGAAGTGTCACGAGAAGCGTGTTGCTTAAGGGTGTCAGGAACGGCAGAAGGATTGTGAGGTCTCTGGCACTCCTACCCCTCCCAGAAGTGACAAGTGTGTGTGTGTGTGCGTGTGTCTGTGTGTGTGTGTGTGTGTGTGTGTGTGTACTCGTATGTGTATGTTTGTGTGTGTGGGTATACTCGTATGTGTGTGTGTGTGTGTGTGTGTGTGTGTTGCATGTGTATATGTGTTTGTAGTCGTGTGTATATGTGTGTGTATACATGTACAATTGAGAAAGATCTTATCCGCCAGAAACTGCGCAGTTGTAGTATATTATAAAAACTATTAAAAAAAAACTAAAATGTAAAATGTAACAAAACAAATGTAAAATGTAAAAACAAATTTCAAATAAATTCGTCTTTGGTGAGGAGGCGATTTTTTTTTTTTTTTTTCTTTTCTTTTACAAGACCGTCGGTGTCTTTTTTACGCGAATTAAAACCGCCTTTTGGTGCCAATACACGCTGGCAAAACGCCGACGAACTTTTTTGCCTGGCTGTACGTTGTGTACGTACGTGTACGTGTTTTTTTCCAAAGGGGGGGTTGGTCACTTTTGTAACCTTTCCATGGTGGAAGACTCCATTTTCTATTTATTTTTCATTTCTTCTCCCCACCGCCCGTTTTCTTTCGTGTTTTATCTCTCTATTTCTGTCTCTCCCTCTCTCTCTCTCTCTCTCTCTCTCTCTCTCTCTCT
>NC_134817.1:3297500-3310000 GCF_046742065.1 Oratosquilla oratoria | reverse complement strand
AGAGCTTAAGGCTTCCTATTAGTTGAGTGTGTAGTACTAGTTAGAAACGAACAGCATAGCATTAGTCCTGAGTGGTAACTAAGTTAGTTAATGATGTTTAGTTAAGGAAACACACAAAATGAATATTCCTGAAAAACATTGAAATAAATTCAAACAAGTATTTATAGAAAATATTTAAGTTATTTTAGACATATTTCATCAAAAGCACTGAAGTCATTTCAGATACGTATTAATCAACAATATTTGAATAATTCCAAATAGATATTTGTCGGACTGAAGGAATACCCTTACCCCTCGCCCCCCCCTCTCTCTCTCTCTCTCTGTCTCTCTCTCTCTCTCTCTCTCTCTCTCTCTCTCTCTCTCTCTCTCTCTCTCTCTCTCTCTCTCTCTCTCTCTCTCTCTCTCTCTCACTCTCTCTCTCACTAACTCTCAATTTCTTTCGCACTAACTCTCTCACTCACTCACTCCCTCCCTTTCTCTCTTTCTCTCTCTCTCTTTCTCTCTCTCTTTCTCTCTCTCTCTCTCTCTCTCTCTCTCTCTCTCTCTCTCTCTCCCTTTTTTCATTTCAGAGGCGTTGTGCAAGATGGACGTTTTTGACCGTGATTGGGACTACGAAATCATCAGGAACAGAAGAGAACTGATTAAGCCGGATTGGGGGGTTCGGGGGAGGGGAAGGGGGATGAAAGAGACGGTCAACCTCGACGTGAAAGGAACGGAGAATGAGACGGAATGAAGTTAATGGAATACGAGGACGGGAAGATGACAGGGGAATAGGAAGAACGGAAAAGGCGGTGGTTCTAAAGCAGAAGAAGAAGACGAGGAAAGTTCAGAAGGAGAATAGAAATGGTCAATAAGGAAGAGGGAGAGAATATGCATATATGTACACACACACACACACACACACACACACACACACACACACACACACACACACACACACACACACACACACACACACACACACACACACACACACATAAATATATATATATATATATATATATATATATAATATGCATATATGCATATAATTCGTAAAGGAAGGAAGCAGGTTTTCTTTGATGCATGTTGAATACAACAGCATTCTGACAACTGTTCAACTTCTTGATATTTTCTATTTTTCTTATTAGGATTTTTCCTGCTGGAGAGTGAGCTAATAGAAGATCTCCATAGTTCTCCATTTAATATTTCGAGCTTTCGTCTTCAAAGAGACATCGTCAGGATTGACAAAATTTCTGTAATAATAAACATAAATATTGGTACAATTTTGGTAAATAATAAAAGTGAAAACAAACACATATATAAGTGGAACATATTCACAAATAAAATGCTCAACACGAGTGTTATCACTTACGTCTAAGGAAAAAGTACAAATGGAAGGGAAGAGAAGAGTTTAAATGTACCACTATTTCTCCATGTTCCTGTCTTGTAGCCGAGTTGACCGCCTAGGTGGCCTGGCGGTCGCAGCGGGGGTAGGTGGGGACCTCGATATAATGCTGTTTCAAGTAATCGTCGTTGTACAGCAAAATACTGGATGTCATATCGGATTGTATGTTTATTATAAGAGCAGTATCCCTAATGCGGAATGCCTCCAGAAGTTTTAACCTTTTGGGGTCCTTGTTGTGTGCAGTGATTTTGGTACACTGAATCAGAGTGCTTCTGTCAATGGTCTGGTTGCGAGGTTTTGTGTAATGATACTTAACGGCCCCGTCCTGCTGGTGCAAAGTTAGTCTTCGGCTGAGAGTACATCTGGTGTGTCCATCGTATGCGATATTGCGAGGTGTTCACAATCCTCGGCAGAACGTTTGAATAAGTACACAACGTTGGTTTTGGATGTAGTGTCAGTTCGACTAATACAGTTGTTTTTCATAACCATTGTGCTGGTTCTGGGTTTTCTATAATAGATAAGAACTCGGATCTCACTGTTCTCTTGAATGGGGTGACAGTTTTTCTTAATTATGTCCCGGGTCACCTTTTCATCCTTTTGTATATGCATCGCTGAAGGTGTTGCGATGGAATATATTAATGAAATTTGGCTTATTGGCACACTGGTTGGACCCAAGTTTCCTCATCAAATTATTGGTTATGGCATCGAAGTCGCAGTTGGTATAATCTTTGTTGGTGAGCATTTGTCGTAAATGCTCGAGTTCTGCATGCAGTGTTTCCCACGTCGAGCATACATTTATCGCTCTTCTGATGTATTGCTCTGATTACACCCTTCTTGTAGTTATCGCAGCACTCACTGTTGCCTTTCATGAATTTATCAATGTTAATTTACAATAGACACTGGCAGTAAATATATTGGAGGTAGAATATATATATATATATATATGTGTAGTATAGAAACAGATGAGTGGATGGTGGTAAGGAGACACAGGATAAGGCAGGAGAAGGGCACGTTAGCTGCTTAGCACGACCCGCACCTAGATTGACCTCGGCCGCGCTAACTCACAAAAGATCGCGAACAACCGGCCAATCAGGGGGCTCCTTTCCTAGACGGCCGGCAAGATGAGCCAGTACTGGGGTATATATTCTCCATAAAATCTGTCTGTAGTCACTCTGAGGAAGACATCCATCGAAATGTTAGAGGAATATATATCACTTCTGCCTTATCCTGTGTCTCCTTACCACCTTCCACTCGCACACACACACACACACACACACACACACACACACACACACACACACACACACACACACACACACACACACATATATATATATATATATATATATATATATATATATATATATATATATATATGGGGTATATTTCACCTATCTTTCTCCGCTATCATTAGTCTGCCCCTTTCTTCACTTTCTCCCCTTATTTTCACTTTGTTATTACTGTCTTTGTTTCACATATTTTAGTCGGTAGGCCCTGTTGCCTCCAATCATTCCACTTTGTCAAGTTTTAAAATGTCCAGGTGAAGAAAACTGTAGAAAATGTTCTTTTCTTCCTTCCGTTAATCCTTATACAGCGCGGTTATCAGGTATACTCAAGGAATCCCCCGAGATCACGTAAGCAAGGGCCTACGTGAGCTTTGCAGTGACGTAGTGATTTCTTTAGTCCAATGATCTTTAACTTTATATTCAAGATCCTCCCCAAAGGATGTGATCTTACAATCGTGAACCAATTGAATTTTCTCCTCCGCCCTTTCACCAATCAGATTCGTTGTTACAAGTCTATATGGCAATATTGTTTACTTAAGCAATCTCGAATCTCTGCATATCTCACTTAGGTTACAAATACTACAAGTCAGCAATTCATTCGGGCCCCCGGCCATTGTTTATAAACACAAAGCGGAGAGCGAACTTATGCAACACATTTGCCTGCGGGTTATTTTGTCTACAAACACCCAACCCATAAAATGTAACACCCGTCTTCTACCCCTCTTTCTACCAGCTTTTCTACCACACTCTTTTATATATATATATTATATATATATATATATATATATATATATATATATGTTTATATATATGTATTATATATATATATACATGTGTGTGTGTGTGTGTGTGTGTGTGCATGTGTGTGTGTGCGTGTGTGTGTGTACATAATATACAGAGAGATGAAGTGGAAGACGAGTGGGGAACATAGTGTTATTATCATTTGTGGAGGAGGGGGAAGGAATAGGGAGTGAAAAAGAGGAGTAATTACTGAGGAGAGAATGAAGAGAATGAGGAGGAGGAGGAGGAGGAGGAGGAAAAGTAAATAGAGAAAAAGGGAAGGTAAATAAGTAGTGGAGGTGTGAATGATGCGGGGGGAGGAGCTAGCTGAGGACGAGGAGAAGTAAGAAGAGGAGGGGTTTGAGGAGGAAAAGGAGGGGGTTGAGGAAGAGGAGGAGGAGGAGGGGAAGCATGAGACGGTGACCCTCGCCTAGGTCAACTTGAGGTTCGAATCTCTACAGTGTTTCACGTACTACGAAGTGGCTTACCGCGGCCTCCGGAGTGAAGGTATAGAACGACCTCCACACGGCCTTGGCAAGGTAGACAGAGAAAATGGGAAGGAAGAAGAGGGGAGGGAATATTCGGAGGCGATTATATTTGTGTTCAGACTCCTTCTCCCCCCCCCCTTTTTTTTTTTTTTTTTTTAAGAAATTCTCTTCACCATTCTCTTCCTCTCTTCCCCCCCCCTCCTTCCCAGGCCTGCTCACCCCTCCATCTCCACCTTCACCCTAACCTACAACTCCACCCTTACTCGGTTCTTTCCACTTCCATCTTAACTAATTTCCCACCGCCTTGTTTACCTCCATAGCCACCTCCACACTCGCCTCCCTTTCCTTTAAGATTTCTTATGACTGCTCTAGTTTAAGCTCCCCACTTCCTCTCGCTTCATTACCAGCTACCCTCTCTATCTTCTCATGTTTTCTCTTGTCTTTCTTCTCTTCTCTTCTCTTCTCTTCTCTTGTCTTTGCTTGTCTTCTCCTCTTTTGGCTTCTTTTGTCTCCTCTTGTCTTCTCACGGCTTCTCTTCTCTTCTCTTGTCTTGTCTTCGCTTGTCTTCTCCTTGGCTTCTTTTGTCTCCTCTTGTCTTCTCACGGCTTCTCTTCTCTTGTCTTCTCTTCTCTTGTCTTCTCTTCTCTTCTCTTGTCTTCTCTTCTCTTGTCTTCGCTTGTCTTCTCTCTTGGCTTCTTTTGTCTCCTCTTGTCTTCTCACGGCTTCTCTTCTCTTGTCTTCTCTTCTCTTCTATTCTTTACCTTTACCTTCCAAACCATTCACAACACCGCCCTTTACCACCAGTGCCTCCATCGCATGTACAAAACTCCTCCTCGGAAGTGGAACCCACCCGTCCCCTCGGGAGGAAAAGTCCACGAAGGCAGAAGGTATTCCTTAGCCCAAGTGCCACCTCCCCCTCCCACTCCACCAACTCCTTCGAGGAGGTAATCCACCCCTCCCACCTACCCACTCCCCCACCGGAGGTAGCAATTGTCCCCCCGAAATCCACATCTCCCCTTGATCCCCAACAGAGGATTTAGTGCTCCTGAAGAAGGCACCTCCCCTCCCCCCCTGGTCCGCCTCTAAGGGGGATCCCCCCTCCCCCTAACTGCCCCTTCTGAAGGGGGGGGACCTCCCACATGATATATTGTCTCCAAGGGCGCAGCACTCCGGAGGAGGAAGTGTCCTTGAGGACGAAGGAACTCTCCCTTCCTCCTCCTCCTCCTCCCGGAATGATGTAACGCCTACGAAGGGGATCCGGGCAATCCGGGGGGGAGGAGAGGCACAGTGTCCGGATGTTCCTCGTCCGTGACTTTCTAGGGTTTGTTCTGGTTAGCGTCAGACGATTTTATTCAGCTGAGGATCTCGTGTCCAGGAGGAAGACGAGAGATCTAAGAAATGATGGGACCTCGACGCAGTCCCGTAGATCGTTGTCGGAAGGTTTTCTCCCGAAGAAGGATTTTTTTTTTTTATTCATTTATTATGTTTTATCTATTTGTTTATCATATTTCATTTATTTGTTTATTTATTTTTTATTATTATTATTATTTTTTTTTTTTTTTGGGTGGGGTTGGGATGGCCTCTCGATGGGTATGGTAGGATCACTAAAACGTAAAATAAATAGATAAATCAGATAACTCCTTGGATTATGGTTTATTGGACCATTTCAGGACCGGCCTATCCTCTGGGTAGTATTACGTCCTTTATACCTCACCACGGTGACTTTACCAGGCTTGCTAAGATTGCACGTGAGGACTCTGGCGGATATGTCCACCAGGTAGAGGGGGTTGCCCTCACATTACTTTGAGGTTTCGTATCTTTGAAATAATGGCACGCTTTCCATATGCTCGGATTTCATTATTAGAATATACCGGGAGTACATATACATACGGAACTGCCTAGTGTAGGCCTTATGGTCTCTCGCAGTCTCCTTCATTCTTATGTTCTTATACTTACGTAAGAATATACACTTACGGAGGCACACACTTGCTATGACAAATCGGACAGTAAGACCTCACGAGCGTTGCCCCTTCTGTGTGTAACTACAGACAGGTAAATACGATTAAGTAAACACACACACACACACGCGCATACACACACACACACACACACACACACACACACACACACACACATATAAATATATATATATATATATATATATATATATATACACATACAATCTAATTGAAACCAGCCGAGCATCACTTAGCCATGGTAATATTCGAAACGAGGTCAGAAGAGGTCAGGTGGTGGTGGTAGCTGAGGAGGAGGAGACGTAGAACTAGAGGTCCTCAATGAGTAAGAGGAGGAGGAGGAGGAGGAGGAGACGTAGAACTAGAGGTCCTCAGTAAGAGGAGGAGGAAGGAGAGGAGGAGGAGGAGGAAGGAGAGGAGGAGGAGGAGGAGGAAGAAGGAGAGGACGAGGAGGAGGAGAAGAAGAAGCATGTAGCAATAAAGCTGCAATTACGATAAAAGATTAAAGAAAAAGGAAGATATACAACAATGAGTTGAAATTATTCGAACACGGGAAGAGGAGGTGGTGGTGGTGAAGGAGGAGGAGGAGGTGGTGGAGGAAAAGGAGGAGTAAGAAGAGTAAGGTTAGGAAGAGGAGGAGGAGGAGAATGAGGAAGAAGCGAAAGAGTAAAGAGAAGAGATAAATGAAGAGGAGAAAGAGTAGAAGCAGTTCACTTAGTAGACAAAATGAATTTAAAATAATGTCATTTAATTTAGATTTAGTAATATATCGTAATAGTCCTAATACAGATCCCTCTAAAATCTTCCCGAATGAAAACTGGAAAATATCGAATAGGAAGAAAATATTCTTCCGTTAAAAGAATAAGAATATATATATAAAAAAAATAGAAGAGGACGATGACCACCCAGCGATTTTAAAATGAGGAGGAAAAAGAAGAGGAGGAGGAGGAGGAGGAGGAAGAGGCAGCAGGCAACTAGGCAGCTGCTATTTATTTATTTATTTATTTATTTGCCAAAGTCTTGGCAATTGGTCTGTCCGATCTGCATCGCGCCAAATCAATTGTAATTTCTTTGACGTCTGGAGATGTTGCTGAGATCGCTGAAGACGAAGAACTCTCCGAAGTGTCTGCAGACGAAGAACCTTCCGAAGTGAACCTTAGGATTCGAATTTGCCGACGTGATCTTCAGAAGTCGAAGTAGAAGGAAGAAAGGGAGGAAGAGATAGAATTAGAAGAAGCAGACTGATGGAAATGGAATGGAGATGAGAAGAGAGAATAAAGGAGAAGAAGCAAGAAAAAGAAGGTAAGGAAGGATAAGGTGAAAGAGAAACAGACTAATAAAGATGGAATGGAGAAAAAAGAGAGGAAGCAGGAAAAAGAAGACAAGGAAGGAGAAGGTGAAAGAAGATCAGATTAATAGAGAGGAAAAAAGAGAAGAAAAGGAAAATCGAGAAGAGGAGGAAGTAGAAAGAAAGAGGATAAGGAAGGAGGAGGAGAAAAGGAAACTGATAAAGATGGAGAGGGGAGGGAAAGTGAGAAAAGGGAGAGGGAATGATCATGAGAGGGAAGAAGAAAAAAGAAAATAAAAAAGAAAAAAGGGGTAAGAGAAGTTAAAGAAAGAAATTAAATCTTAACAAGAGAAAGTCCACCATGACAACCAACAACAATAACACCAACACTACCAAAACAAACAACGCCACTACAACCACCAACAGTATAATTACCAATAATACAATCAGCTACATCATTACCACCAACAGTAACAACAACAACAACAACAGTAATAATAATAATAATAAATTACTGTTAACAGACCACCAACAGTACAATTACCAATAATACAACCAGCTACATCATTACCACCAACAGTAACAACAACAACAACGACAACAATAATAATAAATTACTGTTAGCAGACCACCAACAGTATAATTACCAATAATACAACCAGCTTCATCATTACCACCAACAGTAACAACAACAACAACAACAACAACAACAACAACAATAATAATAAATTACTGTTAGCAGACCACCAACAGTACAATTACCAATAATACAACCAGCTACATCACTACCACCAACAGTAAAAATAACAACAACAACAGCAATGATAATAAATTACTGTTAGGAGACCTTTGGGTCCATAACAAAGCCGGATGGAGAAGGAGGAGAAGAAATAAAAGTGAAAAAGGATGAAAATTGAGGATGGTCCACGAAAAGCAAAAATTGTGGAGGAAGAGGAGAAGAGAGGAGAGGAGAGTGGTGGTGGTGGAGGGGAGGAATTAGATTAAGAAAGGATGATGGGAGGAGGAGGGGGAGTTGGAGAAGTTGTGGGGAATGAGGAGGAGGAGACGGTGGAGAGGTAGTGGGGGATGAGGAGGAGGAGGAAGAGGTGGACGAGGTGGAAGAAGTAGGAGATTTGTGAGGAAGAGGAGAAGGAAGAGGTGGAAGAGGAGGAGGGGTTAGGAGAAGTAGGGGGACATTTAGGAGGAATAGAAGAAGGAAGAAGTGGACGAGGACGAGGGTTAGGAGGAGGAGGAGGGTGAGGGGAAGGAGGAGGAGGAGGAAGAGGAGAGGAAGAAGGACCCATGGACGAGTCCACGGTCGGCCGGGTTTGCCCGAAGTCGGATAGAGTGAGAGTTATGGAAAGAGTGAGAGCGACGTCGGATGAGAGTTAAAGAGTTTAAGAAGAGTGAGGTAGAGAGTGGAAATTGAGAACTCAGGTTTATGAGGAGAGAAGGGAGAGTAAGATTGAAGGAGAGTGAATTGGAGAGGCAAGAAATTTGTGCGATTGCAATAGTGAGAGTGACATAGTGTAAGATTGAGAGTGAGATTGTGAGAGAGTAGACACGGTGAGAGTGAGGAAATAGTAAGATAGTGAAATAGTGAGAATGAGATAGTGAGGTGGTGAGAGTGACATAGTGTAAGATTGAGAGTGAGATTGTGAGAGAGTAGACACCGTGAGAGTGAGGAAATAGTAAGATAGTGAAGTGGTGAGAGTGACATAGTGTAAGATTGAGAGTGAGATTGTGAGAGAGTAGACACCGTGAGAGTGAGGAAATAGTAAGATAGTGAAATAGTGAGATTGAGATAGTGAAGTGGTGAGAGTGACATAGTGTAAGATTGAGAGTGAGATTGTGAGAGAGTAGACACCGTGAGAGTGAGGAAATAGTAAGATAGTGAGAATGAGATAGTGAAGTGGTGAGAGTGACATAGTGTAAGATTGAGAGTGAGATTGTGAGAGAGTAGACACCGTGAGAGTGAGGAAATAGTAAGATAGTGAAGTGGTGAGAGTGACATAGTGTAAGATTGAGAGTGAGATTGAGAGAGAGTAGACACCGTGAGAGTGAGGTAGTCAAATAGTAAGATAGTGAAATAGTGAGAATGAAAGAGTGAAGTAGTGAGAGTGACATAGTGTAATATTGAGAGTGAGATTGTGAGAGAGTAGACACCGTGAGAATGAAATAGTAAAATAGTGAATGTGGGATAGTGTGAGTCTGAGAAAGTGTAAGAGCGTGAGAATGTTCCTGTGAGAGTAAGGGAACGAGAAAAGTGAGAGTGAGTGAGAGCATCTGTAGGGAGAGTGGCAGGGATTACGATACTGAGGGAGAGGCAAGGGAAATGGAGGGAGGGAGCAAGAGAGAATGACGGAGGAGATTGTTGGAGGAGCAGATGAAGAGTGAGATGGAAGCAGAGTTGGTGGGGGAAGAGGAGGAGAGAGAGGAAGACAGAGAGAGAGAGAGGATGGAGGAAGATAAGAGAAATCAGGAGAGGATGGGGTTGGTAGGAAGAAGGAAGAGGAGGGAAGAAGAAGAAGAAGAACGCGACGGGGAGGGAAGAGAAGAGAAGGGAAGGAGGAAGGAAGGGAATAGAATCTAGATGGGGAAGAGGCAAAGTTTAGGAGATGGAGAAAGGGCGAGGCCAGGTAGAGGCAGGGGGAAAGGAAAGGAAGGGAAATGGGAGAGAAGAGAGGAGAGAGAGAGGAGAGTGGAGGAGAGAGAGAGAGAGAGAGAGGAAGAGAGAGAGAGAGAGCACAAAAGCGACGTTGGAGTCAGGCCGGCGAGCTTACGTGTTAAGAGTTGGGAAGGAGAGGGCCACGTCATGTGGAGGAAATGGAGGTACGAGCAGAGATGGAGGTTGGAGGGACTGGGAGGAGGGACGTGAAGAGGAGCTAAGAATGAGGAGAGAAGATAATTTACCTTTTTCGTGGCGTAAAGTGTATTTCCTCTTCTGAATTAAATCGCCTGACGGCACATGGTATTATCGGTTAAAGGGGTAAGACGGAGAGAGAGAGAGAGAGAGAGAGAGAGAGAGAGAGAGAGAGAGAAGGGGGGGAGGGGAGGATCCAACAAACTAAAACAGGAAAGCGAGGAGATGGTGGGGGGGGGGAGGTTTTCCGGAAATGGATCCAAGAGAAATAGAAAACGATGAAGATTATCGCAAAGAAAATGGGAAGAAACGAGTAAAGGTTGACTCTGGTGGATAATAGAAGTGTTCATTACATTGGAGGTTCATGGGAGAGGCATCAAGAGGCAGGAGGAGGAGGAGGAGGAGGAGCTGTGAGGCAGAAGGGAGTCGGGAGTCTTCTAATGGAGGGAAATGGAGTGAATCCAGTAGAGGAGAGGGAGAAGAGGAGGAGGGGAGGGAGAAGAAGAGGAGGAGGAGAGGGAGAAGAGGAGGAGAAGGAGACGCAAAAGGTAGAGGAAAGAAGTGTTTGGTAGGTAGTGAAGAGAGAGAATTTGAATGAGGAGGAGAAGGAGAGGGAGAAGAGGAGGAGGAGGAGGAGGAGGAGAGGGAGAAGATGAGGAGGAGGAGCTAGAGAGGTCGGAAGGAGGGGCGAAAGCGGTGTTTGGTTAGAGGTTGTGAAGAGAAAGAATGTGAATGTGGAGGAGGAAGAGGAGGGAGGAAAAAGAGGAGCTAGAGATAAGAAGAAAAGAGAAGAGAGTAAGACCAAGAAAGGGTAGTAGGAGGAGTGGGAAGGAGAGGCGAAGAGATAATAGAGATAGAGGCAAAGGACCGAGAAGGAGATAAGAAAAAATAGATAATAAAGAGAGAGAGAGAGAGAGAGAAAGAGAGAGAGAGAGGGAGATGATAGAAAGAGACTTTAAGAAGAAAAAGAAGGGGAAAGTAAAATTGGAAGAAGAAATGAAAGACATGAATGGAAATATATGATGGAAAAGTAGAGGAATGACTTGTTATGGACGGCCGTTTACCAGCGCTTCCATCCAGCAGAGGAAGGGATTGAGGACGAGGAGACGGAGAAGTTAAAACTCGAAGGATGAAACGAAATTGGATCTGAGTGAAGCTTCAAGGTCGACTTGAACACCATTGGTGGTGATGATGGTGCTATGGTGCTAATGTGGTGCTTGTGCTGGTGATGCGTGTTGTAGTGGTGATAGTGGTTATCATGGTGATGTGGTGCTTGACACGTGTTGGAACTGGCGGTGCATGCTGGTGTGGTGGTGATGATGGTGCTGGTGATGATGATGGTGCTGTGGTTCTAATGTGGTGTTTGTGACGTATTGGCACTGGTGATGCGTGTTGTGGTGGTGATAGTGGTTATGATGGTGATGTGGTGGTGATGATGGTGCTGTGGTGTAATTAATGGTGATAAGAGTAGGGATGGTGCAAATGATGGTGATCAGGTGTTGATGACCAATTTTTTATTTTGGTGATATTTTTAATGATAAGAACGATGATAAGGATGGTGGCAGTGGTGATAAAGACATAATAAAAGCGTGGTGATGTTAATTATGTGGTGATCATGCAAAGATGTCATTGATGCTCAACCCTAAATGTGAAAGTGATGATGATGATGATGATGACCGTACGGATATGGTGTTGGTGGTGGTAGTGGTGATAGAGAATGTGGTGGCGAAAGTTGTGGTGATGGTGATGAAGTTGATGGTGGAGGAGGTAAAAATAGTGATGATAATGAAGAGTGGCGAGAGAAATGATAATAGAAATATTAATACTTGATGAAAGCTTTGGTTAAGTTGGCCCGGAGTCGGAGTAATGATGATGAAGGTCTCTTATGCTGCACCATGCTGACGCTGATGCTGCTGATTCTGGTCATGCTGCCAATAATGCTGACGAGGATGATTGGGAAGAATGTACCCGTAATAGTGTTAGAGAGCGGTTCGCCTAAAATTCTTTAGACAATTGCTGAGGTAGACGGTTCCGACCTGAGGAAGCCCATGCCGACGCCATGATCATCACAGTCGTCGTCATCATTATCATCATCATCATCATCATCATCATCATCATCATCATCATCATCATCATCATCATCATCATCATCATCATCATCATCATCACCACCACCACCTTCACCATCATGATCATTATCATCATCGACCTGAGGAAGCCGATGCCGACGATATGATCATCACAGTCGTCATCATCATCACCATCATCATCATCATCATCATCATCATCATCATCACCACCACCTTCACCATCATGATCATTATCATCATCATCATCATCATTATCATCATCATCACTGCCATCATCACCACCACTGCCATCACCACAACGTTCACCATCATCACCACTACCACCATTACCACCATCACCGC
>NC_134817.1:3282500-3292500 GCF_046742065.1 Oratosquilla oratoria | reverse complement strand
TGCGTTGGGGGAGGGGGAGTAGGAGGAAGAGGAGGAGGAGACAGAAGAAGGGGCGGTGAGGAAGGGAGGGAGGAGGGGGATGTAAGGAGAGAAGGAGGAGGGAAGGGGAGTGATGGGGGAGGAGGGGAGGGAGCATGGGAGAGGATGTTATGGAAATGGGAGAAAGGAAAGAAGAGGAATGAGGGAGGAGGGGAGTAAATGACGAAGTAGGCGAGAAATGGAGAAAATAGAGAAAGAAGAGAAGACGAAGAGAGAGATGAAGTAAGGGGAAGGAAGAAAGGGAGAGCTAAAGAGAGAGAAAGGAGAGATGAAGTAGGGGGGAAAGGAGGACTAAAGAGAAATAAAGAAAGAGGAAAGAAGGGAAGAAGTGAGAGGGAAGGGGAGAAAGGGAGAGAAAGTGAAGTTGGAGGAGAAAAGAATCGGTGGATAGGTGTGAAGGGGTGAACGAGAAGGGGACGGGAGGTTGGGTTTGGGGCTCAGGTGCTCGAGTGAGACCTAAATACGGCACATCCGGCATGGAGGTCACTGTGTTTTTGGGTCTTTTGTCTCCTATCACGGTCTCTTGGTCTCACTGAATTAAATCGTCCACGTTCCACAAACGGCTTCTGAGAGAGAGAGAGAGAGAAAGAGAGAGAGAGAGACACGTGTGTATCATTACCTAAGAGCGGTTAACTCGCTGCATTACAACTGAGGTTATTTTCGAGATGCCATGTCTTGCTTTACGATGTGTGTGTGTATGTGTATATGTATGTGTGTGTGTTTACCTATTTGTATTTACCTAGTTGTATTACACGGGAAGGGAGCTATGCTCGTGGTGACCCATCTTTGTATCTTTCAGCATCAATTTTTTTCTTAAAATTTTGAATAGTATTTGCACACACTATTTTTTTATCCAAGTTATTTCAGATATCCAGTGTGTGTGTGTGTGTGTGTGTGTGTGTGTGTGTATATGTGTGTGCGCGTGTGTGTGTATTCACGCGCGCACTGAAAGACGCAATACCTCATCTGGGTCAATCGACTTTTGATTACCCTTCAAAATCTTTCCCCGTCCAGCCCTTCAGGATTTGTGGACTCTTCGTCGGATGATCGTTCAACTCCACCACGCCGTCCGGCTCCTCCTCGTCGCGGGACACGGCGCCTTCTGGTCCCAGACATCGTCACGTGCTCTCTTACTTTCGTTTAGCACGTCTCTCAATTTCTACTTTCTCCACTGTTTTCCATAAATGTTATTTGTAGCTCACCTTCTTTAGTCAATGCGCCCCATGCCTCCGATCATCCATCTTATTCAAGTTCTAGACTCTAATTTCACTTAGTGTTTGGTTTTTTGTCTTGTTAGGCTTCTACTTCTCACTTCACTATATGTTCTGTATAGAGGCGAATGAAATGTTCTGGAGATTTTCTTTTCTTTCTTGAATACTGGTTACACGACCTGCTTCTCAGAGGTACGCTCTATCAATCCCGTGAACACAAACATGTTAGGTCCTAGGTAAGTTCTGCAGTAACGTCATGATTTCTTTAGTCCAATGATCTTTAACTTTATATTTAAGATCCTCCCCAAAGGGCGTGATCCTCACAATCGTAAAACAATTGATTTTTCTCCTCCATCCACTCCAATCAGATTCGTTGTTACAAGTCTATATGCAATATTGTTTACTTAAGCAATCTCGAATTTCTGCATAACTTAGTTTACATATTGCATACATTAGCAATGAAATCGGGTCCCCGGAGACTGTTTATAAACATTAGGCGGAGAATGAGCTTGTGCAAGCCTTCGCCTACGAGCTGTGCTGTTTACAAACACCTGATCCATAAAAATGCAACCCTCGCCTTCTACCCTACATTCTACCCACTTCTCTACCTATTCTCTACCAGCCTCTTAAATTTCAATCACCCGAACTTCCCCTTCTAGTCGAGTTCGTGGTACTCACAACTGGATTCTTCGGGTTCTGCATCGCACGAATATATATGTGTGCGCGCGCGTGTATAGGGTGTTATGTAGGGGACACGCGCACGTGCATCTAAACCAACACTCAAACGACGATCCCTTGCAGGAACCCAACCACGGTAGTTATTGTCTCTTCGTCATGCATGATACTTGCTCATTGGAGTCTTAACTCCGCCCCCATGCACACACACAAAGCACTGCCAAGACATCTTGCAACTCATCCATAAGTCATGACCCCCCCAAATTCTGATCTCCAGACCATTATCTGGAAGGTCTCCGCTGTTCTGGAATGATGGATTTATCCCATGCATCTATTGCACTTCCATGAGTGGGGGGGCTTAGGTGGGAGATAATTAGTTACATGCCTCGTATTCTTGGCAGCGCTGAGTCATTATGTGTTTCTTGTGTGCATAGTATATCCCTGTCAGGGTTGTCAAGCAGCTCCGATTTTGTAGTTGACAGGCCTTCAGGATCAAAGCTGGTGACTTTAAACTTTGGATTCTTCTCGTCTAGGGGCCGAAGGTTCGTCCTTTTACCGCCCCTAGGCATTGGGTACGGCGTAGTGTAATTGGTCTCCTAATAGGATTAACATGGGCACCACGGGAAGGATTGCTACATGACCCCAATATATGAATTATATTGACATATTGGAGTTAATCTTATTACTACTGATCGCATCAGGTTGATGCTAAATCTCCTAAAAAAAAACCTAGAGGGTTCTAGGTGAATAGTGAAAGTGTAGGAGAGAGCATAGTTGTCAACCACAGAATCAATGTGAATTGTGTTATTGTTATTGAATATTAATTTTGCTAGGATCATTTTGGATAGAGAGACGGAGGGAGAGAGGGAGGTAAGGAAGGTGGAGGGGGGGGCGGAGGTGGAGGTGGAGGCGTGGTGGAGGAGGGGGGTGGAGGTGGAGGCAAGGAGAGGGGTGGGGGGGAGGTTGGCGGGGGTAGATAAATTATGTCTGCAGATTACTGGGGAAACGCCATTATCTGCGCCTCCCACGCGGGTCCCGCCTCCTCTTCGCCCCAAGACCGAGTGGCCTCGAAGTGCTTCGTCATAGCGGTTGTGTGGTGGCCCAAGTTCGTGTCCAGTCTCGGATCGTGTTCAAGGTCATTCGAGGTCGTTTCAGGGTCAGGATGAAGAGGACGGTACCTGTGTATATTATCCTTATCCGTGTGTATTTTTTATTTTGAGAAATGATGTCATGATCTCGGTGATTATATATACGTGTATATATATATATATATATATATATATATATATATATATATATAGCGTGTGACCTTAGGGTACACTGAACAAACGACGTAAATACGGGTCCCCGAGTCTTCGACTTCATCTTGAATTCACGTTCTCGGGCGGATCTTCGACTATTTGTCGCTTCTTGTTGTTCAAGGGATCTTGGATCCCCAGGAAGACGACCAGAGATCGAGGACGTCTCTTTGGGGACATAAGGGAGATTAAGGTACTTCGAGTTTTCGGGCGACCTCAGTTGTCTCTGGTTCTTCAAAACATTGGTCAGACTCTTCCAGATGGTCGTCTTCTGGCACTCTTGCCGAAGAATACTAGGAGTGACCTCCGCTTGCCCGACCATTTCCAAGAGTAGAAAAAGACGAAAGAGAGGAGGAGGAAAAGGAGGAGGAAGAGGAAGAAAAAAGTGACGAATCAATTTCTGAACTTCAGAGAAGGAAAAGTCTTCGAAGTCTTAATCTTGTTATTATGCCCACGTGTAGGTGGAGAGCGCACCCTCCCAACACCACCACCACCCCCCACCGTGATGAACGGCCCCCAGATCGATCTTCGCTGTCGAACTTTGTTAGTACACTAGAATTAGTGGTGAACTTGTGAAGAGACCCGGCATGATGGACTGGATGTTATCGTTCCTGAGTTCTATCCTCTCCTTTGGGCGTTGCTGGAACAGTATAATGACTGGGGAACCCAGATGATCACTGTGATGAAATAGTGATCCCCAGTTCGATCCTAGACGTTGGACCCTGTTAGTATATCATGATTAGTGGGTAACCGAGGAGGAAAGCGATCTGGAGGTCTTACCGTCTTCTTGAATATTGTTTGCGTGATTGTGACAAGTTGGGGGAACCTAGAAGAAGTTCGAAAATTATGAGTCTCGAGTTCGAGACTCCACGTCGGATATTCTTGGACCCTCTGAAGGACGCGTCTGATCGCTGAGTATTCCCAAGTTCCGTTCTCACCCTCGGACATGAAGCTAACAGTGTAATTCTCTCGTATCTAAAGAGTCAGATCAAGAAGGCGAAAACAGAAGCAAAGGAGTAGATATTATATAAGATATAGAACGAAGTCATGAGAGAGGAAGGGAGATGGAGGAGATTGCTGGGTTAAACTGAAGGAAGAGAAGAATAAAAGAAAAGAAATGAAGAAAGAGAAAATGCAATAAATGAGAAGTATAGAGGGGAGCTGAGAATAGAAAGAGAAATGGAGGTAGGGGGGAGGGAGAGCAAAAGCGAGAGAAAGGATGGGGGAAGGAGAAAGGGGGAATACGAAGGGTGGGGGGGATCTGTTCCCCATGACGGAAGGGTGGGGGAAGATGGGAAGGAAAAGAATAAGAAAGTAATGGATAAAGTTGAAATGTGAATGGGGATAGGAAAAGAATGGTTAAAGGTGGTGGAGGAGGAGGAGGAGGAGGAGAAGAAGGGGTGAGTTGAGGAGGAAGAGGACAGAAAATACATGTAAAGGAGGAAGAGGAGGAGGAGGAGGAGGAGGAGGAGGGCAAGACAGAAAACACATGTAAGGAAGGAAGAAGGAGGAGGAGGAGAAGCGAAGTGATTGAGGGTGTTGTTGACCTAAGAAGAATAAGAGGAGGAGGAGGAGGAAGAAGAAGAGGAAGAAATCGAAGAGAATAAGAAAACACAGAGTAGTAAGTAAGGAAGAAAGGGGAGGAGGAGAGTGAGGGTGTTGGCGACAAAAGAAGGAAAAGGAAGGAGTGGAGGAGGAGGAGGAGGAAGAGAAAAAAGAGGAGGAAGAGGATAAGACAGAGCACAGACGAAGGGTAGCAGGTAAGGAAGAAGGGGCAAGAGGAGAAGCGAGGTGAAGAAGAGGAGGAGGAGGAGGAGGGCAAGACAGAGACGACGGCTAAGTAGAACGCACGTAAAGCCCAGGTTAAAAGAACAAAGCGAATGGGACAAAAAGAAGAGAGAAATGGACGGAAGTAATGCGAAGAGAAAATAGAGACGAAGAGGGGAGAGAGCGACGAAAGGAGGAACAAGGCAAATAGTGAAGAGGAATGGAGAAGAGAGATAACGGGGGGGGGGGAAGGAGAGAAAATGGAGACACGGAGGAGAGTGGAGATTGTGGAATGAAAGATGCGTCGTTGAGAGGGACGTAAGGATGATGATGAAGAAGAAGAAAGACCAAGGAAGTGAGAGGGAAGTCTGTATGAAGATGGAAGAGGAGGATGAAAAGAGAAAGAGAGAGAGAGAGAGAGAGAGAAGAAGAAGAAGAAGAAGAAGAAGAAGAAGAAGAAGAAGAAGAAGAAGAAGAAGAAGAAGAAAGACCAAGGAAGTGAGAGGGAAGTCTGTATGAAGATGGAAGAGGAGGATGAAAAGAGAAAGAGAGAGAGAGAGAGAGAAGAAGAAGAAGAAGAAGAAGAAAGGCCATGGGAGTGAGAGGGAAGTCTGTATGAAGATGGAAGAGGAGGAGGAAAAGAGAAAGAGAGAGAGAGAGAGAGAGAGAGAGAGAGAGAGAGAGAGAGAGAGAAGAAAGGCCATGGGAGTGAGAGGGAAGTCTGTATGAAGATGGAAGAGGAGGAGGAAAAGAGAGAGAGAGAGAGAGAGAGAGAGAGAGAGAAGAAGAAGAAGAAGAAAAAAGGCCAGGGAAGGAGAGGAAGTCTGAATGAAGATGGAAGAAGAGGAAAAGAGAAAAAATAGAGAGAGAGAAGAAGAAGAAGAAAGGCCAGGGAAGAAGAGGAAGTCTGAATGAAGATGGAAGAGGAGGAAAAGAAGAAAAAAGAGAGAGAGAGAAGAGGAGTGAAGAACACATAGCAATGTACACAGAACCAATGTAGGAAAAAATACTTGAAATATATTTACGAAGAGGAATTCGAAGATGTACAGAAGTCTTAGTAATATCATCATGATAGTAATATTGATAATAAAAAAGGGAGAGTGAGAGAAAGAGAAATACATAGGAATTTCTTGAGAAAGAGAAAAAATGGACGATAAATGGAAAGCGGAAATAAAAGGATAGACTACAGTTTCGGTGCATATGCGCAGAGAATCCATATTTAGAGTTTTTCTCCTATAAACTGTATATATATATATATATATATATATATATATATATATATATATATATATATATGTGTGTGTGTGTGTGTGTGTGTGTGTCTAATATATATATATATATATATATACATTTTTTTCTATATATAATTTTTATATATTTCTATATATATATATATATGTATATATATGTATATATATATATACATAGTTTATAGGAGAAAAACTCCAAATATGGATTTTCCTTGTATTTCCGCCGAAACTGCAGCCTATCCTTTTATTTTTGCTTTCTACTTTTCATCCATTTTTTCCCTTTCTCAAGAAATTCCTAAATCTCTCTCTTTCTCTATCTCTTTTTTGTTACCAATATTACTATCAATATGATATTACTATGTGTATATATACACACGAAGACTTGCAAGATATGTTGAGTGATCTGAAGAAGGAAAGTCTCAAAGTAAGTTTAAAAATGAATTAGAGTAAAACCAAAGTAATGTTCAACACCAAAGTTTGAAGTAAAGAGATTATAATCGATGGTGAGAGTCTTGAAGAAGTTGAAGAGTATATATGTTTATATATATATATATATATATATTATATATATATATATATAATCTCTTCGCTAAAGAGTGTGCCCCACGGTAATGATTAAAATCACTTGGCGGCAATCAGAACAAGAAGAAAAGTGTCACCAGGTAGGCAAATGTATACGATTGTAGGAGAGGAGGAGGAGGAGGAGGGAGGAGGAGGAGGAAGACCTGGAAGAAATGGAGCGGCCCAGGGAAAGGTACAGAAAGGAGGAGATGTTGTAGTGGGAGATGAGAGATGGCGGAAGGGAGAATACAAGAAAGGGGAAATATATTGGGAGGAGATAGTGTAAGGGAGAATAGAAACCGGGAGAGAGAGAGAGAGAGAGAGAGAACGCTTATAGAATGTAGAAAGAGAAAGCTATCGTGTTAATATGGAAACGTTGTATTTTTTCTTTTTAAGAGAGAGAGGGAGAGAGAGAGAGAGAGCGGGAGAAATAAATGACGAAATGTGGAGAAAATAGCGAAGTGACAAGACAGGCGGAAAACGTGATAATGGGAGAAAAGAGTGTAATAAGGCATAACACTGAGAGAATGAAGACAATTGCAGGAAGATGAAGACAAGGAAAGAGGACAAAAAGCAATGGGAAGTAGGAGGTAGTTGAAGGAGAATGAAGACAAGAAAAAGGGACAAAAATAAAAGAAAGGACTAACTAGAAAATAGGACAAAGAACGGATTAAGAGGACATAGTAGAGAGAGAGGAAGAGGGGCGAATGGGGACAAAAAGAGGACAAAAGGCAATGGGAATAGAAAGTAATGGGAGGAGAATGAAGACAAGACAAAAAGGACAAAAATAAAAGAGATGACTAACTTGAAAATAGGACAAAGACCGGGTTAAGAGGACATAATAGGGAAGGGGGCGAATGGGGACAAAAAGAGGAAAAAACCAAAAGAGAGGAGGGCCCTAGAAGTAGGACAAGGGGGAGGGATGGGGGAAGTCTGAGATGAAAGCCCAGAGGTCATTGGAGGAGACGAGAGACTGAGAGAGAGAGAAAAAGAGAGAAAGAGAGTTTGTGTTAGGGGGAGATTTATATACTAAGCAAACACTGGGATTAATCCTGAGGGAGGGGGTATAGGGTAATTATGGGAGTTCGGAGGGAGAGAGATGGGGGAATGGAGAGGGATGGAAGGAGGATTGAATGAGGAGAGGTGAGGGTAAATAGAAAGGAGGGTTGAAGAGGGGGAAAGGGGGTTAGGGATGGAATTGGAGAGGAAGGAAGAGGGAGGAAGGCGAGGGGGAGAGGGGAGAGGGGGCTTACTGAAGGCTGATTTTCTTCGTGCTGGTAATTTTCTTTTCTTTTATTTTTTCTTTAGAAGCATGCTGCGCACACACACACACACACACACACACACACACACACACACACACACACACACACACACACACACACACTCCCCCACACACACGCACACGTACATTCACACATAAGCATACACACATATACACACACATACATATGCACACACACACACACACACACACACACACACACACACACACACACACACACACACACACACACACACACACACACACACACACACACACACACACATTAATTCTTCCCATAAATTGCGATTTTACAAGAAACAGCAAAGTGCTATTTCGTTTAACATATGTAGGTTTCAACCATATAAACAGATTTGGTTTTCCATAAGTGAATAAAATAATTTAGCGGTTTTTTTTCTTTGTGTGTGTGTGTGTGTGTGTGTGTGTGTGTGTGTGTGTGTGTGTGTGTGTGTGTGTGTTTATCCGCCCGCACATCCGCGCATAAATTAATGTATGTAAGGGCACACCCTAAGAGAGTATTTACAGTGTGCATGTGTTTGTACACATACTTGCACGTCTATAAATAAGAACATAAGCAAACAGAGAGAGGAAGCTGCAGCTCTGAAGGGACAAGAGGGGAAGAACGATGTGGAGGAGGGGAAGGAACAGAAGAACATTGAGTAGAACAGGGAAGAGAACGGGGAGAACATTCGGGTACATATGTTATAGAGTGAAGAGAACAAAAATACCAAATGAACGTTCTGTGTGTGTGTGTGTTTGTGTGTGTTTGTGTGTATGTGTGTATTTCACTGTGGTCTTGGATCAGGTGCTGGATTTGTGATAGCTCTTACCCTTCAGGATGAGAGCTCAGAAGTCATAGTTTTGGTCCGATCTAAGGGTAATATTTTGACTATAACACACATTCCATTCTCCTTGCTTAAAGGGAACAGTAACGGTTTGTAGTATCAGTGAAAGCTATTGAAGCCGTGAGCGCTGCTCGACCCAACGAGTCGTATGCGTGCGTGCGTGTGTGCGGGTTCGAGTCCAGAAGTATCTCTCTTATGTGAACAAAATCGTCTGTCGTATAGCCATAACAAAATCTCTGAAGTCGGACACTCTTCTTTCTCTGGTTAAATGTTTCAACTAAACTTAGTCAGCGAGTTCTTTGTGGCTCGTTAGTGAACGCACGCAGGAAGCGAGGTCGTATCTTCCGACATCGTAAACAAGACTTACGATGATCGTAAATCAAGAAAATCGGCCTCATCCTTTCAGTACCGTCCCTCACGGTCTAGATGATGTCTTGGAGACGTCACCGGCTCGTTATGGTCAGCCTTCAGATGAATAAAGCTCTCTGGCTCACGTGACCTGAGTGACCATCCCACATTCGGTGACGTCATCAGGTCACGTGTTGTAAACAATGACTGCATAGGTGAAAATTGCTATTTTATTTAATCTATCTGTTTTTTTTTATTTCTTTATTTTTGTTCTCAGCATTCTTGCTGAGATTTTTTATTTTATATTTTATTATTATTTTTATTTATTTATTTTCTTGCCGGTAGATTAAAAACTGCCACATTAATTTGATAATTTGATATAAAGTTAAAACTTGTTTTTTTGGGGGGGGATTTTACTTTTTCATCGTAGGGTAACGTAGGATTATTGATCATAATTAGTTAAGAATGAAATAAAATTGGAGAGAGCTTTTAGGACAGTGAATCTTGTCTGTGAAGGAGATATAACATACAACGGAACGAAAGACTCTTGCAAACAATTCATTATAGAAGAATATATTTACGATATTCAACAATATATTAACTTTGTTTTTTCAAAAAATGTAGACAAAAACTCGTAACATCATATATGTCTCTCACTGTCTCACGCTCTATCTCTCCCTTTCTCTCCCTTTTTCCCTCCCTGTCTCCCTTTCTCTCTCCC
>NC_134817.1:3270000-3275000 GCF_046742065.1 Oratosquilla oratoria | reverse complement strand
TGTGTGTGTGTGTGTGTATCAAAGCAAGCCAAATTGGGCATAACAAAGTTGGCTTCAGACAGAATGAGAAGAAAGAGAGAGTGAGCAAGTTTGTGTGTGTGTGTGTGAGGGAGAGAGAGAGGAATAGAGAAAAGAGAGAGAGAGAGAAAGAGAGAAAGTTGTTGTTGTCATTGTGGTTGTAGTACAGCAGCAAGAAACAGACAGACTGACAGATAGACGGACAGAGAGAGAGAGAGAGAAAGAATCAAAGTAGAGAAAGAGGCATAGAAGGAACGTCAGAATATCTGAGAAAGAAAGAATTAATTTAAATGGAGACTAAAAGTAAAACTCGATAAAAAAAGATGAAATGGAAAAGGTTTAATGGGATGCGTACGACTGAAGGAAAAAGAAAAAAGAAAAAAGAAAATGGAATATTATATTTAGAAGACCCGTGTAAAGAAGAAAAAAACGAAAAAGAATAAGAAGAGGAAGAGGAGGAAGATTTAGGTGAAAGAGAAAGGAAGAAGAAAAAAGAAAATTAATAGAATGAGCCTTAAGTAGAAGAAGAATAGAGAAAAATAGACGAAAAAAAGAAAGAGGATTGTTAAGCAAAGGGGAGCGGAGGAGGAAGAGGAAAAGAAGAAGGAGGAGGAGAAGGAAGAGCAAGAGAAAGAGATGTGGAAGAAGAAAAGGAGATGGAGGAGGAGGAAGAGGAGGAGGAGGAGGAGGAAGAAGAAGAGATGGAGGAGGAGGAGGAAGAGGAGGAGTAAGATCAAGAGAAAGAAAAGGAGGAAGAAGAAAAGGAGATGGAGGAGGAGGAGGAAGAGGAAGAGATGGAGGAGGAGGAGGAGGAGTAAGAATAAGAGCAAGAGATGTAGGAGGAAGAAAAGGAGATGGAGGAGGAGGAGTAAAATAAAGAGCAAGAGATGGAGAAGGAGGAAAAGGAGGAGGAGGAGGAGAAGGAGCAGCAGCAAGAGGAGGAGGAGGAGGAGGAAGAGGAAATGTAAAGTACGTGGTAGCGAGCGAAAACACGAGGAGATAATGCGTTGGAGTCCTGGTTGGGTCAAGACGGGTCAGCGGGAAATAACATAGATTTGAATAAGATTAGTGGAGGATAAGAGGGAAGAAGGTAGAAGGAAGGATAAGAGGGAGGAAGGGAGGAGGAAGGAAGAAAGTTAAAGAAGATGTGAATGAATTACCCTGAACTGGTTTGGCATTGTCACGTATGTATGTGTGTATGTATATATGTATGTACGTATGTATATACGTATGTATATACGCATGTACGTATGTATGTATGTACCTTCTTCTTCGACTTCTTCTTCTTCGACTTTTCTTCTTCTTCTTCTTCGGCATCTTCTTCTTCGCTATCTTCTTCTTCGGCTTCTTCTTCTTCGCTATCTTCTTCTTCGGCTTCTTCTTCTTCGGCTTTTTCTTCGGCTTCTTCTTCTTCGGCTTTTTCTTCTTCTTCGGCTTCTTCTTCTTCTTCTTCTTCTTCTTCTTCTTCTTCTTCTTTTCTTCTTCTTCTTCTTCTTCTTCTTCTTCTTCTTCTTCTTCTTCTTCTTCTTCTTCTTCTTCTTCTTCTTCTTCTTCTTCTTCTTCTTCTTCTTCTTCTTCTTCTTCTTCTTCTTCTTCTTCTTCTTCTTCTTCTTCTTCTTCTTCTTCTTCTTCTTCTTCTTCTTCTTCTGAAGAGTCTGAGAGAGTGGGAGAGTAGTGGTTAATGTTCATGAATGGGGGGTGAGGGGGTGAGAGGGTAACAGGGAGAGGTAATGGTGACGAGGGAGTTGGGAGAGTATGGGTGAGTGTACAGGGATGGGGAGGGGGGAGGGGAGAGGGTTGGGGAGAGTATGAGGCTGGGAGAAGGAAAGGAGGGTTGAAAGAGGTAAAGACTAAACATTAGGAACTCGCAAAAGAAAAAGATGAGGAGTCAAAGAAAGAGGAGAAGGAAGAAGATGCTAATGATAAAAGGGAAATTATAGGTAAACTGAGGAAATCCAGAGGGTAAATGAAGGAGGAGAATTCGGCAGGAAAGACAAAAGGGAATAGGAGAACTAGGCAGGAACTGGAAATTAGAATTTTGAAATAGAGAAAGAGAGAGAGAAACAGAGAGATAGAGAGAATAAAGGATAAAAGAGGTGGAAGAGGAAGATAATGAGAGGAGGAATGAATTATGATAATGAGGCAGTGAAGGAATCAAAATGGGGGAGGAGGAGGAGGAGGAGAAGAAAAAGTTTATTCTTGTTAAACTCGGTAGGAAGAGTTGCAAGAAGGCCAAGGCCCTTAGGTGAGAAACTGGGAGGTGGAGGGGGGGGGGTTATGGATGGCTGAGGGATGCTTTTGTCCCGGGCGTTAAGGAGAGGCGGGGGGGGAGGGTTGGTTTTGGTGTTTAAGGACACGTGGTTAGACTGGGGGGGGGGTGTTAGCGGTGTTTATGACGACTTGTTGGCTTATGGTCACATTTTGGGAGAATGGGGGTTGAAGGTTGGGGGGCTTCGTGTGTTGTTTGCCATATTTAATGAAAAAAAACAACAAATCAAACTGTAGCTAAGCGACTGGCGGTGGAAGGAAATTTGTGATCAGGTGAGCTTTGGTGGCTGCGTCAGGGGTGGAGGAAAGGTGGCTGGGGGGGTCTTGGGGAGATGGGGGGCTTGTGGGACCTTCAATTGGGGGCTAGGAGAGAACAGGAGTTCTGAACCTTGAGATCGAATTTTGTTTCCAGCATTCTTCGTCTCTGGATTTTGTTTTCGAGCTTCTGGGAGTTTGTGGTCTTCGAAGTGGTGGTGGTGGGCGGAGACTCTTCGGAGACTCTTCGGAGACTCTTTGGGGGTTCCAGAAGCTCTTGGGAGTCTCCGGAGGAAGAGCCTATGAGCAGGGTTCATCCGGGTGGAGCCAAGTGAGCAGTTGTATTAAGTTGTTGAAGTTTAATGTTGTCGTTTCTTGTATCACAGTAGGTCTTGTGAGTTAGTCTCCACCGAAGTGCCTTCCGGTGCGATCTCGGAAGTCATCGTTGTTGGGTCCTTCGCCTTTTTCTTTGTCTTCTTCTTGTTCTTCATCTCCATAGATTTCTTTTGTCTTCTTCGCCTTCTTCGTTTTCGTCGTCTTTGACGTCTTCCTCTTCTTCGTCTCCCTCTTTTTTATTTCTTCTTCGTCTTCGTCTTCGTCTTTTGCATCTTCTTTTTCGACATCTTCCTATTCTTCGACTGCTATAAGGACCTCTTCATTTTCGACTTGTTTTTGGACATCTATTTAATTTTTTCTTGTTCTTGTTTATATATATATATATATATACTTTTTTTTTTTTACTAATTTCACCTCGTTTCTATTTTCTCCCCTATTATTCTCCAGGCTTTACGACGCTTCCACATACCTTTCGTTAAAAAAAATACAGACCTTATTTTCTTTTACCCAATATCTTCCCGAAATTTTCAGTTCTCTTCCCAAAATTTATACTCAGCTTTGCCCCCCTCATCCCCCTCCCCACCCCCCCACAAAAAACTCCAACTTTATATCCCACCTTACTCGAACTTTGCCTGTGTCCATTTGACCCAAATTGAGAATTCGGCTTTTTTTTTTTTTTTTTTTTTAACCGGACTAAATAGAAAAAGAAAAAAGATATTTTTCCAAAATAGTCATGGAATTAGAGGTTTCTAGAAATGGGGGACTTGATATTCTAACTACCTCGCTATTGAGGATGCTGTTGTTGTTGTTATGGGCTGTAGTTTACCAGCGCTTCTGTCCTTATGGGCAATTTGTTCCCACTGTGGTGCTTACTCAATGGCGCCTCATAAGTGAATGAAATCACCTAACGACATCCGGATGAAGAGGAAGAGTGCCACCCGGTACGGAAGGGGGGTGGAATCATCCTCATGGGGAAATATAAGGGGAATGTAAATATTAAGTGTTAAGGGGTAGACATATTGGTCTGGGTGGGAAATCAAATGTAATATTCTAAAAAATGGAGGATAAGATATTTTGGAGATAAAGGATATTCTTAAAGGAGGAGGAAGAGGAGGAGGAGGAACGGTTTTAGCGGAAGAAGAAAACAGAAATATACGAAAAGATAAACAGGGAATGGAAGAGACGTCACATAAGCAGCAGTTGAAAGATAGAATGTAATTATAAAGAAAAAATGAAAGAGGAAGAAGATAAGGCCCAAAGTTGGACCAAGAAAAAGGCGGAAGAGGGAGAAGGAGGAGAGGAGAAGAAAAATTATGAATAGGAAGAAGAAGAAGAAGACGAAGAAGAAGAAGAAGAAGAAGAAAGAGAGAGGGGGAGGGAATTTATATATAAGATGGGAGGTGGGGCATATATATATATATATATATATATATATATATATATATATATATATATATATATATATATATATATATATATATATATATAATACAGCATATACATAAATATAGTCCTCTTCTCGTATCTTATTGTTAGCAGCTTCTCTGGAGCTTTGTCCTTAGACATTTAAGTCTTAAAATATAATTTCCTTATCAGTGTCCGACATTGTTTTTCGTCTCGCTGGAAAACGCGTTTAGAAATCTTTTATTTCTTCTCTTCAAGTTTCTTTCACGTGCCCTCAGGCTTGTGAACAGTGTGACATAGTTGATACATATGTATATGCATATATATATATATATATATATATATATGTGTGTGTGTGTGTGTGTATGTAAAATTCTCTCGCGCGCGCGCGTCAAATTTGATGCCTTGGCGAAATGGGGTGAATTCATCATTCACCAGAGGGTTTCATTCACCTTGGGGACAAATCCCTTCTGGGCCCTCCTCTCCTGTTTTCTCTTCCTCTTCCTCCTCTTCCTCCTCTTCCTCCCTCTCGCCCTCATCCTGCAACCCCTCCTCCAACTGCTCTTCCTCCACCTGCATCCTCCTCCTCCTCCGCCTCTGAAGACTTTCCAGAATACCATAACAAAGAAGGAAAGCAAAGATCCCGCTGGATCACCGATCAATGAAGAACAGATCGAAGATCGCATTGGTCCCAAGGGAGAGGGGGGTGGGTGTGTGGA